>NW_020664420.1:45426231-45461515 GCF_002925995.2 Terrapene triunguis | reverse complement strand
GGCCTGGGCTCCTTGACTTTGTTTGCAGCCCCGCCCTGACTGAGGGCTTGGGCTCCCTGACTTTGTTTGCTGCCCCGCCCTGACTGAGGGCTTGGGCTCTCTGACTTTGTTTGCTGCCCCTCCCTGACTGAGGGCTTGGGTTCCCTGACTTTGTTTTTTTGTTTGGCTCAGCTCCTATGGCAAGGACCTGAGCCCCTTGACCCCTGCTTTATTGCCCGCCCAGACCAAGGGCCTGGGCGTCCCCCTGATTGCCTTACAACGGCTCAGCTCCTGAGGGAAGGACTGAGCCCTGAGATTGTGTTCTTGCCCAACCCTGAGGCAAGGACTGGCGCCCAAAACCCCCTAACCCTACGTGTTAGGTGCCCCGCCCTGACTGAGGGCCGGGGCTTAGCTAGTCGCGGTATTGGCTCAGCCTGCAGGGAGGCTCTGAGCCCCTCGGACCCTTGTGTGTGGCCCCGCACTGAGCTAGCGTTTGGGGCCCGTTTAACCCTGTGCTTTTGTTTAGCCCCTGCCTGAGGGGCGGAGCCCCGAGACTTTCGGATCCCGAGGACCGATTTGGGGCCGCCTAGTGAATCGGCCTGGCTCCCGACGGCCCCTGAGAGGGCCCAGCTCCCGCACCGGAGTATTACACCATCCCATTCCTTCTTTGCAAGTTTTGGATAAATTTCTCTCAACCAAGATCTCCTAATCCTGGCTTAGGAGAGAAAAACAGCCCATGTAGTTGTGATAGGTTTGGTCACAGAGACCCCCTTAGGACTGTCACCTGATGTGCTTAGAGTACCTCTGAGCCCATTTTCTCTGCCATTTTGGGCCTTCTGAAACCTGCCTTGTTGAGCAAGACATGCAAATCTGCTGCAACACAGACCCAGGGTCTGACCCACGCCCCCAAAGCTCCAGACTTAACTGAAAACAGCTTAGCAAATGCTCCTGTCTCTAGCACCCAGATACCCAGCTCCCAATGGGATCCAAACCCCAAATAAATCAGTTTTAATTTGTATAAAGCGTATACAGGGTAAACTCATAAATTGTCTGCCCTCTATAACACTGATAGAGAGGTATACACAGCTGTCTGCTCCCCCAGGCATCAATTACTTACTCTGGGTTAATTAATAAGCAAAAGTGATTTTATTAAGTATAAAAAGTAGGATTTAAGTGGTTCCAAGTAATAACAGACAGAACAAAGTAAGTTACCAAGCGCACTAAAACAAAACACGCAAGTGTAAGCCTAATACATCAAGAAACTGATTACATATGAAATCTCCCCCTCAGACTAGACTAGACTCCTTCCTAGTCTGGGCCCAATCATTTTCAGACCAATGTCGTAGGTAATGGCCTGGGTCCAGCAATCACTCACACCCCCATAGTTACTATCCTTTGTTCCAGTTTCTTTCAGGCATCTCTTTGGGGTGGAGAGACCATCGCTTGAACCAGCTGAAGACAAAATGGAGGGGTTTCCAAGGTCTTTTATAGTGTCTCTCGTGTGGGCGGAAACCCCTTTGTTCTTCTGTGCAAAATCACAGCAATAAGATGGAGTTTGTAGCCACCAGGGCAAGTCACATGTACCGAAATGATTCAGCTATTTGCAGGCCAATGCCATTGTTTACATGTTAGTTTGAACATTCCCAGGAAAGCTCAGATGTGGATTGGCGTCTCCCAAAGTCTATTGTCAGTTAAGTGTTTCTCGACTGGGCACTTACTCAGAATAGTCCTTTCTCAAGAAGCTGACCAAATGCTTCACTGATGTTACTTGGAATCAAACACATTGAGATACAAGTACATAGCCAGTCTTCATAACTTCAAATACAGAAATGATACACACATACAGACAGCATAATCATAACTAGCAAATTACAACCTTTCTATAGACACCTTACTTGACCTCCTTTGTACAAGATTTGGTGCAACTATAGGACCTTGGTTGCAACAATGATCTATACGGTCACAGTTCATGTCAATAACGTCACAGTAGTATTCTCTAAGATGTTTCTGTCAGAAACTCATCTCCAGCTGCTCATTCCCTTACTCTCTAGGCCAGGGTCTACAATGGTTTAGTGCCCCTTTGATCCTTTGCTTTGGTCTAGGGAAAACTGACCTGCTAACATGATTGGTGCCAGGCAGGTGGGCATTTCCCAATTAATACCTGCTGCATTGTTTGCTTAAGAACCCTTAGTATTTTCTCTATCACTGATTAAGGTTCCTGTTTGTTTTCACCTAACAAACCTCCTTTAACTTAATTCTGTGAGGTAAGGCAGGATAATATCTAACAAGTAAATTGAAGTGCTTATGATGGTAATAAAAATAATACAGGTAACTTGCTCATTCTCCATATCATCTCTGTGAAAATTCCACCACAATGAAGTATTTCTTAGATGATACTAAGTCTTTCAGTGAAATTATTGCAGAAAAAGTGCTTCGGTAATAGCGCTTCTTAGAGATTTTGCAAAACAAAACTCCTGTCCAGTTGGACTCTTTCTAGTGTTAAAGAAATCAGAGAGGCTCGTGGATTGAGGCTCATAAAGGGAATGAATGACATGACTTTGGAGAGCAGAATAATGAGCCAGGGAAGGAAAGGATTTCAGACATGGATCAATGTATGTTAAAAACCAGAAGAAGGTGCCCAAGACTGTGACTGGAGGAATTAGTGCAGAGCTGGTGGTTGAGTAAAATAGTTAGCCAAAGGTAACAATCAATCTGGGGATTATTTTGGAAACTGAAATGACTTGGGGGTGGAAAATGGGGTTGTACACAGATATCACAGTCAGGCAAAAAGGAGGGAGAGGGAGAATCAGTAAACAATGGCCACTCAAGAAAAAAAGGGGACAAGGAGAAAAGGGACAAGACCAGTTGAGTGGATTGTAAAGCTGAAGAAGGCATGGGAATGGGAAGGATGAAGAGGCTGAAAGTAAGAAGTGGATGCAGCAGCTCAGTTCCACCATATCAACCTGAGTGAGTAGTTGGAGGAGTAGAAGATAGAGGCCATGGATCATAGCTTTCTGGAGATGAAGCAGGGATTTTCAGAGGAAGGTGGAAAAAGCCAGCTGGGAAGTGTAGGGGATAGGAATAGAATTGGCAGAAATGGAACCAAATGGGGAGAGCATGAAGGCATTCGAAACAGGGAGGGATGGAAGTGGGTGGGATTTTAAGGTGGGTGTAAATTGGAAGATACATTAGTAGGTGGGGGGGGGAATCAAGCATGAGTTGGAAATGCGATGATATTTATGAGAGTGAGAAGCCGGGAGAGAAGTAACAGCAGTGAAATGAAATGAGGACAGAAAGTAGTAGAACTTTTGAGTGCTGAGGAGCCTAAAGGAGAGTAGGAAGGAAGATGTGATGATCTGATATGAGGCATGATAGAGAAGAGCATAGGATGTGTGCCAAGATCCATACATTTGGGTTGCATTGCATTAGATACCACTTGAAAACTGAAAGTGAATGTCAAAATGCACACAGTGTGAAACCACTTTCCAATTTTTGGAGAATTTTTAAGCCACGCTGTTTATGGTATCAATTATGTAATGTCTCAAAGAAGGTCATGCTTAACTGTAGATTTAATCTGTTGCATTCAATAAAGGGATGCTAAAATGAGAATCCTTATTAGCTTCAGATGGTCTTCTATTAAAGAATGACAGCCATGGCCACTAGCTTTAAATAGTGTGTCATTAGTAATTGCTCTTCAAGTTTTTTAGTTAAGATTGTGTGGTTTTTTGTTGTTGTTATAACAAACCAGAGCAAAGGGAAATGTGCAGAAATGACCATAACCATTTTGTACTCCAGGTATGGAACATTTGCTTTTGATGCATCCAGGTGGAGATACCCTGATAATTTATAATCCGCATGCTTCATTTGCTACATAAAAATATTATAAATATTTAATCACAGTGCATTCAACTCTGGATTGGTGCCATTGCTTCATAATGCATATATAGAGTTGTATAATCCTAATACAGCAGCACATTCAGAAGCCAGGCTTAGCAAGTTTAAATAAAAGCTTATATTTGTATTTAATTAGTGTATTTATTGTATTGATGATTAGACAGAAGGCATAGTAACTGCTAATTCCATTGTTTGTAATCTCCGAATATTGTTTTGTTTTTGTTTTGTTTTTATATAGATAATTTGTATCAATTCAGTTGATATTTCTAATATTCCAAATAAAGTTTAAATGCTGTTCTACCATCTCCATTTTTTGTGTACCACTCTTCTCCCCGACCCCTCCACACCCATGCAACTTTTATAAATAAAATAAATATTTATGCCGACAAAATATATATTTGGATTATAACTTAACAATAGAATAGAAGCAAGAATTGCAACTTTCAAGTGGTAATAAGACATTTAATCACATGATGTTTATAGCTGTAGGGAAAGTGCTTTTTAAAATACATATATGATGCTAAAAAACAAATATATATGTGGCTCCTAAGTACAAATACTGAATGATTGTTACCCATCTAAAGGCTTGGAGGCTGATTTAGTTCAAAATAAGTGAAGCTTAAAGACTCATATACACTGAAGGCCCCTTTACACTATAATATATTTAGATGCTTAGGGAAACACCATGGGCCTAGCTAGTTTTTTAGGAAAAAATCCCCGTCACTGTGTTAGAACAAAGAAGGGATTGAAAATTATTTATTCGTTACTGAAAATTGTATCATTGCCCAACTTGAGATGGGCAAGTTAATTATGAAAAGGTAATTTGTCCATGGTTTGAGTTCAGGCTTGCCTTTGTATCACTGAGTGCACATCTCCTGAGGACATAGAACAGGGCTGGCCTTACCATGAGGCAAACTGAGGTGGCCGCCTCAGGTGCCAGACTGTGGGGGGCCGCCACTAGGACCCAGAGTGTAGAAAATTGTGTCTGCTGCTGGTACATATGTATTCTCTCTGCTCTTGATGCACAGAGATGGTGGAGTGCTGTGCTGGAGGAAGGAGGGCACAAGAGACATAACAGGCAGGCAGGAGAAAAGGTGAGAAGGAATAACAGAAAGCAGCAGGAGCTGCAGGGAGAGAGAGGAGGAGGAGCCTCTTATGTACCTCTCTAGCACCCCCAGGAGCCTGGACTGATTAACACCAGCTTCTCAGGGAGCTTCCTGTTTCCTGCTGCTTCCCTGAACCCACTTGAGAACAGGCAGTCAACTGAAGTAGTAGGAGCCAGTTAGGCCCTTAAGACGCTGATATCTTCCCTCACTCAAGCAGGCCGGTAGCAGGGCCTATTTGTCCCCTTCAATTGAGTGTTGAGAGCCTGTGGAGGGGGCGACGACTCACCAGCGCGGCACCTCCTGCTGGTTGTCCAGGGAATTAGCTCTTTTCCAGCTCCGGAGCGCCCTCTGCCAGCTGATGTCACGCTTGCTGCTGGCTCCTGTGTCCCTCCCGGACCCCAGTGCCCTTTGCCCAGGGGTTCTGCCCACCACAGCAACCCACAATCTGGGTCTCCCCACCCAGGGGAACCCCTAACCCCTATCTCCGCCTTGCCTCAGTGGCTACTGCGAGTCACCATCTAGCCCCCGCTCACCGGGGCGGACTGCAGTCTGTGAACCACTCACCATCGGCAAGGGGGGTTGGACCAGCTGCCTCTGCCTATTCCTGGGCTGCCCGTCTGCAGACCTAGTGCCCTTGTGGGCCCTTAACTCGGCCTGCAGCCTGGGGCTTAGCTAGGCTGGAGCTCCCCAGCTCCCTCTGCCCTTCCCCAGCACAGCTCCACCCTAGGTACCCTGCTCAGCTTCCCAGGCAGCCAGGTCCTTCTCTCTCAAGAGGCTAGAGAGAGAGTGTGTCTGTCTCTGGCCCTCAGCCCTCTTATAGGGCCAGCTGCGGCCTGATCGGGGCATGGCCCCAGCTGCAGCTGCTTCCCCCAATCAGCCTAGCTTTTCCCAGCCACAGCCCTCTCCCATGGCTGCTTTAACCCCTTTAGGGCCAGAGCGGGGTGACCACCCTGCTACAGAGCCACTATAGTTGGCACAGAACAGCAATCATGAGTGAAAGAAGAAAACACCCCTCTGGGGCAGCATTCAGAAAAAGAAAGAAAGCAAAGGAAGCTTTTCTATCTAAGCAGGAAGGAGCTCTCCTGAGATACATAGACACAAATGTTCACGGTGAGCCTTCCAGCCCCAGTGAGGATGTGAGTGGTGAGGAGATGCCTGATCTTTCAGTTAGTCAGAGTGCAGGTGACCTGGCAGCTACTGCAGCATCCATATCTCCATCTCAAATGGATGTAACCATGCACATTCCTGAAGAAAAGTGTAGATCAGAGAAGAGTCTGGTGGAGGCGCAAGAAACAGCTGCTGCTGAGGCTTGGTCCACACTGGGGCGGGGGATCGATCTAGGAAACGCAACTTCAGCTACGAGAATAGCGTAGCTGAAGTCGACGTTTCCTAGATCGAACTAAGTTTACTTACTGCGGGTCCACGCGGCGCAGGCAAGCTCCCCCGTTGACAGTGCTTCCTCCTCTCGGTGAGCAGGAGTTCCGCAGTCGACCGGGGAGCGCTTCTGGGATCGATTTATCGCGTCCAGATGAGATGCGATAAATCGATCCCAGAAGATCTCTACCCACCGAATCAGGTGGGTAGTGTGGACCTAGCCTGAGTTTAGTTACCTAAGTCTAGATGATCCAGGACTGTGGACTCACTTGAGCAGTAGCCTGAGGGACTTCCTTGTACTGCATGGGACATAGCAAGTGAAAAACTTCATGTTCCCCAAAGACAATGAAAATAGAAGTTTCCATCCAACACATTACTGGCATGAAATCCCCAGTGGTGACAAGGTGGAGAGGCCATTGCTTATGTACTCAAAAACCCAGAATGCTGCATACTGTTTTTGTTGCAAACTCTTCCAGTCTAATGTTCCAGACATATTGGGTTCTACAGGAACAAAGGACTGGAAAAATCTGGCTAGAAATCTGGCATGCCACGAGAAGGCAGCAAATCACCAGAGAGCATTCCATAGGTGGAAAGAGCTTCAGATGAGGCTAAGGTTAAAGGCCACCATAGATGATCAGCATCAAGAGAAGATTGCATCAGAGTTTCTTTACTGGCAAAATGTTCTGAAAAGGCTTATTGCCATTGTGAGAATGCTTGCTACCCAAAACCTAGCACTGTGTGGCACTTCAGATCAGCTGTATGTGCCAAACAATGGAAATTTCCTTAAAATTGTGGAGCTGATTGCTGAGTTTGATGCTGTACTCCAGGAGCATCTAAGAAGAGTCACCACCCAAGAAATGTACACACACCGCTACCTTGGAAAAACCGTTCAAAATGAGATCATACAGTTACTGGCAACAAAAGTCAAACAGAAGATTGTGGCAGATCTGAAGTCAGCAAGATATTACTGTCATTCTGGACTGCATACCTGACATCAGCCGTACGGAACAAATGACTTTAATGGTGCATTTTGTAACAACAACAGAACCTAGTGAAAATGTCCCTGCAATGGTGACTGTCAGACAGCATTTTCTAGAATTTATTGACATTGATGATACTACCGGAGCTGGTATGACAAATGTGCTTCTTAAAAAGTTGGAAGATACGGGAATTGCAATAGCTGACATGAGAGGTCAGGGCTACGATAATGGTACCAACATGAGAGGAAAGAACAGAGGAGTGCATACACAGATCCGAGAGTTAAACCCTCAAGCTTTTTTTGTCCCATGCAGTTCTCATTCATTGAACTTGGTGGTCAGTGATGCAGCATCAGCTTCTAGTGAGGCTGCTGAATTTTTTAATGTAATTCAAAGCATCTATGTATTTTTCTCTGCATCAACTCATTGATGGCAAATTTTGAAGCAACATCTGGGAACATCCTCTCTGACACTGAAACCACTGAGTGCCACACGATGGGAAAATCAAGTGGAGGCGATAAAGCCTATCAAACACCAAATTGGGAAGATAGATGATGCCATAGTTGCCATTATGGAGGATAATGCTATGACAGGAACTGTTCATGGGAGAACAGTGGCAGAGGGAAATGGAATCACTAGAAACATACATAACTTCAAATTTCTGTGTGGCTTAGTGTTGTGGCATGATATACTGTTTGAAATAAATGTTGTAAGCAAGAGACTCCAAGGTGTTGACCTTGATATATCTGGAGCAATGGAACAACTGGACAAAGCAAAGTCATACCTACAGTCTTACTGGTCAGATGAGGGATTTCAAAACATTCTGAAGAGTGCACAGAAGTTGGCAGAGGAACTTCACACTTAAGCTATTTTCCCACCCATTCAAGAATACAAGAGTTACCGAAGAAGAAGACATCTTGATTACGAGGCATAGGATAATCCCATAAGAGACCACAAACAACAATTCAAAGTTGAATTCTTTAACCAGGTGCTAGATTGTGCAATACAGTCAGCTGAAGAACGTTTCATGCAGCTCAAGGAACACAGCAGTATATATGATATTCCCAAACTCCTCACTATACCTGAAGACCTACACTAGCAATGCAGGGCACTAGAGACAGTGTTGACACATGATGACATGCGCAATATTGATGCGAGTGATTTAGGTGATGAACTGAAAGCCCTTTCAAGATACATTTCAGCAGGAACAACTCCAAAGGCTGTTCTGGAATATATTCGCACAAATAAGATGACCACCCTCTTTCCAAATGCTTTTGTTGCTCTGCGCATACTTCTAACACTTCCTGTAACAGTTGCCAGTGGAGAAAGCAGCTTCTCCAAGCTGAAGTTAATAAAAACACATCTACGCTCCACAATGACACAGGAGAGGCTGGTTGGCCTTGCAACCATCTCAATAGAGCATGAGCTGATCCAGACTGTGGACCTTCAAGAAGCAGTTCAAATCTTTGCAACCAAGAAGACATGGAAAGCACCATTTTGATTATTCAAAAAGATAAAAATGCCAGTGTTTACTATGCAGACAAGAAAAGTTGTATTTGAAAGTTAAGTGTTACTTAAAATTTTTGAACAAGGCATTTTAAGTTGTTAGTTCTCCTTTATTGGGGTAGGTAGCAGAGCAGTACCATGAGAGGAGTAGAACAGGAAGAAGGCAGAATTAAGACCTTTCAAAGTTTTGGTCCAGGGGTCGGCAACCTCTGGCACGTGGCTCGCCAGAGTAAGCAGCGTGGGCCAAGGGATATGCTGGCTGTGGCTTCCTGCAGCCCCCCATTGGCCTGGAGCGGCGAACTGTGGCCAGTGGGAGCCACGATCGGCTGAACCTGCGGACGCGGCAGGTAAACAAACTGGCCTGGCCCACCAGGGTGCTTACCCCTGTTTTGTTCCAAGCAAGGGGGATGGGGGCATCATTTGAGCTCCCCGCCTCAGGTGCCAAAATGTTGTGGGCTGGCCCTGACATAGAAGACCCTAAGACCAGACACCAGAAGCCAAGATAGTTAGGGGCCATAGTCTCAAGTATCAAATAAATATGGTGTTCTTTAGAGATGATTATGGCAGGAGATTTTATATTAGCATAATGATAGTTTCTTTTAAATAAGGCTCTAATCTTCAAGAACTCAGCAAACACTTAATGTTCAGCATATTAGTAGTCCCATTAATTTAAATGAGATTATTCACGCGTTTAAAATTAAGCATGTCTATAAATGTTTCAAGAATTGAGGCCCAGCTGTCCACATTGGTTAGCTACATAGTTCCTTCTTTTGTATTTTAAGTTGAATTAACTAGCTCCCACAATCACCAGTTCCATGATCTTTTCTGTCAAATTGCTAAAATGGTATGGGCTCAAAGCAGCACAATTTTCATGAAAGACACACCACTGGGAGCATTCAAATCCCTGGTATACCTGGCCTGCTTCCTTGTCAGGGAAACCTTGCATGATCATAGTAAATTAATGGGCAATATAAGAAATGTGAGTAAGATCAGAGTTCTTTAATGCATTTGTTATATTGCTACCCTTTTATGCAATAAAGCAGCTATCTGTCAGACCATGTAATGAGGTATACACAGACATTCCTGCTAGTTTAAAATGCTCTCAGCTGTGTGTCTTTGAGGGAGATATGCTGCTTTTCTATATTTTGAGTGCGTGCCTGCGAAACGTTGACATCTATAAGTTCTCATATGAAGGAGGGCTAGGAGAGCTTTTTTGAAAGGATAGGGTAGAAATATTTCTAAAAAAAATACTGTCTCTTCTAAATAGTGACTGTTAGTATTATGGGTGCTAGTGTCAGGCTTAATTGTAATAAGGAATGCAAACAACATTTTGGAAGGTATATTAAACCTCATGCTTTAGGTTCTACGGCAATCTCGAACTATTAGAGATTAGGGTGAGAGCTACTGTGGGGCGGGGGGGGGGGCAGATTATCCCACATCTGCCTACTATGGAGTTCTTACACCTTCCTCTCAAGAGTCTAGTGCTGGTCACTTTTGGACACAGGATACTGGACTAGATGGACCTCAAGTCTGATCCAATCTGGCAATTCCTGTGGTCTTAATAGTGGAGCATTGGTACCAAGTCTAGAAGCAAGTATAACGATTCTCTTCCTCCCTTGAGGATTAAAGATGTTGGTCTCAGATGCAATTGGCTACTTGTGCACATATCAATTTTAAGATTTAAGAGTTCCCTCTGTGATTTACTTTGAAGACTTTGTATTTGGCAATGAACACAGACAGCAAGATGTGGATCATCAGGACTCTGAAAAAACTGACCTCCAACAACTATTTAAATGCGATGAGAGGTCACCGATGAGGATTGAAATGTACCAGAGGAAATGAAGGATGCTGGTGGTGTTCCTGTGGAGACAAGAGGGATTAAATTGAGGGATTGGTGTTCTAAAAGAAATGAGGGAATTGTAGTTTTTTTTTAAAGGAAGCATGAAGAACTTTTCTTTTGCTAGCTGATATTTGTGAGTGTGTGTGTGTGTGTGTGTGTGTGTGTGTTTTTGCTTCAATGGCTTGTGGAGTTTTACCATATCATCAATGTAACAGTATCACTATTTCTGCTTCAGTGATGTTCCTCACAGTCCAAAGAGTTCATATCATTGCTGGCCTTTATCCGTATCACCGTGAATTTCTAGTTGAATACTTTCACTAATATTGTATGATTTCTGGAAGCTTGTAGAAGAGTCTGTTCTTCTAGCAGGTGTATTAGAGAGAAAACTATTACCGGGTGTGTTGCTGTTTCTTTAACAGGCCCTGTTTTCTCTGTCTGTGTTACTCTATTGGGGCCTAGATTCCTGTTTTTTATATTTGTTCAACCCTCTTTCTCAGTGAAGGATGATGTTATTTTATTTTTGATTTCTTACCTTTTTAGCACAACAGAGAGCTGACACTGCACTTTTTTGAGTGTGAAGAATCAGATTTTGAGGATGATGTGACTGATGGATGAGATGCTGGTTTAACTGTAGTATCTGTAAACAAATGGTGATATTTGTAAATGTATCTCATACCATGTTTTTAGATGACTATCTTTTTGTGGGATGCTTGGTTTGACTCTTTGTTTACTGGTTTGGGTCAAGTACAATGCTGAAGAATTTCTCAAAAATTCTAAATGGTGTCTAGTGAGATGATTAAAGACCCCTTGACCCTAAAAGAGATCCTCCCACATTGCTGGCAGCATCTTCTGCCTAGAGAAGGGTGAGTGGTAACCTTTTTTTAAACTTTGACTGACTCACATTGAAATATGTTTGTTAGTAAACATGGAGAGGCTTAACTTGCAGCTATGTGCTGTTCTTCCAGACAGCACTTGTAGACTGGTAGTGAATAATGAGCGTCATTTGCCCCCGACACCTTACAGAGAGAGAGAATCCTAAACTCACAATATTTACAGTTCTGAGGATTATAAGAGAGAGCTCCACCTCCAAAAGATCCCCCTTGCTTAAGGGAGTGTAGAGGGGGCTGGTTTTTTGTTTTTGTCCCCCCCCCCATGCTTTCTAGCCCTTTAAGCAGCTACAAAATGGCTGCTGTCAGCTCTGCAGCTGTTTTCTCACTCTGTTTCATACCTTGCCTCCTGGTGTGCTGGTTGTAAACAGCTCTGCTGCTAGCCACTTTAACTCAATGATTGCCTTTGATATACATTTTAATAATACTTCCTCTCTGCTCAGAATGAGCTCAGTTATGCCTCGCATAAGACTGAGCTGGGCTGAGAACTGGGAAGAGGGTTCACTGCCTGAGCAACAATGTCTTGGAGTTTTACTTTCTTAGGTATAATCAGTGCTTCCTGGGCACTGGGAGGAGGTGCTAGGATGCTTTGCTTCATACGTGTAGCCAGCATTTCCCACCAGCTCAGCTCTACTGGTATATATGGAGCTGAGGTCTTGCCACTGTTCCCCACAAAATATCTAGACACTTCCACTTCTTGGTCCTTGCAGCCCTCCCCCCACCCTCTATGCACACACACCTTGAGTGTCCAAGGCTTGCTGCCTAATTATATCTGCCCCATATTTGAATACACTGGAGTGGTGGTGGTGGATTTTTTCGTAACCCATCTCATCACCACTCCCTGGTTTATATAGTGTTTTTCATCTTCCAGTGTGTTTCACAAACATCGATTCAACAATTTTCTTCCCAGAAATGGCAGGCTGCACAAAAGACAGAAAAGTAGGGCTGGAAATCGTGGAAGAAACAGGAAGTGCAAAGAAATTCCATTTCTTTCTTATTTCAAACATTCGTTTGCACAGCCCTCAAATCAAAACTAAACGTTCAGATCATTCCAAATGGATTCATCCATTTTTAGTATTTATTATCATTGTCAAACTACATTTTACTTGGGATGGCAGGAAATCATTTTCCCATTTCAGTGCTTTGGTATTTTAAATACAAACAACTTGTCTCATTTTTCAAATGTTCGGTCACCAGCACAAGGTTGGGTTATCCCAAGTGTGTACATGTTTATGGCGACTGAATTGACTGTTCTTGTCAAAGAGGCAAAGAAGTAACATGTTTCTGCCTTAAGTCCCTTTGCTATTCCATTGAGAACACGTTTTTAACTTCCATTGTATAAAAACCTCAGATATTTCAGTCACAGCTTCTAAAAAATTCAACAGCTGCCATCTTTTAAGTTAACTTTTAGTATCTTTCTCATGTAGCATGGGATTCCAATTGAATATCAATGTTCTTAACTTTTGAAGATTAATTCCACTTATTACTGTTGGCTATTGCCAATGGAATTGTACAGAGGAAGACTCAAAAGAGCAGCAAACTGAATAGATTTATTACTTTTAGTGTGCAATTAATCTAGTTGACATTACTTTATATGAACATGGATAAAAATGCCTGGAAAGCATACTGTTGAATTCAACTACTCATTAATATTGATCAAATGTTGTTCTCTTTGTGTAAGAAGCTACTTAAAGATTACCTACAAAAGTATTACAGCACTATTGATTAAAAAACAAATCCCTGAAGCCCATTTTGTTTTAAAAGTAATTTTACAAGATTTAGTTGTAAAGAAGGGTGGTTACAAACTTTGTTGTCTGTATAGAAGATGAAAATAACACAGAATATCAATCTGAGTGAAAGTTGGGTTTTTCATTCTACTGACAATATGATGTCAGCTGTGGGATGCATATATCTAAGGAGATGTAATCCCTGATCCTCCAAAGAGAGGTGCACAGTCAACCCCCCATGCACATATGTCTTTGCAAGACTGGGAAGAAAATGAAGATGGGTTGCAAAGAATAGGACCTTGATGCAGAAAGATACTTAAGCATGGGAGTAGTCTCATGGACTTCAGTAAGACTACTCACATGATTGAAGTTACACACATACTTAATTACCTTGCTGCATCAAGGAGGTATTCCTTTAGAGATACCGCAAAGACAGAGAACTGTAAAGTTGGTGCCTAATTTAACTTCAGTCATTCCTTCTTTTAGAATGTAAATCAGGCTAACTAGCATTTGTAATTCATTTCTTTTAGTAAACAAAATGTTTAACAAGTGCAAATTAGCTGATTGGTGTTCTCTGCTTTTCAGTGAAACTCCTTTAATTAAAATATTGGCATTGCTTTCAAATACATTTTTCTGAAGTACCAATTTCTTTAAAAGAAACAGAAACAAACAAATCATATTACTAGTTAGTAAGGCCTTGTCTACACTGCCACTTTCCATTGCTGAAACTTTGTCGCTCAAGGGTATGAAAAAACACCCCCCTGAGCGCTGCAAGTTTCAGTGCTGTAAAGTGGCAGTGTAGACAATGCACCAGGACTGGGAGCTACTCCCCTTGTGAGGGTGGGAGAGCTCTCTCTCAGGGCTGGTGCTGCAACTACACGGCCATGTTAAAGCGCTTTAACATTGCTAGTGAAGACATACCGAAACAATGTTGTCACAGTTCAAGGCAACTGCATCTGTATTTCCCCTCAGTGGTCTAGCAAGAGCACCCATTCTCAGGCATGGCATTCCCCAACCATTGCCTGCACCTCACTCCATTCTAACTGGACAAGCTGTCCCAACTGTCTAAACAGGCCTACTTGCTTTCTCTTCCGAGATGGTTAACAGTAGAGCACTGTGCGGGACTATTTTTTTAATTCCATCCCGCCCCACAGTACCTACTCCCACCTGCTCCCACATAGTTTGTTGAATTTTATACCGCTCCCGCTATTATGGGAGCGGGTCCTGTGGGACTCATGGGATCCCAGGCCCGCGGCAGAACTCTAGTTAACAGTGTGACTGCCCACAGTTGTAGGATACCCCATAGTACTTTCTAAGCAATCCTATTTTATTCTTAAACTAAAAAGCATTCTAGAGAAAACTTTTAAAAATGACTAAAGAATCTACACACATGCTAATATGCTTAGCAGAAATCACCCCAACCCTAACATGGGCTCTGGGAGGAGTAGTCCATCAGTACCCCACTCAAGAGGTTTCCTTGTAGTTTCAAGTTGATCACAGCTTCAGTTCAGAACAAGCACCCAGTCTTATGGGTCCTCAATAGGCCCAGTCCATCCAAACATTCCCTAAGGACTGGGGCCCTCTGTGGACTAAGGGTCCTGTCCAGTTGCTGGAACAGGAAGAATGTCTTGACCCTGTTTAAAACTAGACTATTTATCAAAAACTCCTTTCTTTGTCTGTTGGTCAAGTTTGAACAAGTATAAGCAAATCTCTCAGGGGGAGGCGGGTGGCTTCAAAGGGCTGATAACCAGAAGAATTACATTAGCATCCCTCTCTTCCTAAAGGAGTTACAGCAATTCCAGAGTAACGCATACACAATTGCATTTCCAGAGTAACACATACACAATTGCATTTTTAGTACAATGATCCTCAAATATATTAAACCTAATTCGATAAACTTTACTGAATTAAGTTAAACATTATCTTAATTCCATAGGGTTTGTCCAGGGCATGGGAGGATATTGTCAGTCTGCTACATATGTGGTTGAAATAAAAATACTAGTATGCCCAATCCACAACTACAAAAACAATCAGAATAGTTATCATATTAATAATCTTTTTTTCCAGAAGAATGCTATGAGAGACTGAAACTAGTTAGAGAGACTGACACACTATCAATATGTTTATTATGTTGCTGAATAAATGAACATTTAAGCCACTGAGGGGTAGGCCCAAGTCTCAAAATTCAGATTTGAATTTTATATTCTTCTTCAAGTAAATGCAGCTGTGTATATCAGCACACTGGAGCCAGAGAACTTAGCCTAAGTCCCCGCAGGGGTGGTGTTCATGCCCTGTTGCCATAATCCCTCCCCTTGCCATATGAGGGTGGCAGTGCCCCAATACCCTCAGTTCCTTCTCACCACCCATGGCTAGAGTCGGAGCTTTCAGTCTCAATTTCTGAGAATGTTTTTCTTGTGTCTATACTAATTAGGTTAATGTTAGCATAGTATGAGTTAGAGTAGTTGGCTGCCCTGTGTGATGCCCTCACTGGGGTTCTGCATTGTCCATCTGGGGGACGGGGGGTGCATCACCAACATTGATCCCCACACAAGGTGCTTGTTGTACGTTGTGTTCCATTTGCAAGTCATTCACAAAGAGTACTCAGGTGGCAAAAGACTTGTGGCTGAAGCAGCAACTTCAGCACTGAGGCCCTCATCCGATCGGCATGTAATGCTGCTTGAAGTAATGCTGCTTGGGGCTCTGGCATTTCCCCCAAGAGGAAGAGGGCCCATAAAATAAATTGGGATCATTCCAAGACTTGGGGGGAATTCCTCTTCTATTTCTAAGAGGAGTGCTGATCAGCACCATACTCTATCACATGGGATGGTCGATCCCCCATTCCTCCTTGGCACCAATGCTGCCCCCACATTGGGCTTCAGACAAGTCTGATCATTTGTTTGCCCCATCGGGGCGGGCTCCCCTATTGTCATCTGAGAACCTCTGGTACACCTCAAGATCCAGGTGAGAATTGTCCTCCCACTCCTCATCGGATAGGCTCCAGATCACCTATTGATACTGAGCTCAACATTGCAGTTGGGACAGGGGCTCTTGACCCAGTGCCTGCTGGCCACCAATGACTCATCCATACACATAGCTGCCTCTTTGGAATCTTTGTGACACTCCTCAGTCCCTGAAGTTCCACTCCTCGATCTGCTCCAAAGATCACCAATGCAGATGGGGCCCTTACTCCTAAACCATCTCAGTGGCAAGTGACTGTGGAGTCAATTCCCTTTGGATCTTCAGGGTTACTCCAATAGATCCTGTGGTTCAAAAACAGGACCCATTGTTGGTACAGCAGACCTCCTCTCCCTCAATGAGGACTTTATGGCATAACAGGACACCCTGAGGCATATGGCTTGTAGCTTAGCTATCCAGAAAGAATGCCAACAGAAGAATATGCATATACTGCTGGATATTCTCCAATCATCAGCTTCAGGGAGAGTAGACCATCTGATAAACGAGGCTTTTTTGGAATCTGCAAAATCCCTCTGGTCTTCTCCAGCTTCATTGTCTCCCATGGCAAAGCATTCGGAGAGGTGAGACTTCATTTCTGTGTAAGGTTTTGAGGGTTTTTAGTCCCACCTGGCCCATAACTCTCTAGTGGTAACTGCAGCAAATGGCAGGGCATGGCAAGGAAGGTATAAGTCTACTTCTAAGGACAAAGAATCCAAAAGGATAGATTTAATGGGGAGGAAGATTCACACCTCCTCTTCCCTGCAAATGTGCATCATGAACCAGCAGGCATTGAGCTCTAAATATGACTTTGTCAATTGGGCGGCCATATCCAAGTTTGCGGACAAGTTGCCAGAACCCTCCAGGGAAGAGTTTATGACATTCACTGTGGAAGGTCTTGTAGTGGCCAAGGCCCTGTTGCAGTCAGCTTTGGACTTGGCAGGTGCCTCAGCCAAAATTATGGCATTGACTGTGACTATGAGGAGAGCCACATGGCTTCAGAATTCTTTGGGAATTTATATTCTGGCCATGAAGAGACACCACCACAGCGCTCAGAAGAAACAGTAGCAATACTGGCCACAGTGGTTTTTTTGGACAGTCCTCCCTTCCTATAAGGCAGCAAGACTACTCCTGGAAGGGCCATGAATCTCAAAGGAGAAGGTCCTCTGGTTCTGGATTTAACCAGCCAGCTCCCCACCCAACCCATCAGCATCCACTTTGACTCTTGTGTCTAGGACAGCGATCTAGTGGTGACCTCTCCTTCTCCATCCCCTCTGCTCAGGGACAGGCTGGCTCATTTTTGTGGTGTGTGGGACTTGATTACCATGGACAACTGGGTCCTATACACTGTCAGAGTGGGTTATGCCATACAGTTCCTCTCCATCCCTCGTACCCTCTCCCATATCCCGTCCATCTTCAGGGATCCTCTCACGAGACACTGCTCCTTGAACAGGCTCAGTCTCTACTGGCTCAGGGGACAGTAGAGGGAGTCCCACTGCAGTATTGGGGACAGGAGATCTATTCCTGGCATTTCCTGGTTCTCAAGCCCAAGGGAGGGATGAAATCTATCCTTGATTTCCACAATCTCAATATATACATCAGATATGTGGGGTTCCATATGGTCACCCTAGCAACTATCCTCCCTGCCTTGATTCATAATGACTAGTTTACTGCCCTGGACCTGCAGGATGCTTATTTCTACAAAGCAATCCTTCTGAGTCACACAAAGTTCTTCAGGTTTGTCGTAGCTGGCTGGGACTATCACTACACTGCAAATGGATGATAACAGTGTGCCTTCCCATATATGGATGATTGGTTACTGAGGGGACAAGTCCAGAGAGGAAGTTCTCTCTCTTGTCCACTTCACGCTACTCAATTGTCTAGTTCTCATCCTAAGCAACGGGAAAGGGAAATCAACATTGGTTCCAAAGCAAAGAATTGAGTTCATTGGGGCCCAGATAGACTTTAGGAGTTGGAGAGCATTTCTGCCAACTGAGTGATTCCAAGCAATTCGCCACCTGTTTCTGGAGCTGCATTTTCAACCCTCAACCACAGCCCAAGTATGCCTGAAGTTGCTAGGGAATATGGCTGTATGCATGCAGGCTGTGCCTACGTCCTCTTCAGATGTGGCTGAAGTTGGTCTATCATCCAAATCGTCATCCTTTGGACAGATTGGTCTGACTTCCTTTGCCTATCCTGAACTTATGGTGGTGGATGGTTCAGGACAAGGTATGCCAGGGTATTCCCTTTGCATAGCCTCCACTGCCCAGGACTGTTGTTACTGGTGCCACTTTAATAGATTGAGGTGTGCATCTGGCATAGGTGCTGTGATGGGTTGCCCCCCTTAGGATGCCACCTGATGTGCTAAGATACCGCTGAACCAGCCTGTTATGCCAGCCTGGGCACCCTTTTTACCTGTCTTGCTGAGCCAAGCTATTAAGCCTCCTGCAGCACACCCACAGGCAGGGCCACACCCAACTGCAGAATGAAACAGACACTGATATCAGTTCTGGGAAGACTCAGCTTAAGGTACTTGCCCCAGCATTCAGGTGTCCACCTCTCTTGGAGTGCAGACCCAAAGATATATTATGAAATCCACCTCCTCTCTCAATGTGGAGGAAGGTATGCACAGCCTCTCCCCCCTTAATAAGTTTATTAACTACAAAAAGCGAAGATAAGAGATAACAGACAGAACAAAGCAGCTTATTGAGCAAATAAAACAAAATATTCAAGCTAAGCTCAATATACTTGAGGAACAGGTTACAAAATGTAATTTCTGACCTGAAATATTGTCACAGGTAGATTACAGAAATTCTGGAAAAGCAGCTGCACTGGACTGTGTTTCCACTCACAAACTAGACGCTCTCCCAGCCTGGGTTCAACCCTTCTCCCCTCAGTTCAGTTCTTGCTTCCAGGTGTTTTGGGTGGGTGGGGAGGCAGAGGAGAACCATGATGATGTCACTCCCCTGCTGCCTTATATAGCTCTTGTGTATGATGGGACCCTTTGTCTTCCAGTGGAAGAACATTGGCATTTCAAATGGTGGGTCCAGTACCAGGTGACTCAGACCCATGTCTCTGCAAGGCTGTGGCAGCCATTACTCCTAGGCTGTCTGGAGCGTCAACAGGAAGACTAAGCTCTTTCACAGTCCATTGTCTTTGCTAAGGGGCCATTAGCTCTGTCTGTCTTTTCCATTGTTGTACCTGAAGGGCTAGCTGGGGGTGACACCCAAAGTAACACATTTGAAATACAGATACATAGTCAATATTCCTAACTTTAGATACAGAAATGATACAGGCACATAAATTGGATAATCACATTCAGTAAATCATAACCTTCCCCATGATATCTTACATGTGCCATCTTGCATATGTCATATGCATATCATAAGCATATTTTCATAAAGAATATGGAGTGAAACATCACAGGCGCTGACTTTTGTTTTTGCCGGTGGGTGCTTTTCAATCGGTGTCAGTGTTGGGGAAGGGGGAAGGGAGTGGGCACCTTGCCAGTTTTGGGGGGAGGCTATTTTCAGCATATTTATACACTTCTTTCATATTCTAGTTTACTGAATGTGTCTATCATTGGTATCTTTACTATTTTAATAATGATTAAATTGTTATGAACTTCATAATTACATTATCATGCAATCACCTACAAGCTGTTTTCACTAACGTCCCAGTTTAAAGACATTATGTCTCACTGTAGCTTTCTGGATGAGACTGTCAGCAATCTTATTCAGGTTTAGTTCTCTGGTATTGTCTTGATGAAAGTTAAGGACAGAGCCCCCAAAACATGAAACTTATAGCTCTTTTAACTTTAAATCATTCATTTCCCAGTGTTGTTTGACAGTAAACTGTGGGCATGTTTACACTGCAATCTTAAGTCGACTTCAGTTAAGTCAGCATCCAGCTGCCGCAGTAATTAAGTCAGTAGTGCTTGTCCACACCATACTCTTTGTGTCGGTGGAGTGTGTCCTCACTAGCGGCGCTTGCATCGATGCAGAGAGCAGTGTACTATGGGTAGCTATCCCCAGGACCGGCTTTAGGCCGATTCCCCCGAATCAGGCCCCACACCTAAGAGGGCCCTGTGCTCCAGGTCTTCGGCGGCACTTCGGCAGCGGGTCCTTCATTCGCTCCGGGTCTTCGGCGGCACTTCGGCGGTGGGCCCCGTCAAAACTGTTCAAATTGGGCCCCACACTTCCTAAAGCCAGCCCTGGCTGTCCCACACTCAACTCACTGCAGGGGGTTTTGGGAAGGGCTTGCAATGCCTCATGGAACCAAAACATTCTCGCAGGAATGACTTCAATGTCAATGATGTAGTTTTCACCCTACCTCCCCTGATTTTAATTGGAACCCATCAAAGGCTGGCATAGCCACATGCATGCCATATCACCTGAGAAGCATGGACCCATCTCAGCTCTGCGCTGTTGTTGTGAGCATTACAAACACCACACACCTTATCCTGCAATATTGCCAGAAGCACGAGAGGGGCTGCTGTGCGGAACATTGCAGTGCCCTTCAAGAAGCCCTGCTGGAAGCCATAGAACAAAACAATTCCCGGTTGCTTCTGGCAGTCACTCAGCAGCTGAACATGGTGGAGCGCCATTTTTGGTCCTGAGAAACAAGCACTGACTGGTGGAATCACATCGTTATGCAGTTATTAGGTGACGATCAGTGGCTGCAGAACGTTTATATGCGTAAGGCCACTTTCCAGGAACTGTGTGCAGAGCTCCCCCCAGCCCTGCTGCACAGCAACACTAAAATGAGACCTGTTCTGACAGTGGAGAAGCGAGTGGTGATCGCTGTGGAGAAGCTTGCAATGCCAGATTGCCACCAGTCAGTGGAGAATCAATTTGGAGTTGGTAAATTCACTGTGGGAACTGTTGTGATCCAAATATGTCCGGCCATTAATCTCCTTTTACTAAGAAGGGTTGTGACTCTGGGCAATGTGCACAAAATACTGGATGGTTTTGCCGCAGTGGGGTTCCCTAACTGCAGTGGGGTGATGTATGGCACGCATATCCCTATCTGGGTACCAGACTATCTTGCCAAAGAGTACAAAAACAGAAAGGGATACTTTTCAATGGTGTTGCAAGCGCTGATGGATCACCGGGGCCATTTTACCAACATCAATGTGGGATGGTGAGGGAAAGGTGCATGACATATGCAACTTTAAGAACACAGGTCTGTTCAGAAAGGTGCAAGCAGGGACTTTGTTTCTGGAATGCAAAATAACCACAAGTGACCCAGACTACCCCTTACTCCGGTGGCTCATGAAGCTGTACACTGGACACCAGGACAGCAGCAAGGATCAGTTCAACTATAGGTGCAGCAAGTACAGAATGGTGGCTGTTTAAAGTGTCGCTGGCGCCATTTGCTTATTAGGGTAGACCTCAGGGAAAGCAATTGTCCCATGGTTATAGCTGCCTACTTCATAATATCTGTGAGGCAAAGGCAGAAAAGTTTCCATAGGGATGGGGCGTGGAGGTGGATAGGCTGTCTGCTAATTTTGAGCAGACAGATTATTGGGCGGTTTGCTCAAGGTCTGCTCTGCCACCTGTGTGCGCGGAGCTAGAACAGCACACAGGGAGAACACACACACACGGCCAAACATCTAACCACACCAGATACCAAGACTATAAGAAGAACTCATCATGGAGCACTGTGTCTCAGGGAGGCTTTGAAAACCCATTTCAGTAATGAGCCACAGTAATGTGCACAGCTTCTCTGTATTGTATCTTCCAATAGTATGAACCTTGCTGTGAATGCTGGGTTTTTGTCTCCAGCACATCCTTTCTGTTGCCTCACTTTCCCTCTTTATCCCCTCCATCCCCCCCCCCTTTAAATGAATAAAAAATAATTCATTCTCAAGACATGGAGTTCTTTGACCAAACATACTGAAACTTAATGATCACAAATAGAATTTAACCTCAGACACATGGTGGAATAAAATTGGAAGGGAAAAAAACACACCATCTTGTCTTTAAAAGCACAGTAGCCTTGCTTGTCACACATCATCGTATGTGCGGCTTTTATTCTTAGGACCCTCCCCTGGGGTTGAGTGGAAGGGATATTGCATTCCCCGCCTCACCTCCTGGAATGTTTGGGAGAGCGGGAGGGGGAATACGGCGATGTTGGAATGCTGTTGTGCAGGGGCTGCAGAGGGAATCTAGCCTCAAGGTGCTTCTCCTGAAGGTCAACCAGACGCCTCAAAATGTCTCTTTCTTCCTTCAGAATCCCTAGCGTCTCCTGCTGCCTGCCATGCTCATGCTTCTGGGCTGCTCTCCTGTTTGCTATGTCCAGTTTTTCAGAAAGAGAAATCCTCCAGGCTTTCTGCTCAGTGTCTGCTGTCCCAGAAGCATTCACTATCTCATTTAACATGTCATCACGTGATCTCTTTCACCTTCATCTTATCTGGGAGAGCCTCTCCACTCATGTGAAGGAAGAGCTGAAGACCGCACTTTGAGCTGTAAGCCATGGAAAGCACAAAGCAACCATTGTCAGTACAGACCAGGTCTAGTGTGAAGTTGCTATATAAAAACCACTCCCCATATTTGAAGGACGTTTAAGGCAGAACATTTTCATTTATACAAGGTATTCCTCGAACTGGTTTGCTGTCCCAGCCAAGGTGAGTATAGCCCTGGGGCATGGGCACCGGACCATCAACAGCATTGGGCGGGCAACCCACAGCAGGACCAGAGCCACCTCCCCTTTGCAACTTGGACATAGTCTGGAGATCGGGGACCAGTGTTCCCCTTCCCAAACTGCAAGCCTTGGTAGAAGCTGCACTGGGAGAGGGTGCTTGTGGTGGTGAGTGGGCACCACAAAATTTCCCTTCCCCCACAACCAACTCCCTAGTGCCACTGCTGCTAGCTGTCACCCGAGGCTTGCAGTTACTGAGGTCAGTGCTGACCCCTGCCACCTAAACTACAGCCATATTTTGGAAACCGTTGATGAAGGGAACAAATACGTTATTTTTTGCACAGACACTATTGTTTGTGGTCTGAACAGATTAAATGAAAACTACCACCATCTCCCCTAGGTGACCCTAGCTGATATCACTCTCCTGAGGGTAACAGAGGTGGCAAGGAAACAGATGTTGCAAGCGTCCAGGTACAGATTGGGTCCTTATCCTGCTATGCTGTATACTGCAATGATGCCAGCCAAATTAATACTGAAGTGGCACGGGAAAGTATTCTACTGTGGTAGAAGAAATAAGGAAGCCCTACCCAGAAACCATCTGCAATGGATTGCAGAACACCTCCATGGAAGGTTCCTGGAGATCTCTATGGAGGATTCCCAGGCCACCCCTATATACATAAACAGTCTTTTTAGTGGGGCATCCTCTGCGTAGCTCATGCAGCCACTGGGAGGCAGATAGCCACTTGACCTCACCTTGTTAATTTTAATGAAAAAATAGAGTATAAGAACATGTGACCCCAAAAATACTACTTGAAATTGCATACTCATCAGAGGTTCCTTCCCTGCCATCACGCTCAGCCACGATGCTGTTCTGCGACTAGCTGGACTGCTGTGAGGTTACAAACAGCTCCTGGCTCTCCAGGAAAATGGATCCCCTGCTTACCTGTCTCCTATTCTCCTCCTCCTCTTCCTCATCCAAGACCTCCTCCTCAGTATTGCCTGCGCTGGCCTAGAACTCCAACTCCTCAGAGGTATCCACGCTGCTCTTGGGAGTTGCGGTGGGGTTGCTGCTGTAGACTGTTCACCTCCCTTGCCTTCTGGTATGCCTGCCTCAGGTCCTTGATTTTCACGTGGCACTGCTGTGTGTCCCCGGTGCAGCCCTTCTCCCCCATGCCCTGCATGATCTGCTCATCAATGTCTGCGTTTCTATGGCTGGTTTTGTTACCCGGGGTTCTTTCAACCCAAAGCTCTTGGTAACTTTTACTCTATGCGAGGTGGTGTCAGGAAATAAATCAGGGAAGACATGACCGTCCAACCGATAGATGGCTGGCACAAACAGGACAACACAAGAGTGCTTTCACTTAAAACTAAACTTTACTTCGTCTCAAGCACTTACACACGTCCGCAACAAGTTAGTAAAACACCCCCAACCCTTGATAATTACTGAAGCTGAGTGTGGTTCTCGAGTGGCACAGCGGCAGCCCATGTGCTTGTGGGAAACACAAGATGCATCCAGAGGGAGAGTCCAGTCCTGAAGAGTCCCCCTACCTCAAACTTTTCCCCTATACATTAGTAATAGAATGCCCCTTAAAGAAAACTTGTTAAGCAAGTAGTTTCACTGGTCAAGCAAGAGACTTCCTTCTGATTATTGATAAACCAGCTGTGGGGTTTTCCCAGTGTTTGCGGCCTTGAGGCCCCAATAGACATTCCTGCTCTTCTAAAATGCATGTATCAGCAACTTCAACACAATTCTTATCACAAAGGACATGGGGTCAAGCTGCCCTTTCTGTAGCACCCAAAACTCCCTCCTCTCCTGTCTTGGTCAAGCTGAGTTTGCTACATGGCCACTTTATGGCTTGCTGACTTCGCTGCTTTTAGCAATAAGCCATAGTGGTTTCAGGCACGTTACTGGTTTGCCAAAATCTCCCCCTACAGTTTGGAGCTGTGCCTGCACAGCCAGGAGCGGTGCCAGGGTTTTTGGCGCCCTAGGCGGGGGTCCTTCCGCTCTCCCGGTCTTCGGGGCACTTCGGCGGTGGATCCCGGAGCGAGCGAAGGACCCTCCGCAGAATTGCGCTAAAGACCCAGAGCGCGGAAGGACCCCCCGCCGCCGAATTGCCACCCCCCCCAAATCCTGGCACCCTAGGCGACCGCCTAGGTCGCCTAAATGGAAGCACCGGCCCGGTGCACAGCCTCTTCTCCTCACAGACCAAGAAGATCCACCACCTCCTCGGTACTCCAGGCTGGAGCACATTTGGAGCGTGGAGCCACCATGATCAGCTGGGCAGGCGAGCTCTCCATGCCAAAAAAACAGGAAAGGGAAATTCAAAAGTTTCTGATCCTTCAATGGGGTGGGGCTGTTTCCTGTATACCTGGCTGTTGTGCAGTGGAATTGAAAACATTTACCAAAGTGGTCACAGTGGAGAATTGTGGTACACCTCCTGGAGGCCAGTTAGGTCGACGTAAGCAACGCGATGTCTACACTGCCTCTATGTCAATCTAACAACATCGAATTAAGCACTACATCTCTTGTAGAAGTGGAGTAATTAAGTTGATGTGTCAGATGAGTTATGTTGGTGGAAAGGACCTGGTAGTATAGATACATTCAGTATTAGGTCGATGTAAGGCAGCTTACGTCGACCCAACTGTGTAGTGTAGACCAGGCCTACGTTGTAGAATGGAAAATATTTTCTCTTTTTACCACAAAATAAGATTTTAAGTGGCTGAATAATTACAAGGCTTATACCACTGCATTTCAACAATGGAGATTAGCTTCAGTGTGTATGCGGAGAGGAGTTGGGGATGGTAAAGAGTGTAAATAAAATAGTTTTGTAGTGCTCACTTGAGATATTTTTAAGGCATGTTATTGATTTTTAAATGTTCAGATCACTGACTACCAATTCTTTGTGAGGTAAGACTGGAAACAATCTTTATCAAATGCAAACATTTATTCTTATAGGAATTTTATTGGTCAGTATAGCTGAGATATTAAAAACATATTGAATGGTAAATGCTTTCAACACAAAACAGTTAAAAAGAAAAGAATAAACAACTGACCTAGATTTAACATAGTCTAGTTATTTCAAGGCATCCACCGTCTATATAAAAATAACATTTACTGTACTTAGAAACTCTACCAAAACACCTACTGTGAATGAGAGACAGACAAACAATTAGATCTCATGGTTGTATGCAGCAATTTTATTTTAGCTATCACAGCATGTGTGTAGTAGAAAGAAGTGATTTCATTTATGAAAGGAACTCTTAGAAGTGATTTGAAACAGATAAGTTAAGAAGTTGCTTATCATGGAAGGGGAAATTGGTTCAGATAACCTAATGACTGGTGTATACCGTCACATGTTCTCAAAGTGAAACTCACCCAATACACGACATCCTTCATGCCACTAAAGCCCCATGTAGGGGCTGTGCAGGCATATTTGAGGTGAAAGTCCTTGCATACCTGGTAAGCCTAACAGAAGTATTGGGAGCATAAGCTTTCGTGGGTAAGAACCTCATTTCTTCAGATGCAAGTAATGGAAATTTCCAGAGGCAGGTATAAATCAGTATGGAGATAACGAGGTTAGTTCAATCAGGGAGGGTGAGGTGCTCTGCTAGCAGTTGAGGTGTGAACACCAAGGGAGGAGAAACTGCTTCTGTAGTTGGATAGCCATTCACAGTCTTTGTTTAATCCTGATCTGATGGTGTCAAATTTGCAAATGAACTGGAGCTCAGCAGTTTCTCTTTGGAGTCTGGTCCTGAAGTTTTTTTGCTGTAAGATGGCTATCTTTACATCTGCTATTGTGTGGCCAGGGAGGTTGAAGTGTTCTCCTACAGGTTTTTGTATATTGCCATTCCTGATATCTGACTTGGGTCCATTTATCCTCTTGCGTAGTGACTGTCCAGTTTGGCCAATGTACATAGCAGAGGGGCATTGCTGGCACATGATGGCATATATAACATTGGTGGACATGCAGGTGAATGAGCCGGTGATGTTGTAGCTGATCTCGTTAGGTCCTGTGATGGTGTTGCTGGTGTAGATATGTGGGCAGAGTTGGCATCGAGGTTTGTTGCATGGTGCCACAGGACCCTCTGTTGCTTTTTACAGATTCAGACTAACACGGCTACCCTTCTGATACTGGTAAGCCTAGTAGATCTAGGAATTGTATGCAAATGAGTAACTGCCATAAGAGTTACTTGATGAATATATATTACCTCATTTACATAAGTGGTAAAACTCCCATTGTTTTCAATGGGAGCAAGATCAGGCATTAATCCCATGTTCTTCTCTTGTACTAAATATATAATGCTGTGATTAATGAAGAGTGACATTCTTCATAATTCTTCATGTTAATAAAATCTACGATGGTAAGTAATCTGAATGAAGTGAAGGGTAGATTTTAGTGGGTTAGTGGAATATATAATGTGGGGGTTTAAATGAAAACACTTAAATTACTACATTATTTTTATCTTTCAGGACCATGCCTTCCTAATCCCTGTCATAATGGTGGAACCTGTGAAATTAGTGAAGCGTATCGAGGGGATACATTCATAGGATACGTCTGTAAATGTCCAAAGGGATTTAATGGAATTCACTGCCAGCACAGTAAGTTTCAATACTGTAACTTTTATTACATTTGTGAACAAGAGCCTTTAAAATCTGTTTCTATGTTTGCAGTATTAATACTGACACCTGTTCTCATTTCCTGGGACATCTAATTAGTAGGTATTTATGCCATGACCAGGTTAGTGCTGTTGAATATTGAGAACACTACCAATTTAAAATTACTTTTTCTCATGATTGTTGATGCTGAGCCATTGACAGGAAATGAAACAAAAATTAAATTGGTTGAGTATATGCTAAAAATCTAGTGCTAAAGAAAGACTAACCAAATTCTGCTCTCATTTACTGTGGGTGTAACGGAGAGCAGACATTGGCCTGATGTCTCTAGTAGTACAGAGACATCTTGTTCTCAATGGAGAAAAGGCTTTGGGTTTTGTCTTGATGCTGTTGCTGATTAATTTGATTAATGACAGCTGAAAATATAAAGGGTAGTTAAAAGGAGATTTTTATTTTAGTTAATTTTCTAGATCTTCTTCATCCCACTTTGATAGGAGCCAAAGAGGAGTATTCTAAATCATGCTGTTTAATTCAACAGAGGGATTTTCCTGAGGGTTGGAAGCTTCAGATTTAAAAAGGGATGGACTTCTAAATTTGATGTTTTTAAGCCCAATATTTGGTCCACTTTCCATTTCATATAATTCACTGGAAAAAGTCCACACACTTCTAACTTAAATTTCACATTACGTTCTGATCATCATATTGATATTGGTTACCTTTTAAGCATGTATAGTTACAGGCCAGAAGACTTGTATTGATAATCAAGTCCTACTCTAAATAAATCATTAATAGTAAACCTCACACTGTCAGTAATGTCTCTGGAGTTTATTAAAAATTGTATGAAGGGAGTCCCCCCTATTAAACTTAGCCAATATGCAGATTTTAGCAAAAGAACAGCTTTTACTTTAATTATGCAGCAAATGTATGCCTCAAAGGTCTCCAATTAATATGTCAGTAGTAGTTCATCAGCAAAGGGCTGATCAATAGGAGTCATGAATATTTATCATCAAAAGAGTAACTAGACCATGAACTCTGCTGTCATATTCTCATCCAATAAATGAGACTCCATGATCTAGAACAGTAGGAAAGTTAAATAGAAGTTCGGGGCTCTTGAAAGATTCATTTAACTCATTCGGCATTAGTGGAATTAGTGGTTGTGTAAGAAGAAACTATGCTCCAAAGTTTGTGTTTTGCTTTGTGGATTAAGGCACAGTGTGGTTCTTCTGAAGATTCCATGTCTTGATGCAATTGCAAGGCAATGGCTAAACAGTGAGAAGGTTAACTCTGTAGGCCTGGCTTGACAAAGCTGTGTTAATGCTAGCCTGGTGGGCTCAGAACAAGTATCAGGCTAATGACAGAGGAGAGATTAAATTCAGTACCATGTGCAAATGTTGGACAATATTGTCAAATAGTTTGACAGAGCGGACATGGTTAAAATTCAGCTGCACAGGAAAGGAGGTTCCCTGGTAAAAGGTTATCAGGCAACCAACTTAGCAGCCAAGATCCAGCAGTAACTGGACCGCCCTGGCTGTGGGAGACCTCTTTGAAAGCCACATGGTGGTAGTTCTCACTCGAGGCAATTGCAACGAGCTAAAGCAAGGCAGTTGCAAAGCATTCAAAATCAGGATTTGGAATTAGGACTGCTTTGGGAGCAAGTCTGCAGCCAGGAAGTGAAAGGAAAAGGTGAGGACCTAGTAATAGAGCAAGGACTCTTATGTGCAAAAACAGAAGATGGTTTGGTATGGATTGTACCATGGAATATGAGAAAAGATCTGCTGCTATGGGTGCATGGGCCCAGTGTGGGTGGTCGCCCCAAACAGGAAGAAGCCAAAGACAGGTTAGCAAAAATGGGGTGGTGGCCCTAATGGGAAAAGGACCTGAAGGAACATCTTAATGCTTGTGTGGTTTGTGTCAGACATAATCCATCTAACAATATAGAAGTGTTTTACGAGACAGGTACCCAGGAGTCCATGGGAATTAATTCAAATTGACTGTACTGGGGAGTTGCCGTTAGCACCAAGAGGTAACAAATATGTGCTGGTAGTTGTGGATGCTTTTTCACATTGGGTGGAAGCTTTCACTATGAAAAATATGACTGCCCTAACTACAGCAGAACAATTGGTGTATAATCTGTCTGCAGATGTGGAGTTCCTAATGTAATTGACTCAGACAGTGGTAGTAGATTTGTGGTGTCAGTCATTAAAGAAATGACATCCTGCTAGACACTGATCAGAAGTTTCACACTCCCTATCATCCAGTGGCAGCATGACAAGTTGAGCAAACGAATAGGACCATCAAATCCAAATTAAGAAAAGGGGTGAATGTAACAGGCAGCTATTAAGAGCTAGGGAATACAGATCCAAGGCTTTTCCCCTTGCAAGGCCTTAATAAAAAGACCAATGAGATTGTGGAAGAATATAGTTAACCCAGTTGCAGCCTGTCTGGCTACTGTAGCCCTATCCGAGGCCTGAGTACAGAAATTGCAAAGGCAAATTTTGCAAGTGCAAAAAAGTGTGATGGGAAAAATAAGGTGGAAGTACAGAAGACCAAGGCATGGTTCAATGCCAAAGAAGACCTGACTGAGCATCAAGTGGAATTGAAATCATGATTCAAAATCAGGCTCCTTACCGCATTTTCCCGAAGGTGAGGTGGTACGGTCCATACTTGGTGTTGGACAGACTTGGCCTCTTTGTATACTTGCTAGACCCGGGAAATAAAGACAAAGCTGGGCTAATGCAAGTTAGTTCAAAGCACATAAAAATATGTAAAGAAAGAAGCAAAAAAATAGTTTCTTCCCCCTTTGCTTTGTAAATTTGCATCCATGCAGTGGTGATAGTTTCCAACGTTGGGGGCAATCTTGTGGTTTAGGGTAGTATTATACCTGTACAGAATCTGCAAAGCTATTCATGTCACTCTCCCTATCCATTTAAGAGGGCAGAGATGTCAGTGTGCTGCTAAGGCAGACAATAAGTGTTCACCTGGTCTCGTGGCAAAACCCTACAGCACCTATGCTTATGGTCATAAAAGCAAGAAATAATCTACCATGCTATGCATGGGTGTCGGAGGGCATACTATGCAGAGTTTTAGAGGAAGACCCTAACTCCTGTGCCACAAAAACCCTAAAACAAACAAACAAAAAATACATTGGCAACCATACTGAGTGGCACAAGAGTTGGGGTCTCCTTATAAAATTCTGCCATCATTCAAAACTAATCCTCAAAATTAACTCCTTAACTAATACATTCAAGCAAGCCATGAAGAAAGGAGAGGGGATTAGTATTTTAACCCTGCAGCCAAAAGCCTTAACTATCCGTAATATGCACTCTATTACACAAACTTTAAAATAAATTAATGGTCAAGATTGTTAAACAGCACATTGATCTGGACCACACTAGTGGAAAAAGGAATTTATAATAACAGTGGATAAAATAAGCCTGGAACCTGAAACGTGGAAAAGAGTAGGTTCTGCATGGACAGTATTTAGACGGAGCATGTTGTACAGGGATTGGTTCCTACAAAGTAACCAAACCAATCCCAAAGCATATAATGTAACGTAATGCATAGTAATGCAACATATGTGTAAATGTATATAAAGGAAGAGGTTTGCTGTGTAACTTTGGGTCTGTGATGTACCTTGCATCTACCCCCTGTGTTTGAGTCTTACCAACTCAGCATACCTTTGCTATATGCCAAATAAAGATACTTGAGTAACATAATCTGGAGTTGAACTAAATTCATAGGAAGCCAAGTAGAAAGAGGTCTTGGAGAAAATACTAACAAACTGAAATATGGACCTCAGGATTTAGTCAAATAGCACCAGCTGGACTGTGGAAAGAAGCCTACTCAAAAACAATAGTGGGTGATTCTTACTTGGCTTAATACTGCATTTTAGGCTCTGACTATTTACTCAGGATTACACACTAAATATTTATTGTCTAATAAAATTAGAAATCAAAGTGTACTTAAGATAGCAACTCTTGTATTATATGACTGCATTCTATATTTAAGAATCCTCATCAAGCAACAGACATGCCAATAAGTGATGTTAGCTTAAGTTGTTTTCATGGTAATTAATGGAAAATCTGTTTTATAATGTTCTCTCTACACTAATAGAACAGCAACCACTATTCTTTCACAGAATTACATTTTCCTTTGTTTCATCTTTGTTTCTTTCTAAAAGCTGCTTTAATATAAAGGAAAACAAAATCTCAATTTTGAAATGAAAAATTGTAACATTTAATTTCAAAATGGCCATGGTGGGGGGGATGGATCTATTCACCAAATTCTATCAGAATTCATGAATAGTTTTCATGCTCCAAAAAGTGCATTATTTGGTGAATGTACTTACTGTTCGGGGTGGGGGGGAATCCCAATTCTACCTATGTATAATTGTGACATTTTACCCAGTGTCTGATCTGGACTGCTGAACAGCTGTGTCCCCTCAATTCTCCAACCTAGGGTACCTTTTACACTGCTTTGCTGTGAGAGCAACCACTCCTGCATGTAAATTACTCCCAGCTATACTGTCGGAGTGCTATGGCCAGGCACTCTTGAATTACATCGCAGAACACCAGAAAATTCCCAGTCCTAGACTTTCCCCCAGAAATGTACATCTGATACTGTCCAGCCCTTTCCTGGACAACACAAACTCATATAAATTCTGTCATCTTATTAATAGAAAATGATATGCACAAATTCTATCATCTCAAATGGAGTTTCCCAAACACTTCAGGCACACTGGTATCTCTTTTAGCCAAAATTCTTTGCAACACAAAGTTTTATGAACTTATGAAAAATTAGGACTCTAAACTCCTACTTTCCTGTGTAGGAATTCAATTGCAAATTTGTTACAATTCAAATTAAAAATCTGTCAAAATCGGTCCAGCATAAGTAGTTAAATTAAAATGACCCCATTCCAAGATACATAACATCTTCTAAAACTATTAAAATTTCTAAAAGATCACACACTAATTTAGTTTTATCTCAGATTTCTTTAATGTTTAATATTCTGCTGCTAAATCAATTACACTAGATGTTTGATTTTGCAATCAAAATACACTCCAGAAGCTGACATTCTGTCATTCATGTTAACCAGAATCCAATCAATATTTCTGAGACACCCTGACCTTTTGCTCATGTAAATAATTGGTATGTAAATTATAAAAGAACAGTATTAATTTTACTGATTTCATATGCCATGTTTGATTGCAATATTACATATTAAGTGTCAACACTTGTCTCAAAAGTTTCTGATACTCCACTGGCAAAACTGGGGAGGAAGATATTCTAAATAACATCATTGCCAGACAGTCGGGGATCATAATGAAAAGCAGGGATGGATTTGGATGGGAAAACCCAGATCCCTCAGATCTAGTTCTGATACCTTCACTGAAATGCTCAAGGAGTAAGGAACTATTAAATATTCCTGATATATTAGTACATGGCAGTCTCCGTCTCTGCAATCCTCACTTACATTGTATAGTGTTTTTCTACATATATGAAGGTCTAGATTTCAAATGCCGTACTCACACTGGGGAGAAGTTAGCCATATGAAGTCAACCTGGTGAGCAACAGCAGAAAAATCAGGCTCTGAGTCAGTATTGAGTCAGGCTCTCACTCAGCATAACTGTAGTGGTCATTACACTGCATGTCATAATTCAGATGAGAACAAAGTCAATTTCTCTACTGCCTTGGGATCTTTATGGTTGAAAGTTGTTATGTAAATATAAATATTTACCATTCATCAGAAGCAAGCATAATTAGAGTTTATTATATTTCACTTTTATGACTGCGAATGACAAAGTTCTGTTAGCCTATCTGAATGCACCTTTTAAAACAGAGGGATAGTGATCTGCACTACTGAATCAACATTCATCATAAAACATTTACATTATCAACATCATTAATTAATCATTTGTATGAGACATAATAATACAGGGCAAATAGCAGCTGCTCTGAAAACAACTGCCTTGATATTTATTGTGTCTAATGCTTCAGCTTTGCTTTAGTATTTGCAGTAGGAGACCATTACTCTGTAATCATATACTGTAATACTGTCTATACCTCTTAATCTTATTCAAAGGAGAAACTGAGTTATCCAGAGGCACAGATGTAGAAAATCCATCCATTTCACAATTTTGAGGTCTTTCCCTGGTTTTTGATTTGCTCTGAAGAATCCAAGACTTTATTTTAAAACTTGTATTTATTTCTCTCTTCTGGCTGGGAAGATTACCCTTCTGTTTGTAAATGAATGCAGTGAATGAGTTACTGCCTGCCACTAGATAGACTGAAACAAGAGAGAGGCCCGCACTGAAAAAGTCAAGTGAAAATTATGAATCCCCCTGAAACCTGGGGATGTTCGGATTTGGGGGTTTGGCTGGGATGTCGTTTATATTCTTAGGGTCTTAAGGGGAAATAATTACAATAATACAAAAATGCCCTACACTGCTAGAAAACCAGACTGGGTTCAAAGTCTAGGTTACCACCTCCATAGGTGCCGACTTTCTAATGTATTGGGGGGTGCTCCCCCCGGCTTCAACCCAGGCCCTGCCCCCACTCCATCCCTTCCCCCAAGTCCCCCCACCCCAGCGCCTCCTGCACAGTGTGGAACAGCTGATCCATGGTGGGTGGAAAGGGCTGGGAGGGAGGGGGAGGCTCTGACAAGGGGGCTGCCATTGGGTGCTAAGCACCCACCATTTTTTTTCTGTGGGTGCTGCAACCCTGGAGCACCCATGGGCCACAGGGCTCCTGGGCGCGCACAACCGTGCTAGCCAATCGCGCTGGCCTGCGGGGCCCCCAAAGCGCGGGGCCCGGAGTGATCACACGCACCTAGGCATGACGGGCGGTCCTGGAAGTGACGGATTCGTCACTTCCACTCCGGGCCCCGCCGCCCCAGGGACGACCATGGTCCTGGCCCTGGGGCCTGGCATTGCTGTCAGCGGGCCTGAATAAGGTGTTCTGTCACTGCCTACCTTGTAACTTTGAGTGCCCTAATGCTATTCTGCTGTAGCTCAGAGCTCTGACACCAGTAGCCAGCCTACACGCATGAAGGTCTCACCCTGGCTTCCACCTGCATAGTTCCTGCTCAGGGCTGCCCGGGGGGGGGGCAAGTGGGGCAATTTGCCCCAGGCCCTGGGCCCCACAGGGGCCCCCACGAGAATGTTGGAGGCTCCCCCCGCCTCCGCCTTCCCCCATCCCCCGGCGCCTCAGCGCGCCAGTTCCAGGAGTGGCCCTGGACAGAGCTAAAGCGGCCTGGCTCGGGCGGGGCCTGAGCTCCTCCCGCTCGGAGCTACGTGGTAAGGGGACGGGGCCTGAGCTCCTCCCGCTCAGAGCCACGTGGTAAGGGGGCGGGGCTGCAAGCTGCGGTCGAAGCTCAGGCCCCGCTGGAGCCAGGCCGCTGAAGCACTGTCCAGGGCCGCCCCTGGACGCGGCTCGCTGAGGCTCCAGGAGAGGCGGGGGTAAGTGGCATGGTAAGGGGCCGGGTATGGGCACCCTCCTGATCCCATTCCCTGCAGCCCTGACCCCCAGCTCTGAGCCCAGCCCCTCTGAGCCAGGCACCCCCCTGGCCCCATCCCCCCCAGCTCTGAGCCCAGCCCCTCTGAGCCAGACATCCCCCGACCCCATCCCCATCCCCCCCCGCCCTGATCCCCAGCTCCGAGCCCAGCCCCTCTGAGCCAGGCACCCCCCGACCCTATCCCCCCACAGCCCTGACCCCCAGCTCCAAGCCCAGCCCCTCTGAGCCGGACACCCCCCAACCCCATCCCCCCCACAGCCCTGACCCCCAGC
>NW_020664420.1:45424921-45426131 GCF_002925995.2 Terrapene triunguis | reverse complement strand
TCCCACCCCCCCGCCCTGACCCCCAGCTCCGAGCCCAGCCCCTCTGAGCCAGGCACCCCACTGACCCTATCCTCCCACAGCCCTGACCCCTAGCTCCGAGCCCAGCCCCTCTGAGCCGGGCACCCCCCCCAAGCAGAGCCCAGTTCCCCACCCAGCCCTGGGCAACAGCAGCACCACCCCCAGGCAGCGACAGCCCATTGGCACCAACCATCACCATCACCCAGCGACAGCCCATTTTGTAATTGCAAATGTATACATACCATTAAAGTATTTAATGTTTTTAATAATGTATTTCATGTATTTTCAAATTATTAAAAATTAATTTTTGAATGTATTTCACTGGTTATTTTTTACATTTCCAAATACATGTTACTATAGTATTGCAACTTTTTTTTATGGAAGGGGCCCCCAAAATTGCTTTGCCCCAGGCCCCCTGAATCCTCTGGGTGGCCCTGTTCCTGCTTGCAGAGTGACCCCAGTAGCCCTTCTGGTCCTGAGTCTCCCTAAATCCATCCCCTGAATTCTTAACTACTGGACTCTTGGACTTTTCTCTTATGGTTCTTCACCCCCGAAGAAGTGAAGCCTGTCCTCAGTTATCCGTCCACTTGGGGCTGCACGCTCCACCCAGATTGCACAACAGACACCTGCTTGGGGTAAAAATAAACAAAATGTTTATTTAAGATAAACATCAGATTCAAAGATGAAATAGTAAGAAAAAGCAAAAACATAAGTTGCAGAGAAAATAACTTTAAAGAAGCAACCTCAGGCTTTACACTTCCGTATTAGCTAAATTCCTTTCCCTGATGCGAGCTACCTATTTTCTCTTAACAGTTTCTCAGCATGCCCTTTATCATAGAGGTAATCCCTGTGATTTATGGACAGCAGCTTGCTTAGATGCTGGCCCTTCATTTCTGGAGAGCCTTCACTTCAAACCCCTTCCCTTTTAACAGCATTTGAAGTTTTTTCCCCTCCCTCTCAGACTGTGGTAATTCATGGTTACACAGAGTAGGGGAAACATTCTCCTCCCTTAGTTTTCCAAGACTGGGGTTTTCTTTTCAGTTTGAAATGTCTTTCAATTAATTTTAATGACCATCAGATTTACTTATACACAGTAACATTGTATGCATAGGCCAGTTGATTCAATTGCTTATTCTTTGGGTTCAGACCCCCTGTCCTCCGATTTGGGGTGTCTGGACCCTGATTGTCACAC
>NW_020664420.1:45214583-45414921 GCF_002925995.2 Terrapene triunguis | reverse complement strand
ATTAAGCCACATGAAAATTTGTAATATTCCCATACGTATTTGCACGACACAAGTTTTCACTATTTTGTAGGACCCATAGAATAATTGAAATATAGGATTAGAAGGGACCTCAGGAGGTCCAATTCCCCCCACCCCGCTGCTGGTGGAGGATTAAGTATACATAGACCATCCCTAATAGGTATTTGTCTAACCTGTTCTTAAAAACCTCCAATGACTGGGATTTCACAAGGTAACCTGTTCCAGTGCTTAATTTTCCTTAGACTCAGAAATGTTTTCCTAATATCTCCCTTGCATCAAACTATCCCAATTATTTTTCGTCCAATCCTTGGAGGACATGGAGAACAACTGATTGCTGTCCTTTTTATAACAACCTTTTAACATACAGTATTTGCAGATTGCTATTGTATCTCTCCCTCCCTCCCCCCACCCTTCCCTTATCTAGACTAAACATACCCAGGTCTTTCAACCTTTCCTCATAAGTCAGGTTTTCTAAACTTCTTATCATTTTTGTTACTCTCCTTTGGACTTTCTTCAGCTTGTTCACATATTTCTTAGTGTGGTGCCCAAAATTCAACATTCCAGCTATGGTCTCACCAGTGCAGAGTAGAGTGGAACAGTTACCTCCCCTGTCTTACATACAACGTTTTTCATACCCTCCTGTATATATAGCTATTGTGGTTACATAGATCCATTCATAAATATACAAGTGCTCAGTCTTGAGTAAAGTGCCTCAAGGAGATACTCTGAAAGGTTCACACACACATGATGCAAAGAGAATGAAAACTGTAACATTTATGAACATTTATATAAAGCAAAGATCATACAGCAAAGGAAATGTGAAATGAGATAAAAAGATAACATACAGAAATCATACCATTAAATCTATCTAAGAAGTTAACCTTGCTCTTCAAAAGTTTGATTGCAGAGAAAGATAAAAGACAGTTCTATACAGGGTGGGGAGAATTAGGACCAGAAGATCTGATGCTATGCATAGCCTCATCAGTTCTTCTTATGCTTTCCCCATTCCTCTTGCCCATTGTGAGGTTGAGTTGTGGAATCATATGGCTACTTCAACACTAGGGTGATTTAACCTTCATAAAGACACTCCACAGCCTCAGAGGGAAGATTCATTCCCTGCACTCTCAGAGCTACTGTGAAGATTCGAGCACTCATCTTGCTATTCAGGCAGGGAACTGAGACCCTGAACTTGGCTCTTAGGGCAGGTCTTCACTATGGGGGGGGGGGTGTCGATTTAAGATACGCAAATTCAGCTACGCGAATAGAGTAGCTGAATTCGACGTATCGGAGCCGACTTACCCCGCTGTGAGGACGGCGGCAAAATCGACCTCCGCGGCTCCCAGTCGACGGTGCTTACTCCCACCTCCGCTGGTGGAGTAAGAGCATCGATTCGGGGATCGATTGTCGCGTCCCGACGAGACGCGATAATTCGATCCCCGAGAGATCAATTTCTACCCGCCGATTCAGGCGGGTAGTGTAGACCTAGCCTCAGAGTAGTTCTACCCATCTAAGGTTCTTTTCTGGCCCCTGTAGTATGTGAGCACCTCATTATCTTTAATGTATTTAACCTCCCAACACCCCTGTGAAGTAGGCAAGTGTTATTATTCACATTTATAGATGGGAAACTGACACACAGAAAGGGTAAGTGTTGTGTATTTGGTTGTCGTGGTAATAGAACCTTGTGTTGCTATGGCAACTGAGTTAGATTATTAGGGGATAGCCCAGCCAGCTTTGGCTGGGCTGTTGGTTAGTTCTGAGTGTGGAAATAAATGGCTGCTACAAGGTTTACATCTCTCTGTGTCTCCAGTGATTTCTTCCTAAAACTGTTACCCCCAAGGATATAACAACGTGGCGACAGGGGTGGGATAACTGTGCTGCCCCAGCAACAGAAGGAAGTAGAAGTTAAGGTACAAAAAAAACCAAACAAGCAAACCTTGTTTGCTGCTGGAAGGGGGTGAGAACTGGCTTGTTTGCTCTGACTGTGCAAACTGAAACTAAAATCATGGCTACACTTACAGGGACTCTGGAACCTTTTGAGGAGACTATAGTGCAATGGCATGTATATACTGAGCGTTTTGAGCTTTTCGTTATTGCAAATGACATTACAGAAGAGAAGAAGGTGCCAATATTCTTAAGTGTTGTAGGGGCTAAGACCTACTCCCTGCTACGCAGCTTACTGCACCCTGTTAAGCCAGAGACAAAATCTTACAGTGACATTGTGGAAATTCTGGGGTCCCATTTTTCTCCAAAAACACTGGTAATTGCTGAAAGATATAGGTTCCACAAAAGAGACCAGAAAGATGATGAAACAGTTGTACAATTTGTAGCAACTTTGAGGAAGCTTGCAGAACACTGAATTTAAGGAGATGTTAAATGATGCCCTACGTAACAGGTTAGTGTGTGGCCTGCACAGTGAAGCTATATGGAAGCGCCTATTGACAGAGGCTCAGCTTACCTTACAGAAGGCCATTGATATTGCTGTCTCCATGGAACTGGCTACAAAGGAGGGACAATCCATCGGTGCATCCCCTAGGGTGCATAAGGTGTCACAAGAACCTACCCACTAAACTGTGGGGAGTCAGGAATGTTACCTCTGTGGTAAGCCGGGTCACCCTGCATCAGAATGCTGGTGTAAGGACCTGGTGTGTCGACACTGGCAAAAAGGGACACATTGCGTGTGCCTGTAAACAAAAGAAAAAGAGGCCTGTGGTCTGGCCGACCAAAAAGGGAAATCTGCATACCCTAGAGCAGACCCAGGATGGCCAAGGAGACACCTCCTCACAAGAAGAAGAGCCACTCCACGTTTTATCTTTGGCAGTGGGCTCAGATGAATACTGGGTAACCCCATTGTTGGACGGCAAACCTATACGCCTGGAACTGGACACCGGTGCAGCCGTTTTGCTGGTCTCGGAGACTGTGAAAAGCTACAGCATCTTCCGCTTAAAGCAACAAAAACAGTGCTGAAGACATATACGGGAGAAGCTGTGCCCATGTTGGGCACTACTGATGTTAAGGTGGAGCTCAATGGACAGGCTGCTAAATTGCCACTGTTTGTGGTGAGAGGTAATTACCCAGCCTTAATGGGTAGGTCTTGGCTTAGGAAGATCCAGCTGAATTGGGCAGAAGTGCACTGAGTGACTAAAGAAGACACCAGTCTGACCACTATACTAAGGAAACATGCTGTTGTTTTTGGAGAGGATCTGGGAAGTATGAAGGGAATCACTGTGACATTGAACATTAAACCTGACAGTCAACCAAAATATCCGAAAGCCAGAACTGTGCCATATGCCATCAAGCCGAAGCGGACCTGGAGCGCCTGGTCACAAATGGAGTCCTAATACCAGTTACCCATAGCCCACGGGCAACTCCTATTGTTCCAATAGTGAAGAAAGATGGATCCCTCCGGATTTGCGGTGATTTTAAGGTCACTGTCAACCCAGTGTTGTGTGCAGAGCAATACCCGCTTCCCCGCATCGATGACCTCTTCGCAGGCCTGGCTGGGGGACAAAAGTTCAGTAAGATTGATCTGAGTCAAGCGTATTTACAGATGCATGTTGATGAAAAGTCCCAAGAGCTGTTGACTATTGTGACGCATAAGGGGCTTTATCGATTCTGTCGCCTACCCTTCGGAATAACATGTGCTCCCGCCCTGTTCCAGAGGGCTATGGACCAGATCTTGAGTGGCTTGCCAGGAGTCCAGTGCTATCTGGATGACATCCTGGTCACTGCAAGGAATGAGGAGGATCACCTAAAGAATTTAGAGGCTACCCTACAAAGACTGAAAGAGTACGGACTGCGAGTCCGCAAAGACAAGTGTGAATTCTTCCAGCCCTCTGTTGAATATTTGGGACATGTCATTGATGCTACAGGTCTTCGTAAGGCCCCTGCCAAAGTTAAGGCTATTGTGGAGGCTCCCGCTCCTTGAAACGTTAGCCAGCTTCGCTCATTTCTAGGACTATTGAACTATTATGGAAAGTTCATCTCACAGTTAGCCACACTGCTAAAACCACTTCACGAACTCCTTGGGCAGAACAAGGCCTGGAAGTGGACTGAAGCCTGTGATGTTGCCTTTAACAAAGCTAAGGATGCATTGCTAAATTCTGAAGTTCTGACGCACTTCGATCCATCCTTACCCCTACAGTTGGCCTGCGATGCGTCACCTTATGGAGTGGGAGCAGTCGTGTCACACATTATGCCTTCGGGAGAAGAAAGACCTATTGCTTTTGCTTCACGCACTCTAAGCAAAGCAGAAACTAACTATGCCCAAATCGAACGTGAGGCATTGGGAATCGTTTTCGGAATTCGGAAGTTTCATCAGTATCTGTTCGGACGGAAGTTTACTCTTCTCACAGACCATCGACCCTTGACTTCAATTTGTGGACCCCACACCGGCATTCCTCCATTAGCCGCTAGTCGTATGCAACGGTGGGCACTGTTGCTTTCCGCGCCCACACATGAAATCAAATATCAGAAATCCACCCTGCACAGCAATGCGGATGGTCTCTCAAGGCTGCCTTTTCCTGTCAACCGTCGAGATAGTGCCCAGAAGGAAATCTTTTACTTTGAACAGGTAGAGAATACACCCATCACTGCTACTCAGGTAAAGAAGGCAACTCGAGTTGACCCAGTATTGTCCCAAGTCATGGTCCTGGTGATGCATGGAACATCTCAACGAACCTCTCTGGTCTCACCCGACCTTGTTACCTACATGTCCAGGAGAACGGAGTCAATCCAATCTGGTTGTTTGTTGTGGGGGAGACGTGTCATCATCCCACCACCACTGAGATCACAGATGTTAGAACAGCTCCATTCCGGTCACTGTGGAATAGTGCGCATGAAGGAAATTGCACAAAGCTATTTTTGGTGGTCTGGATTAGACAGTGCTATTGAAGAGAAGGCAAGAGCTTATATGTCATGTCAAGGTGTGAGGAATGCACCCCAGTGGGCACCCCTACATCCATGGGACTGGCCTGAAAACCCGTGGCAACGTATTCACGTTGACTTTGCTGGCCCCCTTGAAGGAAGCATGTTCTTGGTGGTGGTAGATGCCCATTCTAAATGGCCAGAAGTCTCTATAATGCAGTCCACTACTGCAGAGAATACTTGTAGTTTTTGGATAGGACTCTTTAGTCATTTCGGTCTGCCAGAACAACTTGTGAGTGACAATGGACCGCAGTTCGTCTCTCAGGAGTTTCAAAAGTTTATGAAGGCAAATGGGATACACCACATCACTTCAGCACCATATCATCCATCCACCAATGGATTAGCTGAAAGATTTGTGCAGACAATGAAACAAGCTTTGAAATCGGCAAGGGGACAATTATCCATTCAAAAGCGTCTGGACACCTTCTGACTATCCTACAGAAACACACCTCATGCTATGACCAAGGCATCCCCGGCCTTTCTAATGATGGGACGACAGCTGTGCACTTGCTTTGATCTGCTGAAACCTTCTGAACTCCTACAAATTGTGCAACGTCAGCAGCAAGATCAAGTCATCAGGCGTGCACCCAGAGCAAAAGACTGAACCTTTAGCCCAGGACAGCCTATTTTGGCTCAGAATTATACTTCTGGGGCTAAATGGGTCCCTGCCACTGTCATCGCTCAAACAGGGGCCTGTTTCCTACACAGTCCGGACTGGAGAGGATCTCACCTGGCGGCGACATGTAGATCAGTTGCTGCCAGGTCATACCAGTCCTCAGGACACATCTTCAGTTGAGTTGCCTGACTTCACCACCTCCGGCGGGACACCAAATTGAGAGTCACCTGTTCCTGACTTTTCCCCTCCATTACTGCCAGCAGCAGAGAGACCCCTCTGCCTGGCACAAGCTGATACCCCATCCTCACCCATTCGCCCTACAAACCCTGAGCCCATTGTCAGGCCCGCACCCAAGACACTTTCGGGTACAACACCACCAGAAGTCCGCTGTAATCCACCTAGAGACAGAAGGCCTCCTCGTCGGCTGGATCTTTAGCTAGGGTGAACCCATGGTTATGGGGCAAAATAATCCCCGGGATTTAGCCGGGAATGGAGGCAGTCTACTCTCCTTCTCTAGTTTAGTGTTTGTTTTATTTAGGGGACATTCTTATTAAGGGGGGAGGGATATGTTGTGTATTTGGTTGTCGTGGTAATAGAACCTTGTGTTGCTATGGCAACTGAGTTAGATTATTAGGGGATAGCCCAGCCAGATTTGGCTGGGCTGTTGGTTAGTTCTGAGTGTGGAAATAAATGGCTTCTACAAGGTTTACAGCTCTCTGTGTCTCCAGTGATTTCTTCCTAAAACTGTCACTCCCAAGAATATAACAGTAAGTAAGTGACTTGCCCAAGGTCACACAGGAAGTCTGTGATGGAGCAGGGAACTGAATTTAGATCTCTTAGATCCTAGCCTAATATCCTAACCAATGGGTAATCCTGCCTCTCCAGTCATTCAATATTTTTATCAAATGGCAATGAGTGGCATAGTGAGACTGATTCATATATGTAGAAATATAGGTATTATGACAAAGTGGATATTGTTATTTAGAGTACCCCTTTTCTTTCAAATGTTTATTGTTTGGTTTTAAGTTATTGACACCATAATTTCTACAGAAATGGGACTAAGTGTGCATGCAGGAGAGGATATGCATATGTTCCAGGTCGTGCAGATTTATGAGTGTGCAATTACCTACTATGAGATGCTGATTGTTGCACTGGCATATTGAACCCTCTTAAAAATGATGTGAGTAATTTATCTTTCAATGTTTGGAGTTTGAACAATCCCCTTTAAGCCCCCAAGCAATTTAGGCAGAGATGAAGAGATACTCTTTATGCTTGAGACCCAGAGAACAAAAAAGGTGCAAAAATCTGAGGTGCTTTTTTAAAAAAAGAGATCCAAAAAGATTTTCATTACCCTGGGTCCTTGTCTGCAATGTAAACTGCTACTTACTCAAGCAAGTAATCCTACTGAGCTCAACGGGTTTGATAGCATGAATAAGTATTACTTCGTATGAGCAAAGGATGGAAAATCAGGCCCATCATCTTTGTGTGTGTATGTGTGTGTGTATGCATGCATGCATGCGAGTGTAGTAGATGTTAGTTATTCTAATAAATAAAAACAAGCTTGGGTAAAATTTGAGGAAAACGTAGCATTTGGATATAAAGCGCAATACGGAGAATTGAGATAATAGTCTAATGGTATGTATCAATCTGCATTACAGATGTGATCCCTTTGTATTCATGAACTACCTCAGGAATGACTCATGGTGCTATCATGTTCTGTGCATTCACATTTCAATACCCAAAATGTTCTGCTAGCTCACAATTACTCTGCAGCAGTCTCTTGTCAGAGGTTTAGGAATACATTGAAATAAAATACAGACATATCTGTACTGAATTTGGGTTGTTTTTTCTGATATGTGTGGGGGCCAGATTTGTAGAATCGTTTCCCCTCTTCTTGTTTTCAGTTCTTTGAGTGTGGCTGATATTATTACCTTAGTTTTGGCTACTTCCTGGTAATGCAGGAAGGTTGAGTCCTTATGTTCTTCCATAGCACCCAATCCTGCAAACACTCATAATTGATTTTAGCACTTACTAGCAGGAGTAAACCCAATATCTTTGCTGACTCCTGATAGTCAGTACTACCCTGTTTCCCCGAAAATAAGACAGTGTCTTATATTAATTTTTGCTCCCAAAGATGCGCTAGGTCTTATTTTCAGGGGAGGTCTTATTTTTCCTGGAGCTTCGGGGCCTTATATTCCGGGGTGGCCTTATTATCGGGGAGGTCTTATTTTCAGGGGGATGCCTTATATTACAGCGAGAGGCAAAACTGGAAGTAGGTCTTATTTTCGGGGGATGTCTTACTTTCGGGGAAACACGGTATTCACAGAAATAAAGATTTGAAGGAATAGGCCTTTCGGGCTAAATTTTGGAAAGAGCTCATCACCTAGAAGCTCCCAGTGTGCTAAACTCTTCTGAAAATTGGCTATTAGTAGTTAGTCATTAATTCCTGGAAAAACTCCATTGGAGTCTAGGTGTGTTCTTGACTGGATAAGGAATGAGTAAAATTTAAGGCCTTGAGGCTATGCCCCTCTGTAAAGGATTGACAGTGAGACCCAGGCATACAGTCAAGAATCTAGTACACCAATGAGGATTTAAATTGCTGTTTGCCCAAGGATAATTGATAGATTTATAATCTTGTCAGATTTCAATTTATCCCTAGTACTAGTCACTAAGGCATCTGGTTCTGCAAGTGTATTCTATTTGATCCTTTCTTGTACTTAACAAAGGCTGTTTATGCATAAGAATCATTACTCTTGTGCAGTTTTTAGAGTTTAATTAAAAGCAGTATGCTTTTGTAATACAGCTATTTTTCAGCATTAGAGAAATTGGTCTGCTATTCTGTACAGTGAAGTTCTTCTCCACTCTACTTTCCTTTCTCTAACATATTTTATGTTTATAGCAAAGCTACAGAGTAATATTACTGCAGAAGCAGCACATAAAATAGGAAGCAGAATAAGATGGAAAGAATTTTAACCCCAATTTGAATGTCTGTTGCACCTCATTTAATTCTCACTTCACTAATCCAATAAATTTAACACCAACAAAGACTGGCCTCATCTCACTTTTCAGCAAATATTTAATAAGTGAATGATGTTCTACATTACTAGTATAATTCTTGGCCAAATGTTGGTCCAAGCTATGTCAACAAACTGGAGCAAAAGCCCTCAATTTTCCCATGGTGTTGGATTTTGTAGCTATAAATGCATAATTAAGCCTATCCTGATGGGTCTTTCATTTGAGGCAGGTGCCAAACTGTGGTGACTCTGCCAAGCCCAGTTGCCATATATATGAGATCCAGTGTGTGGGGGATGATGTCAGTGGAAGACAGGCATACTCCTATCTGGCTCCTTGTTAATCATGAAAAATGAATGAGCTGCATGTAGCCCAAAATAACAGAACTGTTGATTAGAAAGAGACAACTGTCATCATGCTGAAGATTTCCTAAACTAAACCTTCAGCCACACCTGGCTCCACGTGCAGTCCCTATTTGTCACAGGGAGGCTTCTTTGGCACCTTGTTTGAGAACCCACAGGGTAGGTCTGTCTTCCTCCCCAGCCTCCTCTTCCTGAGCCGTGTTGCTCCCTTTAAAGCTGCCTCTCCAGTTGGAGCATGCTCTGCAGGTCTGGAGGACCAGGGCTACCTGGCCCAGTGTGGGGTTTGTACATCCCATCACATGGTGTTGTGCCAGTCATGTATAGTGCAGTACATCCAGTGGTCCCAACTCATTAAAAAAGTGTGACAGCTACGTAAGTCCATAGGCTACTTGAGGGGAGCTACTCTATAGGCTTGTGCCAGGGTGCTTAGTCAGCGGGGTGTATTTCATCTCCCAAGCCCACCTGCACTACTTCTGCACTGAGGCCAATTACAGGATAGAGTCCTATACAGGAGAATTTGAATTCACCCATAATTCTTAGTGTTTTGGATCATTACTTGTAATAGTGACTGATAACATTTTGATGCATTAATAACTTTTTATTCTCAGACAAAATGACAGATAAAATGATTTATCAAAGTGCTTGTTATATAAATACCCAATTATTTTAATAAGGTTCATAGGCGACTATGGGAATTGTTGCCCTGAAGGCATACTTTTACAGTGTTAAATTACATGGTAAGTAACTTAATGAAACTAAGATTTCCATCCCAGTGTATATTAAAAGCAATTAAAATGAAGGGGAAAAAAACCCTACTTTTCTCTGCATAAAACTTTTAAAGTAGCAAATCTTGTAAAACCAACAAAAAGTTGTTACAAGATCTATTAAATGAAAAATTGCTTAGCTGGGAAATTGTTAATGATACATTTAAATGGGTAAATAAAAGATAAAGAAATAGCTAAATATTCCAGATTGGGTTGGAATATAGAATAGAGAGAGGGTAGCTTCTTTTCAATTTGTAATAACCCATGTCTATAGTTATTAATTGTACCAGGAGTGGACTTACAATGAAACAAACCATGAGGTGGCATGGGGCCCCCAATAATGGGGAGCCCCCAAAATGCAGGACAAATATCTGACAACCTGCTCCTGAGTCCCAGCCGGCGGCGCAGCAGGGCTCAGGCAGGCTGCCTGCGTGCTGTGGCCAGTGGCCCCATGCCACTCCCGGAAGCAGCCAGCTTCTGGCACGTCTCTACGCGCCCCTGGTGGGGGAGGAGGCGGCTCACAGAGACCCACTGCCCTGGGCAGCACACAGAGATCCACTGCCTCCCTCCCCCCAAGGGGCTCAGAGAGACATGCCAGCAGCAGGGCTAAGACAGCTCCCTGCCCGCTCTGCCTCCCTCTCTCCACGCTGCTTCACTCCCGGAAGTGGCCGGCATGTCCCTGTGGCACCTAGTGGGGGATGTCTCTGCGCACTGCCCTTGCGCCCAAGCGCTGACTCTACAGCTCCCATTGCCTTGGAATTGTGGCCAATGGGAGCGGTGGGGGCGGCGCCTGAAGGCAGTGGCACGTGGAGACCCCCTGTCCCGCCGAGGAGCCGCTACTGGAGGTAAGCCGCCCGAGGTAAGCACCGTCCTCCAGCCCCCCTCCCACACTCCAACCCTCTGCCCCAGCCCAGAGCCTGCACCCCACACCCAAACGTCCTCCCAGATCCCGCACCCCTCACCCACTCCCATACCCCTGCCCCACCCCAGAGCATACACCCAAACTTCCTCCCAGTTCCCGCACCCCTCACCTCTCATCCCACACCCCAACCTCCTGCCCCAGCCCAGATCCTGCATCCAGCACCCAAACTTCCTCCCAGAGCCCGCCCCCCACACCACCTCCTGCACCCCAACCCCATGCCCCAATCAAGGTACCTCACTTTATTTTCATTTACTTCCCATTACTTATAATACAGGAGGAGGATGACATAAAAAAGAATGGAAAAACAGGAGGCGGGGGAGCTAAGAGAGAATGTTCTTTTTCTTGCCTGGGTCCTGAGGGGGGCCCCCGAAAATGAAGCTGCGCACAGGGCCCCACTAACTCTAAACCCGCCACTGCCTTGTACAGGTACAAAACACTTAATGGGGATTCACATAGATGCAGGGGTTTACCTGAGCAAATCTCACTGCAAGATCAGTTGTTTTTTGTAGGTCTTTAATAAAGCAGCAGGTGACAAAAAACCACCATTAAAACAGCAACATGTGATTTTAAAACCACAAAGATTGTCAGAGTTTATAAAAGCTATTTAAATATAAGATGTACGGTGATTAGGGCAAAGATTTCTGTGGCAACTGCTTCCTTTAGGACCTGATCCAAAGTACACTGGAGTCAATGCAAACTTACTGTGCACCTTAGAAGTTCCCACTTGACTTCTGAGGACTTAATTTTGTGACTTTAATTTTCTTTATATGTAACTTCTATGTTTGTTTTTTTTAAAGGAGTGAGAGAAAAAATATGGACTATAAAAATACTAGACAAATAATTTTTTTAAAGGCACTACTGGGATTTCCGATCCCATTCACCTATATCTATACACAGGGAGCCCCTCATGGGCTGAAAAGCTGTACACTTTGTAAAGTTTACACAAGGCCAAGCACTCTTCTATGTATTGGACTGATATGTAAACTTTACAAGATCCACAGAGATTCCCTAAATTTGCTCCTTGTGGCTCTTAAAATAAACCACAATCATTATTCTGCTCATGTACAAAGTGCAGTTTTCAAAGACTCATGATTCAGCCACAAAAAATATAACCCCCCAAGTTTTTTAACCAGCATACTCTTTAATGAGGACTTGTTCTTGACGAATGTCAGCTTTCTTTCCCCAGCTGTTTTTAGCTAGAGCACTCTTTAAAAACGTGGCTAGAATTCATCTTATATATAATGGTTATCTCCTGCTTCTCAGAAATGGCTGAAAATCTTTGGCTCAGAGTTCAAAAAAAAATGTATACAGGCAGAGACCAAACAGGGAAAATGTCATTATAGAAGATGGACAAAGTGGGTGAGGTAATATCTTTTATTGGACCAACGTCTGCTGGTGAGAGAGACAAGCTTTTGATTTATACAGAGCTCTTCTTCAAGTCTGGAAAAGGTACTCCCAGTATCACAGAAAAATGCAAGGTGGAACAGATTGTTTAGCATAAGTAGTTAGCACATATCGTAAGGGACCGTTCAAGGTAGAGCGGCCCGTTGACACCTGTTCAGTCATAGGACAAAAAGAGAGGGTTAGTGGATTACATATTGTTAATTAGCCATAAATCCAGTGTATCTGTTCAGTCCATGATTTTTAGTGTCTAGTAGAGTAATTAATATAAGCTCCCAGGTTCATCTTTTGAAAGTGTTGTGCAGGTTTCTTTTGAACATGAGGACTGATAGGTCAGATACAGAGTGATCGCTTCATGAAAAGTGTTCACCCACAGCTGCTAGGGCATTTCTGTATTTTATCATTTTCCTTTGTGAGTTCATTAGAGAGCGTAGTGATTGTCTGGTTTCACCCAAGTCGTTGTTATTGGGGCATTTAGTGCACTGGAGAAGATATACCACGTTATGTTAGGCTATGTCTACACTTGCAGAGTTTTTGCGCTGTCAGTTTCACCGGTGATAGTGAACCGGTGAAAGAAAAGCACTGGTTTGTGTACTCACTTACTTCCAGGGGCGTCAGAGAATGTTCACATTTGCAGCACTTCCATCGCCAATGAGAGCAGTGCACTGAGGGCAGCTATCCCACAGTGCAGCTCTCTCCATTTTGATGACAGGTCTTGTGGGGAGTGTAGGGGTGATCGTGGGGCATCCTGGGGTCCCTGCACTGCCTCCTCTCCCAAACACTGATCAGCTCCAGTAGCTCAGTATTGCTCCAAGCAGGGGATCGTTTGCTCCATGGAACAGGCATTGTCACCTGGCCAGATGATAAGTGAGCACTTGCCAAGAAAACAGGAAGGGGAGTTTCAAAGTTCCCGGGGCTTTACAGTGGGAGGGGTGGATGTCTGTTTACCTGGCATCAGAGCAGCAGAGCTGCTGGCCAGAGTGGTCACCTAGGCACTGTGGGATATCCTGCAGAGGCTAACAGGAAGAATATGTCTTCACTTGCACATCAACGCAAAAGCATCACTGGTAAGAGCTGTACGCCTCTCATGGAGGTGGTTTTCTTTTTGCAGTGAAGCATCTGAGTTTCATCGTAAAAAGTCATTGGCAAATGTAGATGCTCCCATGGTTTTTGTGCAAAAAAGGGACTTTTTCTGCTTTAAATGGCAAGTATAGACATGCCCTTAGATGTGTAGGATCCATGGATCTTCAAAGGTGTGTTTTGTAAGTCACCCAGTTTTGTAAGCCCCTTTGTAACTCTTTGCAGTCAGATTTGGGTTTAACTATCTTGAGTAATTTTGTGTTGTCTGCAAATTTTGCCACCTCATCATTTACCCCTTTTTCCAGATCATTTATGAATATATTGAACAGCAGTGGTCCCAGTACAGATCTTTGGAGGACCCCTCTATTTACCTTTCTCCCCTGTAGAAACAGACCATTTATTCCTATCCTTTGTTTCCTGCTTTTTAACCACTTACTGATCTATGAGAGGACCTTGCCTCTTATTCCATGACAGCTTACTTTGCTTAAGGGCATTTGGTGTGAAAGGCATTCTGAAAGTCCAAGTACACTATATCTACTGGATCATCCTTGTTCACATGCTTGTTGACACCCTCAAAGAATTCTAATAGTTTGGTGAGGCATGATTCCCTCTACCAAAGCCATGTTGACTCTTCCCCAACATACTGTGTTCATCTATGTGTCTAATAATTCTGTTCTTTTAGTTTCAACTAGTTTGCCTAGTAGTGAAGTTAGGCTTACTGGCCTGTAATTGTCAGGGTCACCTCTGGAGCCTTTTAAAAAAATTAGTGTTACATTCGCCATCCTCCAGTCATCTGCCACAGAGGCCAATTTAAGTGATAGGTGACATACCACTGTTAGTAGTTCTGCAATTTCATATTTGAGTTCCTTCAGAACTCATGGGTGAATGCCATCTAGTCCTGGTGACTTATTACTGTTTAATTTATCAGTTTGTTCCAAAACCTCCTCTACTGACACCTCAATCTGGGACATTTCCTCAGATCTGTCACCTAAAAAGAATGGCCTACATGTGGGAATCTCCCTCACATCCTCTGCAGTGAAGACCAGTGCAAAGAATTCTTTTATCTTCTCTGCAATGGCTTTGTCTTCCTTGAGTTCCCCTTTAGCATCTCAATTGTCCAGTGGTCCCACTGATTGTTTGGCAGGCTTATGTCTATGTCACCTATGTCACTGGTACCTACTTGTACCATGTCCTCTGGCTCCTCCCCAGCACTGCACATAAGTCTGTCTAGATGTCTTGAGAGGTCTGCAACCTTTGCACCCAGCAGGCAATTCACCATGTGGTTCTCCTGGTCATCACAAACCCAACTGTCTATGTTTCTAATAATCAAATCCCCCATTACTATTACCTGTCTCTTCCTAATAATAGGGATCCCCTCCCCTGGAGAGGTATCCTCAGTGCAAGAGGATACCATGATATCATCTGGAAGGATGGTCCCAACTATGGGACTGTTTCCCTCCACTCCAGCTTGAGTTTCTCCTTCCCTGAGACTTTCATCCTCCTCAACAGCACATAGGCTGTCAGACTGGGGATGGGACAGCGCCGCGTCCCAGAAAGTCTCATCTACGTACCTCTCTGTCTCCCTTAGCTCCTCCAATTCAGCCGCTGTGGTCTCAAGAGTCCGTATTCTGTCTCTGAGGGCCATGAGCTGTTTGCATGAATGCACACATAGGACACCTGCTCCTTCTGGAGCACTTCAGTGCCACTCCTCAAAAGGCCAGATGAGTTGCTGACATACCAGCCTTTTTCTCATCCTCTGATTCTGACCGTTTGCATCCATATGGCTTTCAATCAAATGAAAAACTGGGCTCATGTTCCCCACATTAGCAGCCCATTGTGTTATTTTTAGATTACTGGTCCAGACCCATAGCTCTTGCCTATGGTGGTGATCCAGCAAAGCACTTCAACATGCTTAAAATTATACATGCTTAAGTCAATAGGATTCATGCTTAAAGTTATTCATATCTTTAAGGGTTTTGGCAACTCACCCCTATATCTGAATGCAAACTATTTCTGAAGTTAAGATGAAAAATTCTAGAAATGTTTAGCAATACTAAATATTAATAATTTCTTTTAGTTGTAGTTAACTAAGTTTCTAACTATTGAAAGATAGCTTGTGTTTTTGGAATTCAGTTTCTTTAGTTCAGAACTGTAACACGGTGGCACCCACCTCTCGCAAGCACTCCCTGGTTGAGTGTATATGCCTACAGTCCACCAGTTTGTGGTGACCCCTATTGGTAGTTTCTTGGGCGGGCAATGGGGCCAAGTCACACACGCTGTCTGCAGGGCCGGCTTTAGGAAGTGCAGGGCCCAATTCGAACATTTTCGGCGGGACCCCGGCAGGGATGACTAACAAAAAAAAAAAAACCCTATAAAAAAAGCCCTTTCATTTCTTCCATGTATTATTTACTTTCCATAACTATATAAATAATAAAATTATATATTATGTACATTGCATCATATATGCTGTTGATCAGTTATTAATGAGCTCCGTTTCACATCTGCAGGTCCCCGCCACTCCCTGGGGAGAGGTGTGCACATGTGTGGGTCCCAGCTGTTCCCTGCCCCCCTCATTGAAGCAGGTGTGCAGGGTTACTGCCCTGGGAACTGCAGGGCACCAGTGGACATGGGGCTGGCTGGAGGCAGGGCAGGGGCTGACTGGAGGTAGGGGCTGGCTGCAGGGAGGGCAAGGGGTGCGGGGCTGGCTGGAGACAGGGGTGTGTGGGGTGGGCTGGCTGGCTTAAGGCAGGGCCGCAGGGGGGTGCGGCAGGAGTTGGCAGGGCTGGAGACAGAGGAGTTCGGGACTGGCTGGCTTCAGGCAGGGGGGTGCGGCAGGGGTTGGCTGGAGACAGGGCAGGGGGTGCGGGCTTGGCTGCAGGCAGGGCAGGGGGGCGGGGCTTGTGCGGGCAGGACAGGGGGTGCAGGGCTGGTGCGGGCAAGATAGGGGGTGCAGGGCTAGTGCGGGCAGGGGGTGCAGGGCTGGAGATAGAGCGGGGGTGCAGCAGGGGCTGGCTGCGGGCAGGGCAGGGGGTGCAGGGCTGGGCAGGGGGTGCAGCAGAGGCAGCTGGAGCCCCAGCCCTTTAAATAGCCCCCGAGCCCCCCGCTATCCTAGGGCTCTGGGGGCTATTTAAAGGGCCTGGGGCTCCCCTGCTTCTACCGCCCCGGCCCTTTAAATAGCCACGGGAGACCTGGGGAAGCGGCGGGGCTCCGGCGGTTATTTAAAGTGCCGGGGCGGTAGAGGCAGCGGGAACCCCGGACTTTTTAAATAGCCCCCAGAGCCCCATAGCCCTACCCCAGGGCTCCAGCAGTGGGGCTCTGGTGGCAATTTAAAGGGCCTGGGCCCTTTAAATTGCCCCCTGGGGAAGCCGGGCCACCCCAGTACGGCGCACCGGCTCTTGCTGGTACGCCATACCGGGGCTTGGACGCGGGGCCCGATTCAGGGGAATTGGTTGAATTGGCCTAAATCCGGCCCTGGCTGTCTGTATGTGAAACAGAACAAACCCCTTCTGGGGTACACAGTCTTTTAACTAGTCCTGGCCCTGATATGGGGCTGAAACCCCCAGGGTTTCCTCCCTGGAGACACAATCTTCCTGCAGCCATCCCTGGGCTCAGTCCTTACTCAGACTCAGCAGCCAGCCAAGACCTCCATCTTTGCTCCCCTGGTCCCTGCCAGCACTGAGCTGTGTGTGGTCCTGCTGCTCTCTCCTCTCCTCTCTTCTCTCTCCTTTAGCTCCAGGCAGCAACTGACTGTCTCTGCAGTCCTGTCTATATGACCACTCTGCAGCTCCTGTCTATATGGCCCTCCTGGGCTCTGATTGACTGTTCCCTGCAGCTCCTCTGAGTGACTGCTTCCCCTACAGCCACTCTAAGCCACTTGGAGGACTTCTCTTCTGCTCCTCTCCAGGATGGGGTGTGGCAGGACCCTGAGGCCTCCAACAGAGGGCCTCTGGGCCTAGTCCATCCCGTCACAAGAACACTACATTTGGAAGTTACTTTTTGGCTTTACCTGTTTGTATACAGATAATACTTTAGGTTAGATAAGGTCTATTAATTAGAAGTTACATTTTCTTGCATTTATAGTTATATGATAGCACAATGCAAGATCTGTTGTCAACAATAGGGACAACAAATTTTTCTCTTATCTAATGGCAGACTTATACTTGCTGATACTAAAGCACTACAACTTCAAAGAAATAAAATGGTGATCTATGTATAGAGGATGTGACTCTGTATAAAAGAAAGGTGACCATGTTTACACTAATGTATCATCAGTGATGTAGCACCACTGTTGCACAATTGTGATAAATCGTGTACAAAGTATGTAGTGTAAGATATCATCGGAAAAGTTATAGTCTGTTAAGTATGATTATCCTGTTTATATGCATACATCATCATGGTATATGAAGTTATGAAACATTGCTATGTGTTTGTATGTCAAACCTGTTGTGTTTCTGGGTAACACCCCAAGACAGATTTATATCAAAATCTAGCCAGCCTGCTTGATGGCCCATTAAGAGCAATCAGCTCTTCCAGGGTCCCCTCCTGAGGTCTCTTCAGGCAGCATGTAGGCAATGAATGCCTCATTACTCAGCGAGGCACATGTGATCGAGGACTACATGTTTGTGCCAGTAACTTTCCATGTACCTGGAGTAAGAGGTATAAATTGCAGACTGTCTGATCATTCTGGGTCTTCATTCTTGCTCCATATCTCTGGACTATGATTTCTAACAAAGGGAAGCTTTCAACAAAGAACTGATGACCCCCAATATTTGGGATGATACAGACAGACTTATTGCAAGCTAGTGGATTTAACATCACTGCTATTATCCTGATCTACAAACTCTGAAATCAACTCTAATGTATATGATTCATTTTAGCGTCTTAACTCTCTTCCTTTTAAAATATATTTATAAACCTTTTTAGTTACTAAAGAATTGGCTACCAGCGTGGTTTTTGGATAAGAACTGAAGTATATTTTGACCTGGAGAGTGTGTCTGATTCTTTGGAATTGGAAGAACCTAATATATGAGATTTCTGGTTTTAATAATCATACATCACAGAAGTCTGGTTTGTCTGGAGGGTGCATGAGGGGCTAGAGTGCTTGAAGGGGATTTTCTGTGACTTCATAATAACTAATAAAGTATTTTGGAAGCACACATTTGTTACTGGCTTGGTGAAATCTTATGATAGAATATACCACCCGTTTGGGGTACATGCCCTGTATTTTGGCAGTCTGACCTAAGATTGGCACTCTTAGCTGTGTCCCGTACCTGGCAGCTGTGTCCCATACCCGGCAGCATGACAATAGTTGTGGAAAAAATGTATTATTGGTCTTTATTTGAAATCTGTATAAGGCAAAGTGCTTAACATCCTGCATTTCCTAGTGTGAGAGTTCAGTACCAAAATAGCAGGTGGAAGGGTATATATTTTCATCTGTGTTTGGGACTGATTCATGTGATTCCCATTAACAGTAAGTATTAATCTAGATGTCACGATATCCCTAAGTATGCATGAAACAAGCTTATATTTTCTGCATCCTTAGCTGAGATTTTATATCTTTGCCTATGCATATTCATTTAGCGTTTGTAGCATTTAATGTGTGTCATTCAGTGAAGGCTAGCCATTAATATGTATTATTTCTCTCCCTGTGATCTTCACTTAGGGCCCTATGAGCATATATATATATATATATATATATATATAAGGGTATGCCATCCTGATACATAAGGGTTTCACATATTGTCATTATTAATAATGGGAATTATGTCATATTACTATGTGGCTGTAAGTTAAGGTACATAGCTGTAGATAAATAATAGATACTAATGGGCATTGCCCTCCAAATGAGAGACAGATCTATTATGGTAGGAAAAATGCTGAAGCTGAAAATGTTGATAGATTTCTACAAAGTAGAAAGGTAATGGAACTTCTTTCAAAATCCTTCTTTTCATGTGTTTGGATCTTAATTTCCATAGCTGGCTGTGAGGGTGACTTACAGATTCACACTTACTTCAACACACTGTCCAACCAAACATTTGCCCCATGCCTAAGGCTACTTTTAAGTGTGTTTTTTGTTTGTTTTGTTTTGTTTATTTCTTAAAAATGTCTCTTTCTAGCTTCAAAACACAGCTCTAGTAAGTCTCTTACCTGACAGAATATTGACACTCTTCTTAACTGGGGATAGCATTATCTGAAGTGCACTTATCTTCTGCTGAAAGACTCCGGAAGGGTCCTAATGCGTAATCCGGAAGATTGTTCCACAATAGATTATTCTAGACAGTGTTTACCAGAAATCTCATATCACAAACGTGTCAACAGTATTTAATAGGAAGACTGCTTATGGATGCATAAGACTAGAGGCATAATAATGTTGTGTATTTGTGGGCAATAAGTGGTTTGTGTCTACTTTCCTCATCCATGAGTGTAATTGCCTTTCAGTGTCTTCAAAAATCAAATAATCAGGATATTTCTGAACAGTGAGATACTTTCAATATATCATCAGGGCCATGGTGTAGCAAAGCTATTTCCATTTGAAGGCAAGAAACCAACTGTCAGAAAATATTGGCCCCAGTGAATATATCAAATTCTGAAAAAATTACTGGTAGTTAGAAAAGACTGCCCTGTGTTGAAGCTGGCCCTTACATTCAGTTCAGCTTTAATGTGATCTGTTGCAATTTATCAGGAATACCTATCCATATTTTCTCCAGTAGCCTCTGTTTAAGGGCACATTTTTGACAGCAAAATAATTCTGCTGTGATTTTTGTACCCGTGGTAAATTGAAACACTCATGTTTTAGCTAGATACCTAACTACTAGTTTGCAATTTCAAATAATGACACTATCTATCTGATATCAAGAAGACTTGTTCAGGAGCCAATCTGGAGCTAGCTTTAAACTGGAAGTAATAATGATAATATTTAGCTCTTACATATCTTTAAACTAGTGCTTAAATGTCCTACTTTTGACCTTTCCTAACCTTTAGTTGATGCTTATTCATTCAATTTTAAATGCAAGTCCCAAAGATACAGAGAGAAAAATCATTATAACCTTGCGACTTGGAACTATTTTAATAAATCTCATATTCTGAGAAATGGAAATTTAAATATAAAGTGACATTTATTGCAAGTATTTTATCAACTGTCATCTTGCTTTTGATCCATGAGATTTTTGGGTCCTTCACATTTCATTGTTTCAGTAAGTAGCTCACTCTTGAATTCTATTTTCACTGAATATCTTGGGTCAAATTCTTTGCTGGCATAAATATGGTAAAGCTCAATTCACTTCAGTGGAGCTGCCCCAGTTTCTACCTGCAGAGAATTTTGTCTCTGTTCTGTACTATAGCTTACTGCTACAACCTTATATTAACAAAAATATCTTATTCAAAGTCCCATTTTCCTGGTAATTATAGAATTTTTTTTTAAATCCACATTTGGCTCCTTAGACACATCAACATTCTACTGTAGATTTTTGTGTTCGGTAGAGTCCACAAACAAGGCATTCTGTATGATCTTAATCATATGACACCTCATTCTTTGCTTCATTAAATCTTTCAGTGCTTCTACACAATAAACACCATAACAGAAGAACTAAAAAAACAACTTTAAAGTGTCTAGGTAAATCATCTCTAAAGCCCCCAGCTATTTGATCAACAGCTTCATCTATAAAAATTCCCAAGGCTAAACTCAGACAGAAAGCGAAGTATTTCAAGATCTGTTTCTCTGTGTTATGTCAAAAATATTACATCTGTTGTAAAAGTATATGAATTCAGTGATTAGTCATCAGCACACCTTTATCATTGGATTTGAAAGAGCTGGAATAATGTTTGTCGGGGGTATTGGGGGAAATGTGTCCTTTGTTTACTAATGTACAATGAGGTTTTGATCTTCAGACTGCTCAGTTTGAGCCAAATCCTCAGATGGTGTGCAGAAGCATAACTCCATAGAAGCCAGTGTCAACACTGTTTTACACCAGCTAAGAATCTGCCCTCTTGATGTGGTTTGTTTTGATTTTTTCTATAGATATAATTTTCTCTTTAAGGAAAATTGGTTTAATCTTATTTCATAACAACATGGGGGGGAAGACTGCATAAAAATGATTGTGAATTTATATATTCATTTGTATTTTCAGTTATTTTAGAGGAAAAGTACTTTGTGTCCCTACATTATAATAAATATTTAAGGACAACTTAAAGGAATAATAAGTCGTATATTCTTACATTATTATTGTCACAGGGTGGGGCTTTTCCCCAGCTTTCAAACACTCACTGCCATGCCCAGTCTCCTTTAACAAGGGTTATTTTTTTAACAAGCAAGTAAAGCAATAGAAAACAGTCTTAACTCACTCCTTTCTCTCAGGCTTCGGGGCCACCCCTCTGAAGAGTCTCTCATGCTCACACTCGAGGACCCCCAAATTCCTCCTGACCAAACAAAACACTCCCCTTAGTGTTTTAATATATCACAAAGACGCCATACAGCATTTCACCTAAAGTCCTCCAGGCCACTTAGGATATGTCTGCACTGCAACATGAGCCCAGGATTTGAACTCAGATTCAAGCCTACCTTCCCCTCTCCGTCTACATACAAATCACATTAATCAAGAGCTCAGATCCAGGGGTCCAGGACCCCACGGGGATGGAGGGGCCGAGCCTGAGTCAAGCCAGGACACTATTGCTTTGTAGTGTACATACACACAGCCCCACTGGATTTGTGCTCTAGGAATCTGCCAAAAGTATCCCTCTATCCCATGGGCTGACTTTCTTTGCCCTCTGGGACAGTCACATTTGGTGGGCAGTCGTGTTCATAGAATCATAGAATCATAGAATATCAGGGTTGGAAGGGACCTCAAGCGGTCATCTAGTCCAACCCCCTGCTCAAAGCAGGACCAATTCCCAACTAAATCATCCTAGCCAGGGCTTTGTCAAGCCGGGCCTTAAAAACCTCCAAGGAAGGAGACTCTACCACCTCCCTAGGTAACGCATTCCAGTGCTTCACCACCCTCCTAGTGAAATAGTGTTTCCTAATATCCAACCTGGACCTCCCCCACTGCAACTTGAGACCATTGCTTCTTGTTCTGTCATCTGCCACCACAGCCGAGCTCCATCCTCTTTGGAACCCCCCTTCAGGTAGTTGAAGGCTGCTATCAAATCCCCCCTCATTCTTCTCTTCTGGAGACTAAACAATCCCAGTTCCCTCAGCCTCTCCTCATAAGTCATGTGCTCCAGACCCCTAATCATTTTTGTTGCCCTCCGCTGGACTCTTTCCAATTTTTCCACATCCTTCTTGTAGTGTGGGGCCCAAAACTGGACACAGTATTCCAGATGAGGCCTCACCAATGTCGAATAAAGGGGAACGATCACGTCCCTCGATCTACTGGCAATGCCTCTACTTATACAGCCCAAAATGCCATTAGCCTTCTTGGCAACAAGAGCACACTGTTGACTCATATCCAGCTTCTCGTCCACTGTGACCCCTAGGTCCTTTTCTGCAGAACTGCTACCTAGCCATTCGGTCCCTAGTCTGTAGCAGTGCATGGGATTCTTCCGTCCTAAGTGCAGGACTCTGCACTTATCCTTGTTGAACCTCATCAGGTTTTTTTTGGCCCAATCCTCTAATTTGTCTAGGTCCCTCTGTATCCAATCCCTACCCTCTAGTGTATCTACCACGCCTCCTAGTTTAGTGTCATCTGCAAACTTGCTGAGAGTGCAGTCCACACCATCCTCCAGATCATTAATAAAGATATTAAACAAAACCGGCCCCAGGACCGACCCTTGGGGCACTCCGCTTGAAACCGGCTGCCAACTAGACATGGAGCCATTGATCACTACCCGTTGAGCCCGACGATCTAGCCAGCTTTCTATCCACCTTACAGTCCATTCATCCAGCCCATGCTTCTTTAACTTGGCGGCAAGAATACTGTGGGAGACTGTATCAAAAGCTTTGCTAAAGTCAAGGAATAACACATCCACTGCTTTCCCCTCATCCACAGAGCCAGTTATCTCATCATAGAAGGCAATTAGGTTAGTCAGGCACGACTTGCCCTTGGTGAATCCATGCTGACTGTTCCTGATCACTTTCCTCTCCTCTAAGTGTTTCATAATTGATTCCTTGAGGACCTGTTCCATGATTTTTCCAGGGACTGAGGTGAGGCTGACTGGCCTGTAGTTCCCCGGATCCTCCTTCTTCCCTTTTTTAAAGATGGGCACTACATTAGCCTTTTTCCAGTCATCTGGGACCTCCCCCGATCGCCATGAGTTTTCAAAAATAATGGCTAATGGCTCTGCAATCTCATCCGCCAACTCCTTTAGCACCCTCGGATGCAGCGCATCCGGCCCCATGGACTTGTGCACGTCCAGTTTTTCTAAATAGTCCCGAAGCACTTCTTTCTCCACATAGGGCTGGTCACCTTCTCCCCATATTGTGCTGCCCAGTGCAGCAGTCTGGGAGCTGACCTTGTTCGTGAAGACAGAGGCACAAAAAGCATTGAGTACATTAGCTTTTTCCACATCCTCGGTCACTAGGTTGCCTCCCTCATTCAGTAAGGGGCCCACACTTTCCTTGACTTTCTTCTTGTTGCTAACATACCTGAAGAAACCCTTCTTGTTACTCTTAACATCTCTTGCCAGCTGCAACTCCAAGTGTGATTTGGCCTTCCTGATTTCATTCATGCATGCCTGAGCAATAGTTTTATACTCCTCCCTGGTCATTTGTCCAATCTTCCACTTCTTGTAAGCTTCTTTTTTGCCTTTAAGATCAGCAAGGATTTCACTGTTTAGCCAAGCTGGTCGCCTGCCATATTTACTATTCTTTCTACACATCGGGATGGTTTGTTCCTGCAACCGCAATAAGGATTCTTTAAAATACAGCCAGCTCTCTTGGACCCCTTTGCCCTTCATGTTATTGTCCCAGGGGATCCTGCCCATCTGTTCCCTGAGGGAGTCAAAGTCTGCTTTTCTGAAGTCCAGGGTCCGTATTCTGCTGCTCTCCTTTCTTCCTTGTGTCAGGATCCTGAACTCAACCATCTCATGGTCACTGCCTCCCAGGTTCCCATCCACTTTTGCTTCCCCTACTAATTCTTCCCTGTTTGTGAGCAGCAGGTCAAGAAAAGCTCTGCCCCTAGTTGGTTCCTCCAGCACTTGCACCAGGAAATTGTCCCCTACACTTTCCAAAAACTTCCTGGATTGTCTGTGCACTGCTGTATTGCTCTCCCAGCAGATATCAGGGTGATTAAAGTCTCCCATGAGAACCAGGGCCTGCGATCTAGCAACTTCTGCTAGTTGCCAGAAGAAAGCCTCATCCACCTCATCCCTCTGGTCTGGTGGTCTATAGCAGACTCCAACCACAACATCACCCTTGTTGCTCACACTTCTCAACTTTATCCAGAGACTCTCAGGTTTTTCTGCAGTTTCATACCGGAGCTCTGAGCAGTCATACTCCTCTCTTACATACAACGCAACTCCCCCACCTTTTCTGCCCTGCCTGTCCTTCCTGAACAGTTTATATCCATCCATGTCAGTACTCCAGTCATGTGAGTTATCCCACCAAGTCTCTGTTATTCCAATCGCATCATAGTTCCCTGACTGTGCCAGGACTTTCAGTTCTCCCTGCTTGTTTCCCAGGCTTCTTGCATTTGTGTGTAGGCACTTAAGATAACTCATTGATCGTCCCTCTTTCTCAGCATGAGACAGGAGTCCTCCCCTCTTGCGCTCTCCTGCTTGTGCTTCCTCCCAGGATCCCATTTCCCCACTTACCTCAGGGCTTTGGTCTCCTTCCCCCGGTGAACCTAGTTTAAAGCCCTCCTCACTAGTTTAGCCAGCCTGCTGGCGAAGATGCTCTTCTCTCTCTTTGTTAGGTGGAGCCCGTCTCTGCCTAGCACTCTTCCTTCTTGGAACACCATCCCATGGTCGAAGAATCCAAAGCCTTCTCTCCGACACCACCTGCGTAGCCATTCATTGACTTCCACGATTCGACGGTCTCTACCCAGGCCTTTTCCTTGCACAGGGAGGATGGACGAGAACACCACTTGAGCCTCAAACTCCTTTATCCTTCTTCCCAGAGCCACATAGTCTGCAGCGATCCGCTCAAGGTCATTCTTGGCACTATCATTGGTGCCCCAGCATTCATGGTGCATTTTCCCACAATGCACCATGAATAGAGAGCTAGAGCAGCCACATTTCAGGAGGGCACTAAGAAGTCTTGGATATGGTTGGTTGCACTCAGGTCTGCATTCTACGGTCTGGATGCTGAAGCCCTGAGTTCAGGCCTGGCTTAGAAAATTCTTAACCTAGGGTTGACAATCAGTGTAGAAACTCAAGCCAACCCAGGGTCTGCTGACTCAAGTTCCACTAACCTTCAGCTTACACTGCAATGTGGACATACCCAGAGTATTGTCCTACTGCCAGGAACCTTAGCACAATTGCTCATGCACAAACCCCTAGTCTCAGTTGCCTTCAGTCTTATTGCAATGGGATCAGGGTCACATTTCCAATCTCACCAGGCACACGCCACATACAGTCTTATCTTCACCGCCTGGATTTCGAGTTCCCTGCATACATAGGCCTTTCTATCTCTGCACACAGAATTTCTACCTCAGACTTAAGGTCGTGGACCATGAAGAGTAAGCATTCTCTTTCCTCCTTGGTGAGCTGAAGTGCTATTGTGAGTTGTTTTCTCTCATGCTTAAGATTCTGTAACTTGTGTTTTATTGTTCCCAGTTTGTTCTTTAAGATCCCCTGTAGTGTCTTTTAATATTTTTAGAGGAAAAGTATTTGTACCCCTACATTATAATACATGTTTAAGGACAACTTAAAAGAATAAAAAGTCTGATAATCTTACATTATTACTGTCACAGGGCAGGGCTTCTCCCCAGCCTCCAAAGACTCGCTGTCATGTCCAGTCTCCTTTAAGAAGTATTATTCTCTTATTACAGGCAAGTAAAGCAATAGAAAACAGTCTTAACTCACTCCTTTCTCTCAGGCTTCATGGCCTTCCCTCCCAGGAGTCTCTGGTGCTCCTGCTTCTGGCAGCTTCCTAGTTCTAAACAGCTCTGCTCCCGTCCTGGAGCAGTAGCCCCAGGACTGCTTCCCTGAGCACCTCACCCTTTGCCCCAGTGACTCACTACATGAGTTAATTCTGCTCTGTTCTGCTCCACTACACTATATCATGGAATCCCTTCCCCAGGCACAGCCTGTCCCAATCACTGCCTTCACCTCCCACTTTAACTGGCTGGATTGGACTCTCCTGCTCTGACACAGGAGAGTCCAGTCCTGAGCGGGGCTCAGTTCTACTCCCAGGGACCAGCTACCCTCTGACAATTACTAATAGTAGCACCCTGTTATTTATTTATTTATTTATTTGTAGGTTCCATTCAAGTTTAGGCAAAGACCCTCGGTCAGTAAAACACGGGCAAGAATGGAACACTTAAGTAAATCATTTTAGTCCGTTAGAATTATTGTATGTAAGAAAAAATATAAAGCAAACAAAGGCATGATAGTTCTAAGGCAAAGTGTCAATACATCAAGGTAATCAAGGGCATATATATTAGGGTGACCAGATAGCAAGTGTAAAAAATCGGGACGGGGTGGGGGTAATAGGTGCCTATATAAGAAAAAGCCCCCAAAATCGGGACTGTCCCTATAAAATCGGGACATCTGGTCACCCTAATATATATCTAAGCCAAATTATCAACACTTCCATTGTTTGAAGCAATCAAATGGGAAAACAGTCATTATAAATCTATACATCACCCTATGTTTGTTCTTTGCTCTTGATGAGCAGCTTTAGTCAGAAAAATGACTTGTCTATCTATAAAAGGGAGTGGAAACTTCCTGTGCCTAAGGAGCAGCTGCACCAGGGAGGAGATTCTACTGTAGGGAAGACAGCTTTCATTTGTGTTGGAGATTCTATCCACACATCAGTTGTGGAAACTGTCAAGATGATGCCTTGGGTACCTTGACCCTGTCCTCTGCCAGACTAGACTTGTTCAGTTTTTTGATTGGACTGCTGTGTCTAAACCCCTGGTCCTTGACCTCCAATGCAGGTTGCTGGCAATATGTGCCATAATGTCCCTTTTCCAGGTTAATTTCCACTACAAGTGGCCTGGGTTAGGTCGCTGAGATCCAGACAACAAATCGAGTATTACTATAATCTATTATTGAAATTTATAGTGTTGATATTTGGAACTTCTTTCATGAACTTATGCAACACCATTTTGCTTCAGACAATTTTGACATTTTTCTAAGCAAAAAAGTTCTGTTTTTAATTTCTAAACAACTTTTTGTTTTGAAATGTGTTAATTTATAGTAAAAAAGTTTTAAAAAATAGGCTGAAATCAAAACGAAACATTTCAATTTTCAACCTTTTTTTTTTTTGGGGTTTGTGAATTGGGGTAGGGAAGAGTTGACATTTGTCCCAATTCGAGATGAGAAAATGTTTCAAAATCGCAAAACTTTTCCTGGGATGGGAAAACTGTTTCCTGCCCAACTTTACTAAGAATGCTTGAAACCAAAAGACTATTGTAACTTCTCTTTCAATGTTTAGGGGTGTAGATGCCCATAGTGGGTAGTGCTCATGTAGATGATTCTGAATTCACAGTACTGGGGGGACACATAACCTGTTAGTGTGAATATATGGGCATAACATACTGTTACTGATAAGTAACATTGTTTCATAGTGTGTCTTCACAAGGTAAAAAGGGGAACCAGCATAAGCTATACTACTATAAAAACTTCTATACATATATAACTGTGTACATACCAGAAGATTTTGCCTGTTAATTATATCAGTATAACTATACCAGCAAAACATTCCTAATATAGAAAAGGTCTTAAAGCCTATGGGGTAGCCATGGGTTTACCTTGACCTGCAAACTTGTGTGAAAATTATAAAGTGCCTTGTCTTTGTTAAGATTTTACTTTGTGTTAGTTAACCTGAGTTAAGAACATACCTTTTCTCCTAGTGAAGACAAGCCAGTAACTATATATATATTAGATGTAGGTTTCTTGTTTAACAACCACAAGGAACTAGATGGCTGTTTTAATTGCATCTTCTTTAGGAAGAATTGCTCTAAGACAGGGGTGGGCAAACTATGGCCCGGGGGTGGCATCAAGCCCTCCAGACATTTTAATCCGGCCCTCAAGCTCGCACCGGAGAGCAGGGTCCGGGGCTTGCCCCACTCCGGCGTTCCAGCCAGAGAGCAGTGTCAAGGGTTGACCCCATTCCACACATGCCATGGCTCCGCACGACTCTTAGAAGTAGCGGTATGTCCCCCCTCTGGCTCCTATGTGTAGGGGCAGCCAGGGGGCTCTGCACACTGCTCCCACCCCAATCATGGCTCCTGCAGCTCCCATTGGCCAGGAACCAGGGCCAATGGGAGCTGCAGGGGTGGCGCCTGCGGACGGGGCAATGTGCAGAGCCGCGTGGCTGCGCCTCCGTGTGGGAGCTGGAGACGGGACATGCCGCTGCTTCCGGGAGCTGCTTAAGGTAAGCACTGCCTAGAGCCTGCCCCCCTCCCGGGTCCCAGCTCCCTGCCCGAGCCCTGATCCCTCTCCCACCCTGCAAACCCCTCGGTCCCAACCTGGAGCACCCTCCTGCATCTCCAACCCCACCCCAGAGCCTGCACCCCCAGCCGGAGCCTTCACACCCCAGCCTGGAGCCCCCTCCTTCACCCTGAACTCCTCATTTCTGGTGCCACCCCAGAGCCCGCACCCCCAGCCGGAGCCCTCATCCCCTCCCACACTCCAACCCCCAATTTTGTGAGCATTCATGGCCCGCCATGCAATTTCCATACCCAAATGTGGCCCTCAGGCCAAAAGGTTTTCCCACCCCTGCTCTAAGAATTCTAGAATTTGTTAAATTGCTCAAACATTGCTATCCACACAAACTCTTAATCATAACAAGATGACAATGATTAATAGAAGATATTTCTATCTAAGAAGGAGGAAATAGACTTTAAATACTGAAATGCTTCATATCATAATTAGCCGTGCTGGCAATTTGACCAGAATCTGACCCCAATTTGTAGATATTATATTTCATTAAATAAACTATATTTAAATGTTCACATCAAAACAATATAATGAACTGTAAATTAAATAACATTTTTATAATCCATGTTCTCATCTTAAGCACATTTAAGTTTATTTTCCTTTCTGTAGGAACCTGCACTTGTCTCAAAAGTGAACTAGTCTTTCTTCACGTCAGATGTAACTTTACACAGTCAATTTGGTTGGACTGAGGGGCCCATTGCTGCTGGAGTTGCTGAAAATATATGATAGAAGCTTATACAATACACACTAGCTAGCTCTAACTAACTGACAGAATAATCAAAAGCCTCCGTCTTTCCACACTGATCATAGCTAATTGCTCACTAGAGCTAGAATATGAGGATTAGTGTGAAAATGTCTGATACTTAAAATTCAAACTATTTTCTAAGTAAGCTCACAGACCACATGGAATATGTTGTACAGTCGTGCATTTTTCCTTCATATTTATCTATGAATGGCAAACCAGAGAAATCTAAAATCTTGATAATCTTGAGTCAGAAAAGCTCTTAAAAGGATAAATTACCGTTTTTAATTCACCAAATGAAAGAGTTTGCATTTTTTTTTCCAGTTCAAGGTGACCTTGAATTTTTTCACAGAGGCATTAGCTTGTATTAAAATGATGAACAACCTGAAGAAAACATAAGAGTAATGGGTTTTGTTTAAAAAGGCAGATAAGTACCTACTTAAATTTTATAAATACATATAAAGAATTTAATTTAGCACTGAGCAGTTTCTATTCTTTGGTCATTAGCCACTGACAGATTTTATTTCCAGGACAATGAGTTACTTCTCTCTCTTAGTTGGCTGAAATTAAGGTAATAATCTAGGGAACCTTTATTACTCCAATATTTGATCCCTTTATAGGCAGCAAATAATAAGACAAGAATGATGTATAGGACCCTAGAGGTCATGTGCAACCATTAATTTCTAAGTAGAACTTTGGAATTTGGCTTGTTAAAGGGACTGAGTGGCCTTCATATTGAACCGAAGGCCCATTAGTATACACCTGTCCTCAAAAGAGGAAAGATCTCAGGAGCTACAAACTTTGTGTGTTTTTCTGACAGACTACAAAAGAGGTCAGGCAGGTTTGACCAACACCAAGTAGAATTAGCAAGCTCCCTCAGTTCCAAATTATGTTTGTGGCTTAGTCCTGCCCTGAATGCAAGAGACTGGACTAGATGACCTCTCAAAGTCCCTCCCAGTCCTACGATTCTATGATTTGAAACAGTTACAGCTGGAGTCAAATTTATGTGCAAGTTAATGGCAGTAATCCTAGGTACCTGAAGAAGAGCTCTGTGTAAAAGCTTGTCTCTCTCACCAACAGAACTTGGTCCAATAAAAGATATTACAGTACCTCACTCACCTTGTCTCACTAACCATACCAGGAATAACTCATGCTCTTGATCCCTTCAGATATGTAGTTGATATGTGAACACTCTAACTATGTGTAATTTTAAACATCTGTCAGGTCTGTCATGGATCTATATGCAGAACCTAAAACTCTAGAATGTTATATGGATTTGTGATGCTACGAGAGAAATTTTGTCCCATTAACCAGTAAAGTGCATGGAAACACTACAATGTGAAATATACAATGGGGAAAAACTAGGGATGCACTTATGCAACTGAGAGCACAATCTGGCCCAACTGACATGTCATGCTTGTACAAATTTTATGGTGAAAGGTACTAATGTCATGCATGTTATGAGTCACTGAAGTATAAGAACTCTGGATGAAACTTTCACCACACCCATTTAGGCAGATTATGTGTGGTAAAGCAGTGTTTGCTGGGCAATCAAACATCTCCTCAGATTCAACTGTATTGCAAAGCAACTGCACAACAGAAGAGCTGAATGCTCAGACTCTTCTTCTGATGTGATCCTAGGTGAGCGGCTTTGTCTAACAGGTTTCCCTAGTATAGCCTTCAGGTTGAAGCAGGAACATGGAACAGTTTATCTGAACTGTGAGATGAGATGAAGGCCTGAGAGAACAGTGGTGTTTTAGTTGAAGGTTTTTTGCAAGAGGGTTGCCTGTGTGCAATTTGGGACCATCTCTGGTCAAAGAATCAGGACTGGTGTAATTGTTAGAAATAAACAAATTACACTAAGAGAATATCTTGACACAGGTGTAATTGATTTCTGCTTCAACAGGGAACTGACCTGTATTGCTCTGAAATCTACCTACCTAACAAAAGAGGCAACAAAAGATTGCATCTGGCCAGTTTCCAGAGATGGATTCTAAAGTTCTCCGTTTATGTGCATAGCCTCAAAATATGAAATAGCCTGTGTTATGTATTTTGGGTAGACAGCCACAGTCTCTGCTCAAATGCATTCATACTACCAATAGAATGTTGGAACAGTTAAACATGTCCAAAGCACTTGTGTTCAAATAGTCAAAATGAGTGGTTGCACCTAAAAAGTGAGAGGTTTCAGCAATGTGTATCACTTATATGCATACTTATGCTAAAAACATGTGTAGCTGTGCCACATGTCATGAATGCAATTTATTTAATGTACTTACTGAAACAAACAGTTCACAGGAACTTACTCAGATGTGTAGTCAATAAGGAATTCTTATCCTCTTATGATTTGAGACATTTTTCATCTAGCTCAGCTCTAAATATGGTAAGATCCAAGACTAGGGAAATCATATGGGTCTGTGCCATTCTGCACATATGCAAAACATGAATGTACTAAACTCATATTACTGTCTGTAATAAGGCTGTCTAAAAGTCCTTTCTCTATTAAAAATACAATTCCAGCAACTTTTTTTTCTGAACTTCTCATAGATGAAACCACGTGGGTAGAAAATTGAAATTTAGCATGGAAAATGGCCCTTATTGAAAGGAAGCATCTTTGAGCTTTCTGGTAAAACTGGTTTTGATTTGACCAAGTTCTTACTCATTGAAAATAGCACTCTGCATATGTATGGTAGACATTGCAAGAGGATGAAAAAGGGTAGCTAAGGAAACAATGAAGCATAGGCATAGAGGGCTAACGGGGCTGTGCAGTGAAAATTTAATGAAAGTGTACAGTGGGGCCCAACATTGATTGTGCAGTTTGTAAGGTGGTTGGGGGTGGGGGGGAGAGGATGTATGATACTACATTTCCTTATTTGAGAAATAGCATGAGATTCATGTCATTGAAGATTGTCATATTGAAAAACACAGGGAGCACAGATAGGATTGTGTGTACAACCTTTAATTTCTCATTTACTGACTTTTGAGTTCTTTACAGTGCAATATATATGTATTTCATACTCAGATATATAAATTCCTAACAAAGATTTTGGGGTCAGAACTTCACAGTAAGGTGTATCCATCCACTAACTCACGCTGCATATGTACAAATACCTGATTAACACATCCATATTGGGTATTTGTTTGTATAAACTTGAAGCTCGTCACTTGTGTCCTGTTTGAGTGCCCTGCTATTTATAGAAAAAATATCTTTAAGGCCCAAAACAAACTGGTTTATTAAGAGGTGTCACATTGTCAACTTGTGAACTTTGTCTGGTGATCTAATGCAACCATTTTCTGCAGCTCTGTGGTTTAAATTAGAACAGGGGTTCTCAGCCTTTTTCTTTCTGAGCCCCCGCCCCCAAATTTGCTATAAAACTCCACAGCCCACCTGTGCCACAATAACTGGTTTTCTGCATTTAAAAGCCAAGGCCGGAGTTAAGGGGTAGCAAGCTGGGCAATTGCCCAGGGCCCCCATGCCACAGGAAGCACCATGAAGCTAAGTTGCTCAGGCTTCTGCTTCAACCCCAGGTGGCAGGGCTCAGGGCCCCAGGCTTCAGCCCCATGCACTGGGATTTCGGCTTTTTGCCCTGGGCCCCAGAAAGTCTAACACTGGTCCTGCTTGGCGAACCCCTTGAAACCTGCTCGCAGGCCCCGGACCACTGAGTTAGGACATGGGTTCTCAACTTGGGGAGGGTCTGACCACACCCCATTTCCTAAATGCCTAAAGGGGACAGGGAATCCTGAAATGTTTTCTGTTCCAAGAAGTGTTTTCTGTTGCAAGACAAGGTTGAGAATTACTGAGCTAGAACTTCCTTTCTGCACTCCCTGTCAAGTTCAACAAGAGTCGAAAGACACCTCTTCCCTGCAGTACCAAACTCCGGAAGCTCCCAAATAAAATTAGCTAACTACTGCCTTTTGAATTTAATAAAATTTATAAGCTACTAGATCAAACTGTTAGTTCTTATTTACGGACTAAGTCATGCACAGAAAGAGAATTATTTAGACACTAAAACAATTAGATTGTCAATTAGAGAGTTTTTTTTAATGAATTAAGATGAACTGAGAGACATTCTTAACTGGCAGCTGTTGCTAAAAGAAAAGCAGTTACAGTTCTAAAAGTAGAATGACTTAGTTACTCTCTGAGCTAATTGGATTATTTATTTAGGGCACAATTTTGACCTGCACTATGTGCCCACACAAGGAGAGGGCACAGTTGCTGCTTTACTTCCCTACATAGGCTACCTGTTGCAGGGCAGGGTTACATTGCCGGGGGGAGGAGGGGAACAATCTTCATGCAGCTGCTATTCCCCTCCATGCAGCTGGGCATGGAATGGGTGAGTAGAGGCAGAGAATAGATGAATCTTTCAGTATACTACTCTTTTCAAACGGGGGGTGGGGGGGAAGAAATCTCTGCCAGGTACATGATGATGCAGATTACTTTTCCCAGAAGAAAAGGAGGAGCCTCTGAGTCACTGTATGGTCCCTCATTTCCTCCTGGACCAGACAACTATGCACTGCCCCTTTTTCAGAACTTGTGACAAAGCCACGGTGTAGCCCTTAATTCTTTTGTTGTTTAACGAGAAATTTCAAGATTGTAGCATGTGTTTCTGAAACTAGTCAAATCTATGTTTGATTGGATTTGATTGTTAAAATTGCCCTGTTTTGAACACATTTTGCACAATTTGCATTCTTTGCTGAACATATGTTTACTGTCCAAAAATATGTTTCTGATACTAATATCATCCATATGGATCCTTAGAGAATGACTGTCTAATTTACAGTGCATGTAACAAATGCTTATTACTTCTTAAAGTGTTTTGCTAATGCTGACACTATGTATTTCCCACAGATGTAAATGAATGTGAAGCTGAACCTTGTAAAAATGGTGGCATTTGTACAGATCTTGTTGCCAACTATTCCTGTGAGTGTCCAGGTGAATTTATGGGAAGAAACTGCCAATACAGTAAGTATTGCAATTGTTTTACAAATCTACCTGTTTAAATTCTTTACTCACTGCATTACAGAAATAACCATGTAGTAGCACCCAGGATTCCACTATATCCTTAATGTATGGATAAATACAATATTAACATAGATGGGCAGGTTATGAAGTTGGCAGACCTTGGGTGCATTGTGCAGTACATGGTCTTTCAACCAACTTGAGGAGTGGACCTCTTAAATATGAACTGAAGGAGCAGCTTTTTTAAAGGGGCTTCAACTTAGTCGCCAATTTTGCAGGCAAAGGTGTCTACAGCTGTTGTCCTACAATAGGCAAAAGGGCAGGGAAATTTGAAAGAGCTGATAGACATAGCCCATAAAAAATGTGATACTGGAGAGAGTTGATAGGTTAAATTCATTTGGCTATGTTTTGGGAGGCTGAGATGATGCTTGCAGAGTTTGCAAACTGCTCTAGAACAGTTACTAACATTGACTCAGCAGCCTTAACAGATTTAATAACTCTTGCTTCCTGTTTTCTTGGTTGCTTAACAACCCCAGACTCTCAGCTGTGAGAGATCCTAGTGTAGAGATTCAGAAAGGCTGAAATCATGCCAGGCGGACTAAAAACTATTACAAGATGGTCTCTACCTATTAAGTGTTGACTGTCATGATAGGAGAGCCTCCACACTTGGGTCATATCCTTTTCAAAGGAAAATGATACAGCTGGCCAGTTAAAAATATGCTTCAGCATAGTTAATTCTTAGTAGCAGATAGAATACATTATTTTTTTTCCAGATTCAATTTTTATGTTGTTCCATGGAGTTTATGGAGGAAAGATTAAGGGCTACACTGTGTGTGTGAGGTGGCTCACGTTAATGGAATCCCACTTCAAGCATCACTTATTAGATCAATGGAATGTTTTGATTTTCTTGTATCATTAAGTATTATATAAAAATTGTTGATAGATCATTTTACAGGGTACTTACACTTGATAAATGGAGTAACTGACACATTCTTTGGGAATTCATCAAAGGATCATATCTATCTCATGGGGGTTTATCCTTCTGTGACATTCCCCTCTGGTGTTATCCGGACCGGTGATCTGCGAGGTCACTCCAATCCTCGACTCTGAGAGCCAGCCTTACCCTGCTCCACTGTGAGAACCCCCACTCCCGGGCTGTTCACACACAGCCTCTAGCATGTAAGCTGCTCTCAGCACATGAGTGAGCACTTTTGGCCAGTCACTGCTTGGATTGTGTAACCGAATGACAGTAGCCAGTATCTCCAGTCTCAGACACAACCCTAGGAACCTCCATCTTGCAGTGTCCAGGTATGTGCACTGCACACTGCAAGCTTATATGAGTTTGTCAATTTAACAAAGAAATTGATATATACCAGGCCTGTTATCCCAAGAGGAGTCTCTGACACACTTCAAACCAAACACATTGCTTCAGGTAGAATAAACAAATACATTTATTAACTACAAAAGATAGCTTTTAAGTGATTATAAGTCAAAGCACAAGTAGTCAGATTTGGTCAAATGAAATAAAAGCAAAACGCATTCTAAGCTGATCTTAACACTTTCAATGCCCTTACAAACTTAGATGCTTCTCACCACAGCTGGCTGGTTGCCCTTCAGCCTGGCTCTCCCCTTTGATCAGCGCTTCAGTCGCTTGGTGGTGGTGTCTGTAGATGGAGGTGGAAGAGAGAGAGAGCATGGCAAACGTCTCTCCCTTTTATCATGTCTTTTCTTCCCCCTTGGCTTTGCCCCCACCCCTTCAGAGTCAGGTGAGCATTACCTCATTAAAGTCCCAAACTGACCAAGGGAAGCGGGGGGTGACTCACTCGAGAGTCCAACAGATCCTTTGTTGCTGCCTAGGCCAGTGTCCTTTGTTCCTGTGAGCCTGTGCTGGGTTGGTCCCATACATGCCCTGATGAGGTGTGAACTGCTCCTCTGCTCCTGGAGAGTTTTGCCTGGGCTTGTTTTAAGCCATGAGGACATATTTTCAGACTCAAAACTATATACATGAAATTACAACCTACAACATTACTATCACAACAATGCTCAGTGCAAAATGAGCTTTCCAAAGACACTCGACATAACAAACTTTGCATTGGATACCACACAATCATATTATAAGGATGAACGTGGGGGTGCAGGGTGTTCCCCCCTCAGGTACAGAGCATCACACCTTCCTATTTCTTGCAGGATACAAGAATAAAGAACCATCAAAGAAATATTTCAGGCCATATAAGTGCAATGCCCTTTGCTGCTAATTGGGCATCATAATTAGATAATAAAGAATGGATTTTTGAAGGGACTGTTGCTTTTTTAGAGACATCACCTTTTATTTGTCTTTGGCTGTCCTTGAGGTCCCAATATGTAGAAGTCAATGGCAAAATTTGCATTAACACTAGAAGAGCAGGACTGAAACTTAAGAGATACTCACTTGTGTTCTCTCTTTGAGTGGTCCTGCTGGTTTCAATGGGTCTACTCACATAGGTAAGTGCTCAACGATGTGACTTGCAAGGAAATGTCTTGGGGAATTTAAAAGGGTAACTTTGCTGGGTTAGGAAGAATTATAATAATGTGTATCAATTTATTGAGCACAAACTCTTCACAAGCCTGCTGAGTCACCTTGATGTAGACTTCCAAAAACACATTCATTATGACTTAAATGTGATTTCTAAAGAATGTGCTGGAATTGGTAGTGACAGAGATATGTAACAAAAAATTGTTATTCCCAGGATGAGAAAAATGCTTACAAATGTGTGTCTGTGTGTGGGGGTGAAAGGCTCACAGTCCTGTACTACAAGATTCTGTTCCTTATTCTCCTGGGGGAAGGGAAAGAGAAGTGCTGCCAATAATATATGTAGGAGGCAAAACCCAATGAGGAATATAAACCAAGTGTACCAAGAGAGAATGCAAAAAGAAATTGGAAAGCAATATAGTTGCTAACATCAACATTTATACTATGTATAATTTAAAAGAAAAATAAACATTTAGAATATTTCATCATACTACTGTCTACCCATAATGTTTCAGGTTACTTTATGGTAACATAAATGGATGGACAGGTGGCTAAACATCTGCGCTGACTACAGATCATTGAATTATCCTTGTTTTGGGAGCTCACCATATCTTCCCTAAGCACTTAAACACGGTTTTAATAACTTTTAGCATTCGTTTGTGAGCTATAAACATAAACTAGCTTTAGTTCAGTTCATATTAAAACGTGGACTCTTAGTAATGTACCAACATTATTATTATGCACTATAGCAACTCCAAATAGCATCACTGTAGTTGAGGTTGCAAACACCCAATTCTATTATAAAGAGTTTTACTATGTTGTTACATCTAATTATGTAATTACAGGTAGTAATTACACATTCTAATTACATCATTATGCATATTTACAGTAATTAAATGCTGTTACACTAATTATGTAAATGCATGATTACTGACTAAAAATTACCTCAGACAGCTTAAAGATTTTTTACCTAGACCATAGACTACCAGAAACATAGAAGACAGAGCAGAAAAATACATATTATGTCATCCAGTCCATTTTCCTGTCAAAGTTGGGCTGTGCTCTAGAGTGCATTTTCTAGTGTTACATCTAGGTTGTCCCAGATAATGCGGCTTCAGCCATTTCCCTGGGGAGATTCTTGATGCTAGGAAGTTATTCCTAAATTTTTTTTCCTAATTTCATTTTACCACTCTTAGTTATAGCTTCTTAAATCATTTCTTTCTGTCCTTCATGTTTAACAACTCTTGGATTTGTAGAGACTGTTATTTTATGCCCCAGTTCTGCAAACTGCTCAGTATCCCTGGAGAGCCCAGTTCACAAATCCCATGAGCTTTTCATGGCAACTGATATGATTGTAGTGGGAGGGGCAGGCTAGGCTGGAGATGAGTTAGTGAGGCAATTCCTGCCCTCAGACTCTTTCTGCTGCTACTGTAAGAGGGAGTGGCAGAGAACTTTTCAGGGCTCAAACCCTACAGCTGAAAAGTTCCATGGGTTGGGAAGAACAGCCCATGCTTGGGCTGTTTTGCTGCCGACGCTGTGGCTGATGTTGAGGAGTTTTATTTGATGTGGTCTGTGCATACTTAGCATGGAGACAGGAAAAGGCTAGGCTGCAGCCATACTTCTTCATGGTTCCCTGGCTTCTTCAAGTCTCTGCTGGACCTACTTCTTATTTAGTATTTTGTTTTCTGTTTTAAAACACTTTATCCCTTAGTGCGTCTGGATAGTTTTAAACTCATTCTGCTTTTCTGTCTTATTAGCTGCCTTTATTTTTTTCGTCCAGACTTACCTGATTTTGAAGTCCAGATGGTCCTCATTTCTGGAAGGTGTTGGGGAGGAAAGAGAGCAACAGAGTAACGTGGAGTGGGAAGGCTCTGAAAGCTTCACAAAGATGTATGATAGCTCTGCAGTATGCTTATTCCCCGTTCCTCTCCCCCCAGGAACCCTCTGTGTGAGCCTATCTATGTGATTTCCCTGGAGTTGGAGCTCTAGATGATTTTAGGGTTGTAGTTAGAGAGCAATCACTGTCTACAGCAGGGGTCAGCAACCTTTCAGAAGTGGTGTGCCGAGTCTTCATTTATTCACTCTAAATTAAGGTTTTGTGTGCCAGTAATACATTTTAACATTTTTAGAAGGTCTCTTTCTATAAGTCTATAATATATAACTAAATTATTGTTGTATGTAAAGTAAATAAGGTTTTTAAAATGTTTAAGAAGCTTCATTTAAAATTAAATTAAAATGCAGAGCCCCCCGGACCGGTGGCCAGGACTCGGGCAGTGTGAGTGCCCCTGAAAATCAGCTCACATGCCGCCTTTGGCACGCGTGCCATAGGTTGCCTACCCCTGGTATACAGCATATTCTCTAAAGACTTCATTGGTATTCTATGGAAATCTATTAAATAGTTACTGCTGCTCAGATTATTATTAACATTATCTCTGTGCCTGTACCCCTTTCAAGAAAGGAGTTCTGTACTATTGTATGTGGAGAACCATGCTGCCCATGCAAATGAAAAAGTTGAGAAGCATCATGGAGAGAGAGTCAGCTCCACACAGGTAGTCCCTAGAATTTAAAGAATTTGCCTGCAAATGCTCCATCTCCACAGGATTCAAAGGCTGAGCCCCTTTCTGTTCTATGAGCTTTAAACCTCTACCATTTTGATTGCATCTTACTCACTAGATTTCTTAATTCCTCAACATTTGGTTTCCTGACATCTAGTGCCCTCACAGTGCTTCATTCTTTGAACCCATTTCTTGCTTCTATACTGCATTCTAGTAATTAATGGTCACTAGCTTCATTAAAGCTTTTCTGTTAGTCTCAAATTCTCCATAAGTAAGGAGCAGCTCCAGTTCCTTAGGTTGGAATCTCTTGTTTTCTGGATCACAAAGTTGTCTTATAGGCAATTGAGAATCTCTTTTAATTCATGTTTGGCTGTTTTTGCTACCACACACACATCTGTATAGCTAAAACCTCCAATGAGCACTCAGTTTGCAGCTTTCAACACCTTGGAAGTTGGACCACACAGTTTGCCCTTTTTCTCCTTCAGTTGTGATAGTCCGCAGCAGGTGCTTCTGATACTTTTTGCTCTTCATTCTTTGTGTTCTCACCTAAAGAATTTCACCAGTGTGCTGTTACACTTACTGACTAAAACTATTGCAAATCCCCCATAGCCTTCAGTGGGAGAAGGATCAAGCCCCCATCATTGCAAATATTTTCGACATATGCTACCACTCTTTCACTTTCTCATCTTTTTCTGTCTGTTGATAGATTACATTCATGTATATTGACATTCCATTTAGGAGAATCATCCCACCCAACTTAGCAGATCTTAACATCCATTATTTAGTGTCAGTTCTGATTCATGTTGCTTGTTTCCCATGCTTCTTGTGTTTGTGGAGAGAGGTCCAATGTTTAAATGGGAATTTTAGTTTTGCTTTGGACTCAAAAACAAAACAAGATTAAACTCTCAGAATCTGATATTGAAACAAAGTCCTCAGTCAGATGCCTCTGGGTACATTGTTACCATGCTGCTTTTGTACACTACAGAAATATCTCACTTTTGAAAATTCATTCCTCGGTACCTTAAAGTGATTAGGCAGTAAAGGATAGAATTTTACTGAGACACCTGATAGAGACTCATTGTAAATTATTCAGACAGGCCCCAGGACCTGATCACACATTTTACACATTTAATTAGCTCCTTGCTACATGAGAGCCACTCATTTAATATTATCACCGAGGCACATCCTAACAGGGTAGTAGCTTTCAAGTTGCGTCAATACTCCTATTATGAAGTAAATTCTATTTTCAAGCATCTATAATTTGGTTATCAAATTTCATTTCAGATTGAAGTTTCTTAGACGGAGAGGAGATTCTCTCTAGCTATATTTTCCAACCCAACTCCTGGCCTGATCCTCCATACCCATTGATCCTATGCTTTGTGGAGCCCCTTTAATTAGCTTTTACACTTTTGGAGGAAACATGTATTTAGGTAGCAATTGTCTCCCAACCTGAATTCTGGTATATCCCAATCTGCTTACTGAATTGGAGGAACAGCATGGCCCTGAATTTGCTAAATCACTTTTCTATACCCTTACTGACATTAGATTATATATGCCATCCTCTGTCTATGTAGTAAGAACTTTCATGTGGACGTTTACTATGTGGTTTGTCCTATGCCAATGCAAGTTTAAAGTATTTTCTAAACCCAAAAGAGCCATTACAGTACCCAGAGTTATTTTTAAAATTGCCTCAATATGCACTTTAACAGCTTTGTCTAGTCACATTCTTTATGTTCCTACAGAAACAAAATATAAATTGCAAGTAAAGACTTGGTAATATAAAAAGAAATAAGCCAGAATATAGCTACAGGCTACACAACTTTAAGAATATAAGAATGGCCACACTGGGTCAGACCAGTGGTCCATCTAGCCCAGTATCCTGTCTTCTGACTGTGGCCCATGCCAAATACTTCAGACAGAATGAACAGAACAGGGCAATTTAAATTGATCCATCCCTTGTCATCCAGACTCAGCGTCTGACAGTTCGAGGTATAGGGACCACCATCACCACCTGACCATCTTGGCTACTAACTTGTGAAACTCATTGCTATGGGATGTTGTGAAGGCCAAAAGTATAAATGGGTTCAAAAAAGAATTTGTTAAATTCATGGAGGATACATCCACCAATGGCTGACTGTGCATTGTGTGAAGAAGTATTTTTTTATGTTTGTTTTAAACCTGCTACCTATTCATTTTATTGGGTGACCCCTCGTTCTTGTGTATGTGAAGGGGTAAGTAACTATTCCTGTTCTCTTTCTCCACATCATTCATGATTTTATAGAACCCTATCATATCCTCCCTTAGTCATCTCTTTTCTAAGCTGAACAGTCCCAGTCTTTTAATCTCTCCTCGTATGGAAGTAATTCCATACCCTTAATCATTTTTGTTACCCTTTTCTGCATCTTTTCCAGTTCCAACACATCTCTTTTGAGATAGGATGACTCATACAGTGTTCAAAGTATGGATGAACATTGCTTATTACAACATCAAAAACTAGAAAAGATGGAAAAGTACCTTCAGTGAAAGTATTAATGAATAGAAAGACAAAAGAAGAGCAACTTACAGTTGAAATGTACTCAGCAAAACTGTCTTAGTCAGAAGGAAGCTCCCTCATGTTTCAGCTATTTGACCTGTTGCTGACAGACTGCAAGACTTGATTCAGGTCTTTGCTGTAGTAATATGCAGGTCACTTACTCAAAGAGTCTAGCCATGAAATAGGGTCCTCTGCTAACTGATTCAGTCTGCTCTAGTTTTTAGCTGCCAATCAGCAGACACACAAATTAGTAATATGAGTAAGATAGTTCTAGAGCTTTGTAAAACTTTCATAAACTCCATTGAGATTTACCAAAGTTAATAAACTTTTTTGGTAAATCAAGTCTAATCCAGTATAAACTGTGCAAAATTTGGAGATTGTGTCCCAAACTATGCAAAACTCAACACCATTTTGACATTTGCTTTGTATTTTGGAGCTTCATTTGGACTCTGAATTCAAACCAAACTACAGAGGATATAACTGAAAAGGAAAAAAATGGTTCACATGCAATGAATTGGAAATCACTGAGGGCTTGTCTCCACTTACCGGGGGATCGAGGCGCGACCTAAGGTATCTAAGTCGACCTAAGGTTAGTCACATAGCTGGAGTTGCATAGCTTAGGTTGACTTAGTCCCATAGTGTAAACAGCTCCTGCCTGCAGCTCTCAGAAGATGACGGAAATGCAAGAGCTTGCTGAGGCAAGCTGCACAACTCCTACTTGCTTGACCAGAAGGAGGTTCCCACAAATCTCCTGTTCCAAGCTTGGGGGCAGTGATATGTAAGACACACAGAGGAGGAGTGAGAAATATGTTAACTGTTAATTCTACTTTAGTCTCTGGCTGAAAGTTCACATGTATAGCAATAATGTTACCAGAAAAGACAATTCTTACTATTCAGTACAGCAGCTGAGAAGTCACAAGAAAATTTTGGGAATTTGTCCATTATCTAGTATTTGTATCTATAAGAAAAAAAAATCACATAATTTGCCACAGGGTTATCTGCTTTTTGGTTATGTCAGGTTTAGTACTGGAATAGCACAGTCATTGCCAATCAGGTCTGAAATGTGATGGCATAGCTTTGTGGTGGCAAACTGCCAGATAAACTGTTGTCCTGAACATGCAAGCTGCCCTGCCTGGGTGGCCCTCTGTAGCTTGGAAGATCATTGTGTGTGGTTTTAATTAGGGCAGCCACTTTCATCGAATCTCTACTTTAAAAAAAATACAACAGTAATCTTTAATGACAAATAGAGACCTTAGTCTTTCTCTCGTGCCTTACATTTTAACTAAGACTCAGAATTGTACAGGCATGTTTTGACAGGAAAGTGGTATTCTAGTTTTTAAAAGACAAGTCTGTCATAACATTTTATTATTTCATTTGCTAGAGGTGACTGATGGGATTGATCCTCAGTTCCAGTCTTTATCTATCATGGTAGACAGCTGTCGGCTTGACATATATCTACTACTGATGTTGTTTTCCATTGCTAGTGACAAAAGTTTTAGAACCCATCTTGGTTGAGTTTTCCCCCCTGGCACATCCGACACTTCTGGTAGAGTTTATTTGTAAAATCACATGCAATTTTAGTAAAAGTTGACTTTAAAAAAACCTTTACTGTCTGAAACTGCTAGGCTGTTTAACAGTCATTAAAGTAAAGCCACAGCAAATGTCAATATTTGTCTGATAGGAAAATCATGTTATCTGAGTTTCACTTTCACATTTTTTATTAGAGTTGTGATGCTTTATGGAATATGGAAAATTTATAATATTAATATCAATGTTATAAAATTGCAATGAATCATGCCAGATATGCCATGTGAGGTGTCAGTGACAGTTATGATTTGCAAGTATAATCTTGTTTATACGTTTGTATCACCTTTGTATTATGAGTTCTAGATACATATGGTATATATGGTATATCTGTATTTCAAAACTTGTGCTGTGTTTCTGGGTGACACCCCAAGACAGAATGGCATCAGCACTAAGCTTGCTTGATGGCCCATCAACTGTACAATGAACCCATTGAGAGAAGGCAGGGGCTACACATCTGAGTCAGCAAGACAGGTAGGGTCATGCTGATGGACAGAACTCTAAAGCTTTTCTATGCCATGTGCTGTGAAGCTTGTGTTTGGGACAAAGGAAGTACAAGCCACACGGGGAAGAGGCGGGGATTTGGGGAGGGGTCCAATAGGGGCAGGAAGGGGGCGGGGCTGGAGGCGGGGCTGGGGGCGGGCCGAGCACCCACCGGCGCCAAGGAAAGTTGGCGCCTGTGTACGTGAGCAGAGTTTTTAAGTAACTTATCACTTTATTGGACCTATGTGCTTATTGGGAGCCAGAGAACTGTAATGCAATAAAGGTGCCTGTGTGATTTCTTTTTTCAGCTTCTTGATAATTAGTGTGGGGGATGAGGAGCATAGTTGGTGACTGGTTGGTGAGTCTAACTTCAGTGTTAACCACCAGTCCTTGGGAGAATCTGCTCTCCTTTTTGAAGCCTGCCCTGACCTTGGCATTTTCAGTAAGGGCTGCCCAGGCACCCCGGGTCACAAGAGGAATAGCACTAAAATAAAAGTAACAGTTTTTTTTAAATTTCAAAATGTCTTATCTATACAGTGGCTCATAAAATGGGTATTTTTATGGTATGAAATTAAGCAAAACTTTGGTAGTAGCTGTGGTGAGATGTTTGGCTGCATGTGTTCACTCTGTATGCCGTCCCAGCTCTGCACAGGTACCTGGCACAGCAGACCTTGAATGAACTGCCCAATGACCAAGATCTGTTAAGGTACGAAGGCACCCAGCCAGGTTTATTGTCAACAAGGCACAGTACTAGTATCCTGCAGACTCTACTGGATCACTAATACATGTATTCCCTTAACAATGGACCAGCTCACTGAACAGTGGGACTTTCCATTCCTCCGTAGGCTAGACAGAGACATTTCGTTTTAGTTTCCATTTTATACATCAATACAAACAAGTTATGTACTGCCCCTCTGATGTAGTTAGTTGACATCCTCTGATGTAGCTGGTTACCACCCATCACCTTGTACATCTCTATCCATCATGCTGTCATCCTGATCTTATCTTTAGGATGGGTTCCTGTTATCTTTAGGGAATGTGTCAGTATCAACATGTTCTGGTACCACCTTTCTGGAATGCGTTTGTTTGACTGCTCTGTGCCTAGCATCTCTTAGGAATGTGTGTTTGTGCAATATCAGACCTGTTCTTGCCAGATTCTGTGAGCAGAACCTACCTCTAGTTCACAGCCTGATTGTTCTTTATATCACCAAAATTTTACTGCTAGTTTAGCTCAGGCCTCAGACCAGGCCTTTGATACAAGGGCTTATGTTTCAGGCCCTCTTCCTACTGCAGTAGCTAATATATTGCCAACCAAGTATGGCTTCGCTGAGATCAATTCACAGGTGAAATTTCTAATGTTATATCTGTTAACATAAACAAATTCTGTATTCCTGTTTGCCCTAATATTTGTGTGCCCATGTTTTCTAGTTATTCTCTTTTACGTGTGCATATTTTAAAGATGCAACCTAAACACAGATGTGCTTAGTTACATCACAATGAGAGATGAGCAAATAGTGGGGAGAAAAAGTCCCCAAATATTTATTTGAATTTGAAAGTAAATTTGAATACTCAGATCTAGAATGTGTCCAAATCGTACTGTTTCTTCCTCCACAATGTTTCTAAGATCAGTCCTTTTCCATCTAGCGAACAACAAGAGGTTCTTATCAACTCTCACCTTGATTATGCAGCCTCCTACTCTTATACCTCCCTCACACCTGCATCGACACCCAATCTCTCCAATCCATAAAAAATACAGCCCCTAAGACTATCTCCTTTGATCCATCGATCTGACTGCATCACCAGCCCTAGAATCCTTTTCTTCAGGCACAATTTTGGATGTTTTAAGTGAAATTCCATCCACTTCCATGACCATTACCAAGTCCACATAGAAAAATAATATACAAATCCATTACAGATTAAACAACCCACAATGAATCTTTACTTTTTTTTATCTTGACATTTTTTTGAATTTGAGTGAGAACTTAGTCATATTCTAACTTGATTCCCCATCCATCCAAAGAAGCTTTAAAACCAAATGAATTAAATCCAACTAAAATAGAACACATCACTAGAGTTATTTTCCATGTAAAAATTCACCAAAGGAACTGAGCCAAATTCTACACTGACTAGACTCTATGGAGTAATGAAGTAATAAAGAATTGTTTCTCTCCCCCTCCCCCCCTTATTTTTAAACATTGTCGTCTTTGGCATCCGAAAAACTTTGGAGAGCTATTTTATGAAACCTATATAAATAAAAGAAAGGGGAAAGAGGGGGAAAAAAAACAAAACACAGAGGCCTGAACTATTTTGGTTACAATTTAACAAATCAGAGAAAACCTTGAGCTTATTTTCATGCTAATCTATTGACACTTTCCTTTATGATAAGTGTCAGTGGAAATTGCTCTAAAATAGAATTTGATTCCTCTTCTCAGAATGCATGATATAATCCATACAACGCCTTCTCATGTTCCACTGAAGTCAATGTCAAAACTCCCATTTACTCCATTGCGAGCAGCATGGGGCACATGTTATAAAATGTCCTTGAGAAAAGTGGATTAGTTTTAGTCAGACAGATAGAATTGTTGGAAGTTAAATATTATTTTATATTCAAAAGCAGAACAATTAGACCATTCACAATCAACAGTTACAGTTCTCAATGTCAAACACTCATTTATTTGGATATTGATGTAATTTTGAAGTCCTATTTTCCCTGCTGGTTACTAATGCTTAGTGAGAGGAATCATGATTCCTAGCACCGTAATACTTAATTCTTTTTTGTGCCATTGTGTTAAAGTTTCTTTGGGAGTCATTTATATGTAGTTTAGTAACATACAGGGTTAGTGCTGTGAAGCAATGAGACTTATTGAATCAAGGTTCTTGAGGCCACAGAAACATTTCTTTGGTATAATTATTGATGTGGTTCCCTTGTGTCTAGGGTTACTTGTGAAATTCTTAATAGGTGGACTATCAACACAGTGGGCTGTAGTTACTCCTTCTGAGTCATCACAGTCTAACACAGAGGTCGGCAACGTTTGGCACGCGGCTCGCCAGGGTAAGCACCCTGGCGGGCCGGGCCAGTTTATTTACCTGCTGACGCACAGGTTCGGCCAATCGCGGCCCCCACTGGCCGCAGTTCGCCATCCCGGGCCGATGGGGGCGGCGGGAAGCCGCGGCCAGCACATCCCTCACCCGCGCCGCTTCTCGCTGACCCCATTGGCTCAGGACGGCGAACCGCGGCGAATGGGGGCCCCGATCGGCCGAACCTGCCGCGTCAGCAGGTAAATAAACTGGCCCGGCCCACCAGGGTGCTTACCCTGGCGAGCTGCGTGCCAAACGTTGCCGATCCCTGGTCTAACATGTCAAAGCCTACTTTTAAATACAGTTATTTTGGTTCATGGATCATTGACAATGAAAAAGCATAACAGCTCCTCTGCCACTGTAGTTTACTTGCATGTATATTGTCTTCATACACTACAAACTATTACACGTTTCTATCCTAGTCCACTAGGCATTGTTCTAAGTTAAAATCATTGCATATATTTTTTCCAGATATTAGTGGGAGTATTCTGTGAGCAGGATTTGGTCTCTGTTTTTTGGGGGGAAAAGCAAATGTTAATAGACACTAGATGGCTTAAGTTTGGTGATGTGTTACGGAGGCATTCATTTTTAGGTCATATAATCAAGGTCTCTCGGCCATCGTGTCTTTCTGATGGCTGAGTGAAATGAGTCTGTCAGTCCAAATAACGAATACCACTATTCCTGATAATCCACTAACAACAAAGGCTTATCCATGGAGATGTATGGAAAACCAGTCAGTAACTAACTTCCAACAAAGCACTCAATAAGCAGCTCTCACACTTTAATTAAGGGAGAGCCCTTCTGAAATAAAAGCATTTTAAAAAAAACTATTTTCTTATTGTTCTGGTAACTAATTGAAGTAATATACTTACTCATTATGTATTGGGTATGCTTGCTTAGAGAGTCATTTATATATGGGTTATTAACATGAAAGATCATAATTACTTCTATTGAGTCTATTAAGTTTAATTATATCAATGAACTGCACACTATTCACAGTTTGCAAATGATACATAACAAAGAATAAAGGCTAAATTTATTGAATAATTTATTCACATGATTAGTTTGGACAGTTCTAATCTGAAATAAGTCCTGGACTTAAACAATTTACAATCAGTAAATTGTCTTCCTGCCATTGGATTTTATTTAATCTACTCAGATTATTTCAACATAGGTGATTGCCGTTATTCATAAATTATAAAACCAGATCCTCTAATATGACCTGCATAACACAAGCCACAGGACTTCCCTCAATTAATTTCTGTTTGAAGTAGAGCATGTTGTCACAGTTCAGAGCAACTACACCTGTATTTCCCCTTAGTGGTTCAGCAAGGCTACAGACACCCTAGCCATGGCCTTCCTTGGGTAGACACCCACATCTCACTCCTTTCTAACAGGGGTATTTCTGCACAGTGCCCTGAATATATTGTGATATCCTCAGCAGAGACAGGCTGTCCGCTTGCTTTCTTTTCAGAGATGATTAACAGTGTGACTGCCCACTGTTATAGCTACCACACATTTTTTATGCATGGTTATTTTATTCTGAAGGTAGAAGCACTTCAGAGAAAACATATTAAAACAATAAAAGAAACTACACATTTGCTAATAAGTTTACCAGAGGTCACCCCCAACCCTAACATGGACTCTGGGAGGAGCAGTCCATCAATACCCCACTCAAGGGTTGTGGTTTCAAGTTCATCACAGCTTCTTTTCAGAACAAGCACCCAGTCTTATGGGGCCTCAGTAGACCTTGTCCTTCCAAACCTTGCTTAGGATTGGGGTTCTCAGTGGACCAGCAGTCTTGGCTGTTTGCTGGATTAGGACAAAGGCCCTGAGACTGTTTAAAACCAGGCTGTTTATCCAAAAATCCTTTCTTTGTTGGTCTTGGCAGCATCTAGTTTGAACTGGTATACACAGACCTCATTGGGGTATGACTTCAAAGGGTTCTGATAACCAAAGGAATTACATTAGCATTCATACATCCTACTTCCAGAGAAGTTGCATATTGTTCCATAATAACACATACACAATTGCATTTTTAATACAATGAACTCCAGAGGTATTAAATCTAATTCAATAAGATTTAACTTAATTCAATACCTTTATTTTAATTCTATAAGGTTTCTCTAGGATGTTGCAAGTTATTGTCAGTCTGATGCACATCATTTACAAAAACATCCAATCTTCATTTAAAAAATGCCACCATATGCCTGGGTAAATTGTTCCAGTAATTAATTACCCTCACTGTTAAAAATTTGCATCTTATTACCAGTTTGAATTTCTCTAGCTTCAACTTCCAGCCATTGGATCTTGTTACACTTCTGTCTGTTAGATTAGAGCACATTATCAAATTTTTGTTCAACATGTAGGAATTTACAGACTGTGCTCAAATCACCTTAACCTTCTCTTTCTTCAACTAAGTTAAACAGAGTGAGCTCTGAGAATCTTTCACTGTGAAACATGTTTTCCAATCCTTTAATCATCCTGGTGATTCTTCTCTGAACCCTTCCCAGTTTATCAATATCCTTCTTAAATTGTGGACACCAAAACTGGAATCTGTATTCTGGTAGTGGAATAGTTAATAGTAATAATATTATTATGCATTATTTGAATTACCATAGCATAGGAGTCCTGGTTGTCAGGAATCAGGCCCGGCAGCAGCGTTAGTCTCCAGGCAACCTAATGACCACAGCTGGCCCTGTAGTAGGCTGTCTGATTGGCTGTGCCACCTGATTGGCTGGAAAAGTGAGCAGACCAGCACTTAAGCCGATAATGCTGGCATTAAAGTGTGTGAGATGTGAACCCAGCCACCATAGTCACCCTGTCTGATTCCTTGTCAGGACTGCTGGCTATCAGAAATGTCATTTCAGATAGCAGAAATGATTTACTTAATGGAATATTACTGTTAACAACAGAGTTGACAAAGTTGAATGTAATCATAGTAATAGCATGGATCGCAGCACATGGAATGGTAGTGGGCAATAGGCTGCCAGACGAAGTGGCAAGAAATGCTATTAAAAACTAGCACGTTCATGTAGAGATCCCTTTAAGTAAACTGAAGTTTAAAAATCTAATTAAAGATCAGTTGAGAGGAATGGCCGGAACTATGGGGAAAAGAAACAAAGGGGAAAAGATTCCATGAAATATGCCTGAATCGAAAATGTTGATTTACTGCAAGGACCTGAGAGACAAAGAATTATCTGTGATGTCCAGTGCTTGGTGATGGTAGACTCAGCAATGTAGTTGTAGCTGTGTCGATCCAAAGATATTACAGAGACAAGGTAGTGAGATAATATCTTTTATTGAACAAACTCAGCAACAGAAATTGGTTCAATAACAGATATTACTTCATCCTCCTTGTCTCAATAATAGACTCAGCAAGTGAGTCTGCTTCACCATAAACACAAGAAGTTGTTCAGAGACTACTCAAACCATTCACCCACAGCTGATACTTCCTGTGCCTGCTTGTTCTCAGCCCTGCACCTGCCTTGGCCCAGCCTTGCCTCACTCCAGGTAACCCAGTTCTGATCCTCAGCTCCAGTTCTTGGCTCCGGCTGTGATCCTTGGCTCTGCCACCTGGCCTCTGACTCCATCTCTGACCCTAGCTCTGATTCCTGGCTACCAAATCCTGTTCTAACAATTTGGCCTGACTCCTGTTTCAACCACTAGACACAACCACCTACATCCTTGTTGTATGACACTGGCCATGAATCAAGCTGCCATTGTGCTAGGTGCTGTACAAATGCAAGATGATAATATTCACATTAATAATTTTTTCAGGCTAAGAACATGAAAATCCGTCTGTTATTTCCAAATAATCAACCCTTCCATCAGTGTCCTTCCAACATAGCATACTCTTAGGCCTGGTCTACACTAGGAGTTTATGTCGAATTTAGCACCGTTACATCGAATTAACTCTGCACCCGTCCACACCACGAAGCTATTTAGTTCGACATAGAGGTCTCTTTAATTCGACTTCTGTACTCCTCCCCAACGAGGGGAGTAGTGCTAAATTTGACATGGCCATGTCGAATTAGGCTAGGTGTGGATGGAAATCGACGGTAATAGCTCCGGGAGCTATCCCACAGTGCACCACTCTGTTGACGCTCTGGACAGCAGTCCGAGCTCGTATGCTCTGACCAGCCACACAGGAAAAGCCCCGGGAAAATTTGAATTCCTTTTCCTGTCTGGGCAGTTTGAATCTCATTTCCTGTTTGGACATCGTGGCGAGCTCAGCAGCACTGACAATGATGCAGAGCTCTCCAGCAGAGATGGCCATGCAATCTCAGAATAGAAAGAGGGCTCCAGCATGGACTGATCGGGAAGTCTTGGATCTGATCGCTGTGTGGGGCAATGAGTCCGTGCTTTCCGAGCTGCGATCGAAAAGACGGAATGCAAAGATCTACGAGAAGATCTCTAAAGACATGGCAGAGAGAGGATACAGCCGGGATGCAACGCAGTGCCGCGTGAAAATCAAGGAGCTGAGACAAGGCTACCAGAAGACCAAAGAGGCAAACGGACGCTCCGGATCCCAGCCCCAGACATCCCGTTTCTACGAGGCACTGCATTCCATCCTAGGTGTGGCCGCCACCACTACCCCACCACTGACCGTGGACTCTGAGGATGGGATATTGTCGACGGCCGCTTCCTCAGACATGTTAGCGGATGGGGAAGATGAGGAAGGAGATGAGGAGGACGAGGCAGTCGACAGCGCTTACAACGCTGATTTCCCCAACAGCCAGGATCTCTTCATCACCCTTACAGAGATCCCCTACCAACCGTCCCCAGCCGTTAACCTGGACACAGAATCAGGGGAAGGATCAGCCAGTAAGTGTTTTAAACATGTAAACATTTATTTTTAACAGAACAGGAATATTAAGAATATTAACAATGGGTTGTGCATGATTACTTTGCCCTAGGCGCTTAACGTTTCAGTCCTTGGCAGTGCAACTACTGAAAAAAAATCTAACAATGTCCGGTTTAGCATGATTGTTCTGCCCTAGCCGCTCTACTGTTTAGTCCCTGCCAGTGCAGCTACAGTAAAATCCGGTCTATATGTCCGGGGATAGAGCTGAAATCCTCCAGGGACATTTCCACGAAGCTCTCCTGGAGGTAATTGGAAAGCCTTTGCATCAGGTTCCTGGGGAGAGCGGCCTTATTGGGTCCTCCATAGTAGGAGACGTTTCCACGCCAGGAGACAAGCAAGTACTCCGGGATCATTGCCTTGCAGAGCATGGCGGCATACGGCCCTGGTCTTTGCAGGCTTTCCCAAAGCATCCTTTCTTTCTCCGTCTCTGAAATCCTCATCAGAGTGATGTCGCTCATGGTGACCTGCTTTGAATTAGGTAGGGGAATGTTAGTATTGGGACTGCTTGCCTGTTCCTTTACAGAACTGTAACCGGCGGTTTACAGCCACGCGGTGGAGGCGGGAGAGGGGCAGCATACAGGGATCTTTCCCTGGGACAGCCGCGAGGGGGTGGGACAGGGGCAGAGTTCATGCTTGCCGGATTGCTGGCAGCAGGGACTTGCATTGCTTTCAAAGGAGGCCAGTGCTATTATTAAAGTTTTAAGCAGCCACAAGTCTACGGCTTACCATGTCGGCCTGCTACACAAATTCCGGTGTCCTGCCCCGCTTCTCTGATCTGCACTGCAAGACCCCAGGCACTGAATGCGAAGGCCGAAAATTTGACCTTGTACTGAGTGCGCATGTGATAGGTGCTGTGCATGGTCTTGTTCACAGAGAAAGACTATGTTCTTTGTTCACAACTAAATTTATCTTTCTGAGGAATTCACTCCCTTTTTCCCATCTCACAGCTGCGACTGTCTCCCAACCTAGCCTGGCATCACACTCCCAGAGGCTAGCGCAGATGAGGCGTAGGAAGAAGAGGACACGGGAGGACATGTTCTCGGAACTTATGGGCTGCTCCCGAGCCCAGGCAGCCCAGCAGACCCAGTGGAGGGAGAACTTGTCCCAAATGCACCAATCACACATGGAACGGGAGGAGAGGTGGCGGCAGGAAGACCAGCAGGCAACTCAAACGCTGCTTGGACTAATGAGGGAGCAAACGGACACGCTCCGGCGCCTTGTGGATGTTCTGCAGGACCGGAGGCAGGAGGACAGAGCCCCGCTGCAGTCTCTCTCTAACCGCCCTCCCCCGCCACCAAGTCCCATACCCCCCTCACCCAAAGTCCCAAGAAGGAGGGGCGGCAGAGTCCATGAAAACTCTCACTCCACCCCTGCAGACTGCTCAAGTACCAGAAGGCTGTCATTCCCCAAAATTTGATAAGTCCTTTCCTTCCCGCCTCACCCAAGCCCCCGTCCAAGTTTCATCCCCCAGTTTCATGTGTAGTTGCTAATAAAAAAGACGTTTCTGTTAATTACTGTTTCCATCATGTTCTTTTACAGGAGACTCTGTCTGAAGGGGAGGAAGGGGGTTGGTAATTGGACAGGACAGTCACCTTTACCAGGGTACAGAGGCGGGGGCAGGTTCAGCAGCAGGGTACACACACATTGCAGTCACTAGTTACCCTGGTCAATCTGGGAGGTGGTTTTCATGTTACGTGTGTGGCGGGGGAGGGCGGTTAGAGATCTTATGCAGTGGTCCTTATCCTGGATCACAGAGCCACGCAGCAGGGGATCTGTAACCGTCCTCCCCCTGCCACAAAGTCACATAGCCCCCACACACAGAGTCCCGAACAGGAGGGGTGGCAGGCTCCGTTGAAACAACCAGTCCACCACTGCGGAGCCTGTCATTCCTGGAGTTTAGAAGTGTCCTTTGCATCACTACACTACACCTGCTCCCCACCACAGTCTGCGTCCCAGGTTCAACACTTTACCGAGAAAACAGTAATAAAGAAAACGGTGTTCATTAACAAAATTCAAGTGATTTTATTTTTAAACGTGTGTTGGAAGGGGGGGAACGGGGTATGTAACTGGAGAGGATAGTGAATATTTACTTGGTAAAGAAACGGGGGCAGGTTCAGCTTCTCTGTACACAAACTTAATAGTCACAGGTTACCCTGCTCACTCAGGAACCTAGCTTTCAAAGCCTCCTGGATGCACAGCGCGTTCCGCTGGGCTCTTCTAATCGCCCGGCTGTCTGGCTGGGCGTAATCAGCAGCCAGGCTATTTGCCTCAACCTCCCACCCCCCATAAAGGTCTCCCCCTTGCTCTCACAGAGATTGTGGAGCACACAGCAAGCTGCAATAACAATGGGGATATTGGTTTCGCTGAGATCACAGCGAGTCAGTAAGGTTCTCCATCTCCCCTTGAGACGTCCAAAAGCACACTCCACCACCATTCTGCACTTGCTCAGCCGGTAGTTGAAGAGTTCTTTTTCAGTGTCCAGGGCGCCAGTATAGGGCTTCATGAGCCAGGGCATTAGCGGGTAGGCTGGGTCCCCGAGGATGACTATAGGCATCTCCACATCCCCAAGAGTTATTTTGTGGTCCGGGAAGTAAATACCTTCCTGCAGCCGTCTAAACAGACCAGAGTTCCTGAAAACACGAGCGTCATGAACCTTGCCCAGCCATTCGACGTTGATGTTTGTAAAACGTCCCCTATGGTCCACCAGTGCTTGCAGCACCATTGAAAAGTAGCCCTTTCGGTTAATGTACTGGCTGGCCTGGTGGTCCGGTCCCAGGATAGGGATGTGAGTTCCATCTATAGCCCCACCGCAGTTTGGGAATCCCATCGCGGCGAAGCCATCTATGATGACCTGCGCGTTTCCCAGGGTCACTACCTTTGAGAGCAGTAGCTCAACAATTGCATTGGCTACTTGCATGACAACAACCCCCACAGTAGATTTGCCCACGCCAAAGTGGTTCGCGACTGACCGGTAGCTGTCCGGCGTTGCAAGCTTCCAGAGGGCTATGGCCTCTCGCTTCTGGACACTCAGGGCTGCTCGCATCCGGGTGTCATTGCGCTTCAGGGCAGGGGACAGCAACTCACAAAGTTCCATGAAAGTCCCCTTCCGCATGCGAAAGTTTCGCAGCCACTGGGATTCATCCCAGACCTGCAGCACTATGCGGTCCCACCAGTCCGTGCTTGTTTCCCGGGCCCAGAATCGCCGTTCCACAACATCCACATGACCCATTGCCACCATGATGTCCTCGGCACGGGGTCCCATGCTTTGTGACAGGTCTGTGCCACTCTCAGACTTCAGGTCCTCACCGCGCTGCCGTAGCCTCCTCGCCCGATTTCTCAGCATCTGCCTCTGGGAAAGGTGGATGATAAGGTGCGAGGTGTTGACAACAGCCATAACTGCAGCGATGGTCGCAGCGAGCTCCATGCTCACAGTGCTGTGGCGTCCGTGCTGTCACTGACCAGAAAAGTGCGCGAACTGATTTCCCGCCGGCGCTTTCAGGGAGGGAGGGCGGGAGTGACGGTTGGATGATGACAGTTACCCAAAAGCACCCTCGACACATTTTTTTACCCAGAAGGCATTGGCGGCTCGACACAGAATTCCAATGGGCTGCGGGAACTGTGGGATAGCTGCCCACAGTGCACCGCTTCCAATGTCGACGCTTGCCCCGTTAGTGTGGACTCACAAAGTTGAATTACTGTCCTTAGTGTGGACACACACGTTCGACTTTGTAATATCGATTCCACATATTCGATTTAAGTAAAATCGAACTACTCTCGTAGTGTAGACATACCCTTACTTTGTTTCCCCAACCACCCATGGTATATGTAAGGCAGAATTCTGTTTTATATGGGCTGGGGGGAAGGGGTTTTCCCCCTCTTTTTCACAGCAATCTATTGCAAAGGATAAGATTTAAAATCTTAAAACTGTATAGGAGTGTTGATTTACAAGTTAAACAGTTATATTGCTTTGCAAAAATCCTAAAATGGAGTTGTTTTAACTGCAATTTGAATGTCATCTATCTATCCAGCTACAGACTGTACATGGCCCCATCACCATAGTACCTGAGTTCCTCACAGTCTTTAATGTATTTATCTTCAACATGTCTATAAGGTAGGGAAGTACTATTACCTATTTTACAGATGGGGAATCGAGGTACAGAGAGGCTAAGTGACTTGTCCAAGGAAACATAGGAAGTCTCTGGTGAAATAATGTGTCCCAAGTCCTAGGCTAGTGCCCTAATCACTAGGAAACTGGCAAGCAAATTCTGAGATGTGTGTGTCAGGTTAGGTGTACAAAACAAAAATCAAGACTATCCTATTTCAGCTGATCTCCCAGACCCGTTACTACGATCCTCTTTCTCTCACCGATCTCCAGGTGGTCATTGTCAGAAATGCTCTTAAAGAAGAATCCCACGGATGGTATCTAGCATTTCCAGTTTTAGCTTGGTTTCTCTTATCTCATCCTTTCAATTGTTGGATCCTGTCATCTTAAAACCTAAGTTACATCTTACAGGCCTTTGCTGCTCCTTTAGCCTTACACAGCCTCTTGACTGGGCATGTTTAATCATGTTCTCTGGCTTTGCATTGAATTAGCAGTGTCTTTTAACAGTTTGAGGAAATCTGAGAAACACTCAGGACCTTAAAAACTTGGTAGGCTTGAGTGTTTATAGTTTGCCTTTTTTTCCCTGGAGTCCCTTTAGAGTTTTTATTGCTTCTTCTGGAGTTTGCCTGATCTGGAGCTCAAATATTTTATCATACCGACTTCCTACATGCTGTGTCCTCTCTACTACACATTGTGTCCAACTCATCATCCATTAAAGGTAGTTGGAGTTTTGCCATTGACTTCAGTGGGAAGAGAATCAGGTTTGAAGTTTTCATTTATCTGACCAGACTAAGATGTCCTCATTTGGTTTTACATAGTCTTCAGCTGTTCCTCTCAGTTGAGATTAAATTCCATTATTAGTTACTTAGCTTTCACTCCCTTCTTTTCCTTTTTAATAAGAGGACAATGGTAAATTTTGTTCTCATTTTCTTACACAGGCAATGTCTGTTCTTCCATGATTATTTACAGTCAGCCCAGATTACCACTTTATTTCTCTAGACAGTGTGAGCTATAGAGACTAAACTTTTAGTTAACCCTAGAAATGCGTTCTTCCAGGGCAGGATTATGATGCATTGGTGGCTCAGTGGGGAACGTACTGATGATACCTATCCTATACTTGCTTCATGGATAGAAAACACCTCAGAATCCAGGTGCATCAACCCTGTGGCAACTTTTATAAATGTTAAGTCAATTAAAGCAAAATAAAACAAAGGAAAACAGTCATCCCTAGGCATCAGGAGCCCTGCAAACTACTAAGAACCTCCAATTTCCATTTTTTTAATGCTCATACAATTTAAGAATGGCCTAATCTCACTTTTACACTTTCTCCTCAGCTAAAACCTTGTACGCCAAATAATAGCCAACACTGCATTTTACAACCTTGTTATAAACCTATGATGATAGGATTTTATAATGGAAACATTGATAGACTTTTAGCCGTAATGGCATTATTGAGAAGCGGACTGCAGCATCCAATTTCTTTATATCTGATTAGTTCTGATAGACATTACTTACACACATGAAGAGTGTTGACCAATACAATAATAAAATAATGTGCTGCTATTTGCTGATATGCTACATCAGCACAAAAGACATTTAATCTGTTTGAACATATTGGCAAATAAGTAGGTTTTCAGACAGTAATGGGATGAATCGCAATCTTCAGTTGCATGGAGCATAGTTAATCATTTTATTTTCAAGTCAACAGCTGGAGATTTGAGGCTTGACCCAACAATATCTGAAAAGTTTGCTTGTCTGGAAGTGTATGTATCCTCGTTAGTTGGCACTGATGCAGATTGTTAGAGATGTTGCCTTCCACATATAATATTTTGTGAAACAAACCTAATCATATTTTCTAGTTCATTGCCAGGCAATGTGGTGGCTAACAATGTATTTAACTGAAAAATTAAAAATAGTAAAAAAAGTTGATAGAATTGGAGAGTTTTCTTTATATTGTAAAGCAAATTTTGGGGGAAAACTTACTTTCTTTTGTTTCAGATAATCTGACTTCAAGATAGTATGGATCTACAAACCTCAGACTTAGAGTGTATGTACACTCTAACGGTTAGCTTGAGTTCCCCCACTTGAGTTATCCTAGCTCAAGGGAGGACAGCCATGCTGTGAAACAGAAACACTCCAACTAAGTTGATTACCAGTAGAGAGTGATTGAATTAGCAGCTGAGGAGTTGTGCTAATTTGAGCTTGTAGCCTTTAGCTGCATCCTCACTGCATTACAAGGAATATGGTGACACTTAAATGTATGGCTGCAGCTGCATCACTGTAGCATGTCAGTGTAGACATTACAATGACAGGAGGGGTTCCGCTGGTGCTATAGTTAATCCACATCCCTGAGAGGTGCTAGCTAGGTCGATGGGAAAATTCTTCAGTCAACCTAGCACTGTCTATGCCAGGGGATAGGTCAGCATAGCTGTGTCTCTAGGGTTTGGATTTTTTCACATTCTTTTGAAATGTAGCTATGCTGATGTAAGTTCCCAGTGTAGACCAGTCCTGGCTTGAGTGTCAGCAGCACTTAAACATCACCCCATACCTTTTGATGGGCAGCTAGTTCAGGTTTAAAGCACAACTTTACTTGAGCTAGAGATTTTTGTATGTGGATGGGAGTCGGGTTATGGGCAACACTCAAGTTATTCCTCATGCTAACACTGCAGTGAAGATGGGCCTTTTGTGGAAACATTGATTTTATGTCCATTTTACAGTTTTTCAATGTTGAGAGGGGAAACACATCCTTTAAAATTCCTTCTGGGTGAGATCCCCCCCTCCCCCGTAGAGAACACCCACAAAGCCTAGGCTCAGTCAGGGCCAGATTTCCAATTAGGCACAGTAGGCATGTGCCTAGGGACTCCAGCATTCTAGGGGCACCTAAAAGTTAAAAGTGGGTGAAAAGTTTCATTTTTTTATGCAAAACACCAAGGTCAGCTGTAGGCGGGGGGTGGGGAGGGGGCACTGAAGATGCTGTGCCTCAGGGTGAGTAAGGTGTAAATCCGGCCCTGTGCTCAGTTTGGGAGTGAGAGGACAAAAGAATAGGGGATAATGAAAAGAGAAAGCAAGACATGTTTGCAAAAAATATATCAAATCACATCACATATATGATCATGAATGAGAAAAACAAAGAGGAAATGAGAGGGTGCAAAACAGAAAATTAGAGACCAGTGTGACACTCTGTACCTCAGGGGAACACCCTGCACCCACATGTTCATCCTTATAATATGATTGTGTGGTATCCAATGCAAAGTTTGTCATGTTGGGTGTCTTCGGAAGGCTCATGATGCTCTGAGCATTGTTATTATAGTGATGTTATAGGTTGTAATTTCATGTATATAGTTATGAGGCTGAAAATGTGTCCTCATGGCTTAAAACAAGCCCAGGCAAAAACTTTCCAGGAGCAGAGGCCCAGGCAAAACTCTCCAGGAGCAGAGGGACAGTTCACACCTTATCAGGGCATGTATGGGACAAACCCAGCACAGGCTCACAGGCAACACAGCACACTGGCCTAGGCAGGAACAAAGAATCTGTTGGACTCTCGAGTGAGTCACCCCCCCTTCCCTTGGTCAGTGTGGGACTACGATGAGGTAATGCTCACCTGACTCTGAAGGGGGGGCAAAGCCAAGGGGGAAGAAAGGACATGATAAAAGGGAGAGACGTTTGCCATGCTCTCTCTCTCTTCCATCTCCATCTACAGACACCACCACCAAGCGACTGAAGCGCTGATCAAAGGGGAGAGCCTGGCTGAAGGGCAACCAGCCAGCTGTGGTGAGAAACATCTAAGTTTGTAAAGGCACTGAAGGCGTTAAGGTCAGCTTAGAATGCGTTTTGCTTTTATTTCATTTGACCAAATCTGACTTGTTGTGCTTTGACTTATAATCACTTAAAATCTATTTTTCATAGTTAATAAATTTGTTCATTCTACCTGAAGCAGTGCGTTTGGTTTGAAGTGTGTCAGAGACTCCCCTTGGAATAACAAGCCTGGTACATATCAATTTCTTTGTTAAATCAATGAACTCATATAAGCTTGCAAAGTCCAGCAGGCATAACTGGACACTGCAAAACGGAGGTTCCCAGGGTTGTGTCTGGGACCGGAGATGTTGGCTAGTGTTATTCAGTTGCACAATCCAAGCAGCAGCTGGCCAAAAGTGCTCACTCATGTGCTGAGAGCAGCTTACATGTTATAGGCTGTGCGTGACAGCCCGGGAGTGGGGGTTCTCACAGCAGAGCAAGGTAAGGCTGGCTCCCAGAGTTGAGGATTGGAGTGACCTAGCAGATCACTGGTCCAGATAACACCAGAGGGGAACGTCACAACCAGTAAATGCATTTGATATATATGGATGCTGTGTTCAAAGTAAGAGTCCTATGCTTTACATAACAATATTGGAACACTACCCCCATTAATACTGCAGCAGAGCAATTTTCTTAAAACCCCTGGCCAGAAGCCAGGCATGAAGCTATTAATCAAATGAGGCAGAGAGGATATGTGGCACTGCCATTCACCAACAGGATGCCACACGTACATCCTATCACATTTGCTTTTGTGCAAATGTTATCTGCGAAAATTAAATGTCAACATCCAGTACATCTTGCTTCCAATGGTTTATGAATTACTCTCTCCCACACTCAAGAAACTTAAGTATATTTAAAGGTAGGGTCTATCTATCTTCCATCATTGGGGATTTTTAAGAGCAGGTTGGACAAACACCTATCAAGAATGGTCTAGATCAGGGGTTCCCAAACTTGGTTTGTGGCTTGTTCAGGGTAAGCCCCTGGTGGGCCTCAAGATGCTTTGTTTACCTGAGCGTCCGCACGTATGGCCGCTCACAGCTCCCAGTGGCCGCGGTTCGCTGTTCCTGGCCAATGGGAATGGTGGGAAGCGGTGGCCCGGCCTGCGCAGCTTCCTGCAGCTCCCATTGTCCATGAACGGCGAACTGCGGCCACTGGGAGCTGCGAGGGGTCATACCTGCGGACGCTTAGGTAAACAAAGCATCTTGTAGCCCGCCAGGGGCTTATCCTGACCAAGCTGTGAATCAAGTTTGGGAACCCCTGGTCTAGATAATACTTAGTCCTGCCTTGAATGCAGGGGACTGGACTAGATGATCTCTCGAGGTCCCTTCCAGTTCTATGATTCTATGATTCTACTTAACCAGAGTATAAGGTTCCTGTGGAAAGTAAAAGATTTCAAAAAAAAAAAAAAGCAAAACTATAAGTCCTTGTCTGGTTTTCTTCTGCTCCTGTCCCTAAAAAAAACTCCCATCTTCTCCCTAAGGCAAAGCACCAGTGATGTAGTCAAGGCCTCCTTCAGTTTACTAAATATAATGATTATCCATTCAGGGAGTGGAAAGCCATTTGATTAGGTAACACAATCATGTAGCTTAAATACAGAATTTTATATATCAAATACTCACATCTAACAGTTTTTGAACAATTGGGGCTGAAACATGTTCATATTCAATGTTTGCCAGATAAATGTGAACAACAAACAGATTTGTGCAAATTGTGCCTGGCCTGTGAATGCCTCCCAAACAAAGAAAGGGCTAAATCAGTTAACAAATTATTTTCTAGGAATATTTCATACTGTGCTAGTCCTTATGTTACTGGCTAAAGTTAAGTACTGTAGGCCAGATCCTCAGCTGGTGTTAATCAGTGTTGCTCCAAAGTCAATGGAGCTATGACAGTTTTTACCAGCTGAGGATCTATGTTGATTTGAGTTTGCATCTTTTTCCAGCAAAACAAAATTGATCAAAGTATTTACAGTATGCACTTCAAATGTATCCTGGACAGAACTAGGAGTCACTTTGGTGTTTCCATGGAAAATAACATTTTGAGGATTGATATGTTGTCTGTTTTAACTTGAATCATATTGTTACCTTAGTATGCCAGTGGTAGTCCTTTTGTGAGCACTTCTGTCACTGCTTTTTTACACAATGATCAAAATCTAGTAAGCTGTTTTTTCAGCTGTGTAACACAATGGCAATCCATTTTATCTAGAAGTTACAGTTCACATATGCTCTGAGTGGCTATTGTTTCTTTCTCATACATTCATCTTTCTGCCTTCATCTATGTTGTTGCTCATGCCTGAAACTCCTTCTCCCCTGGTGTGCCAAAAAACTTCCCTCTCTTCTTTTGAATCTCTTCTTAAAAGGCACTTCCCCCCCTGAAATCTATCTGTGTTAACCCACCAATGAAAGTGGCATTACAGGAAAAAATGTTGCTACATATTTTTTAATTGTAAATTGTTTGCACTACATTGAGATCTGTTAGAATATAAAGCACCAGATAACTACGTTGTTTCATCTATTTTAGAATGCAGGTGCTTTAGAGCAGAGGCAGTGTCTTCCTCTGTACTGGGTAGAACTGAGAGATGCCAAAAAAGAGAAATGAAAACAAAAGGATAGAATGTGAGAGTGGCAATTGGATAGAAGAAAAAAAGGAAACCATGAGCAAGGGTGGGAAGAGAGAGGAAATGTTTGAGTTTCTCCATAGTGCATTTGGTGGCATCTTATGCACAAGGGGGGAAAAAATCAAACAAAAAATGAGATTTTTGTATTAATTAGATATCTGGTTTGGTTGTAATGCTTAGTTCTGTCATGCTGAGGACCTGTATATCAATACTATTTTTGTTATCACTGGGCCTTCAATGTATGCCTCAACTAACTTCCACTAATCCGTTGCCACAGCATCCAACATCTGTCATGAACTAAAGTCTTGATCCTGCAATATGTTGAATGTGGACGGACACCTGTGCCTGAGCAGAACCCCATTGACTTCAGGGGGACAATGCATAGGCCCCAGGATGTGCCGGAGCACAGGAAGTTATAGAATCAGAATCTAAACTGTGAATAGGCTGGGATATAGTAAGACACCTTTGGAAGCAAAGATTCTGTAGAATTCACATCTTTTGTGTGTCAGCCTAGATTGCTGTTTCTGTTGTATCTCATACTGAACAGCTACTGCCACTCTGATTGAACCTCTCTATCCTTCCTCTTTTTCACTATTTAAAACGTATTTTCATTTAAGAAAGACATTATATTTTTTATAACACTGTTAATGAAACACAGGTTAAAACTTTAATTGTAATAGCATCAAGAAATTCTATGTTTAGGTTCTGACAGAATCATTAACAATGCTACTTTGAGCATCTGCATTACAATAGAGCTGCATTGCTATAGTCTTTCACTGCATACTCATGCCACTATTGCCCGTGCGATATGTTATTTAGCTTCCAGATTGTTACAGAAAAAGTGCAGAGGCTTCCACTATAGTCTGCATTATTGTGACATTCCCCTGGGCACAATCTGGATGGTGGAACAGCTGGGTTCCCTCAATTCTCCAATTGGGGTGCCTTTTACACTGCTTCTCTGTGAGAACAACCACTTCTGGTCTCAAGTATCAGAGGGGTAGCTGTGTTAGTCTGAATCTGTGAAAAGCAACAGAGGGTCCTGTGGCACCTTTAAGACTAACAGAAGTATTGGGAGCGGGTTCTTACCCACGAAAGCTTATGCTCCCAATACTTCTGTTAGTCTTAAAGGTGCCACAGGACCCTCTGTTGCTTTTTACACTTCTGGTCTGTTCACACACAGCCTCTAGCATGCAAAATCACTCCCAGCTGAATTATATGAATGCTTCTAGCCAGCCACTCCTGAATTGTTTTGCAGAGTAACACCAGAAAACTCCCCATCCCAGACTTGTCCCCAGAAATGTGAGTCTTATACTGCCCAGCTCTTTCCTTCTGCAAAATACAAGCTCATAGAAAGTCAATCATTTCATGAATAGAAAATGATATGCACAAGCTCTGTTATCTCAAATGAAGTTTGCCAAACACTTCAATTCCAACACTCACTGGTTTAGATAAAACAATAAAAAAAAGTTTATTAACTAAATAAAGATAGCGTTTAAGTGATTACAAGTACTGATTAAGGCTACCCTTTAGTCACGGGTATTTTTAGTAAAAGTCATGGACAGGTCATGGGCAGTAAACAAAATTCACAGCCTATGACCTGTCCATGACTTGTACTATATACCCCTGACTAAATCTGGGGGCGGGGGAAATCCTGGGACTCTTGTTGCTGCTGGGGGGGTGGCATGGGACCCCTACAGTTCCTGGGCGGGGGGGAGCAGCACGTGGCCCGAGACCCCTGCTGGTTCTGGAGAGGGTGGGTTGGCAGGGCTGGCAGGTTCCCTACCTGGCTCCACACCTCCCCGGAAGTGGTGACATCCCCCTCTTTCTGGTCCTAGGTGGAGGCGTGGGAAGGCAAATCTGCACGCTGCCTCCGCCAAGAGCTCTGGCTCCACAGCTCCCATTTGCCAGGAACCACGGCCAGTGGGAACTGCGGGATCGATGCCTGCAGGCGGAGGCAGCGCGCAGAGCTGCCTGGCCACACCTAGAAGCTATGGGAGGGTGATGTCGCTGCTTCCAGGGAGCCCCCCAGGTAAGCACTGCCCAGAGCCCTCACCTTGCCCTGTGTCCCAACTCCCAGCCCTGAGACTCCCACCGAGACTCCTGCTGCTGCTAGGGGAGAGGAGCTCAGTGGCCCAACTCTGCCCCAGCAGTGGCTGGTGCAATTGGCCCAGGGGATGCCTGAGCTGCTCAGATGGCCCCCAGGCAGTGATGAGCTCCCACAATCCTAAGAACTGGTTCCCTACCAGGTCCTCGGCGGCACTTCAGCGGTGGGGGGTGGGGTCTTCACTCGCTCCGGGTTTTCAGCGGCAGGTACTTCACCCGGAGCGAGTGAAGACCCCTACCCCCACCCCCGCCGCCGAAGTGCCGCCAAAGACCCCATAGGGAACCGCACGGTGAGTACAAGCCCCACGTGCCTGTCTCCCCCCCCCCCACCCATCCGACCCCAATCCACATCCTGCCCCTGACTGCCCCCCTCAGAACCCGCAACCCATCAACCCCCCCTGCTCCTTGTCCCCTGACCACCCCCTCCCGAGACCCCCCACCCTAACTGCCCCAACCCCATCCACCACCACCCCGACAGACTCCCGGCACTCGTACGCCTACCCAACCCCACCCCGTTCCCTGACCGCCCCCCCCAGAGCCTCCGCCCCCTCCAACCGCTCCCTGCCCCTTATCCAACCCCTCCTCCCAGCCCTGGCCCGGCCCCCTTACTATGCTGCTGTGTAAGGATGCCGCGCGGCCGCTGGAGCTCACAGCCCCACCCCCTTACCATGCCGCTCAAAGCTACAGGAGCTGCAGAGCTGCCCAGAGTGCTGGCGCCGGCAGCGTGGTGCGCTGGGGCTCTGCGAGGGGGGTGGGGAAGTGGGGGAGGGGCCGGGGAGCCTCCCCAGCTGAGAGCTCAGGTGGGCTGGGCAGGACAGTCCCGTGGGCCGGATGTGGCCCGCGGACCAGAGTTTGCTCACCCGCCCACCCCTTTAGGAACCGATTCTACACCAGCTTCTAAATTTAACAACCGGTTCTTGCGAACCTGCTCCAGCTCACCACTGCCCCAGGGCCAGGCGCACCGGCCACTGCAGAAGTCCCGGAGGTCCCGAAAAGTCACAGAATCCGTGACTTCTTTGACCTCCTTGACAAACTCGCCTTAGTAATGAGATGTGAGTCAAAATTGGTTATAAAGAAATAAAAGGTAAAATGCCAACTAATACCTAACTTAACAAGCTGAGTCAATTTGTAGCAAAAAAAGTTTCTTTCACCATATGCTTACAGAAGTCTGGTTGGAATCCTTCAGCCAGGACCACTCCCCCAGTTTAATGAGGCTTTCTTTGTCTTTCAAACTTTGTTGATGCTGTGAGTAGAGATGAGGGGAGAGCGGTGATTTGGGGGCTCTGTTCCTCATTTTTACATCTTTTCCTTCTCTGTGAGAATCATCTCCAGTTGGGGTTCAGGCAACAGCCAGGTTGTTTACACAGCATGTAAATTTCTCGCTCACATTCTTCTTCCTGCTGAAGAGTGACCGCTTAACCAGGTGATAGTCCAATTAATTTTGTTGACACCTGTCTGAAGCGTCAGTTTGCCCTTGTCTCTGAGGAATTGGTTTGTGCCTGCTTTTCTAAACTTGAAGCATGTCTCAGCAATGTCATACAGTAGAATCTTATAACTTTACATACAATGTCGCTACATATATTTTACCAGGACAATAATGATCAGCAAATTATAAGTATTCATATGATACCTCACAAGGAATACTTTGTACAACATTTATCAGAGTCTTGTAAAAGTGGTGAACATAGGCGTACAGTCTGTCACAAGTATCATCTGATGAATTTAGCAGTCTAAACTATTTAATATAAAGGAAGGAATTGTATTATTTTGTTTGTAATGGTAGGTGCATATACTGGCACCCATGCCTGAAAAGTGTGGTCTAAGTGTTGATGTCCAATTCCATAACTGAAGGTATCTAGGCTAAGTGCCCAAAGTTAGGTGAAGATAGAGCCTCATGTGCAATACAATATTATTATTGTTAAGCAGAATTTGTAATTCTGTTCTTATACTAAGACCTACAGTTGCAAATGTAGAATATGTATTATTGTACATATTATGCAATCATTTAATGAAATACCATATTTTTATGCATATGGAGAACAGCGGTTGTGGAAATATTGATTTTGAATTTCAACCCTAATGTAGGTCACTGCCTTCCCCAGTTTAATCCTACATTTGTAGCATGGTGCTTATAGCCCTGATTCTGCAGACATTTCCACAAATATGAACATGGGTTCTCCTACATGGAACATCTTGTGGGATCAGGGCATAAATTCTCATATCTGAGCTTCAAGTTATCAAGAAGTTGTGTATTTTATGGTAAAAGATGGAAACACCTTCCAGGCTTTGAAAACTGTATCTTGTGGATAGCAGAATTTAAATAATAGCCATTTGCATGCCATTCAGGTTCTCTACAGTGGTTATAGCTCATATTTAGCATTTTACATCAGCACTATATTGTAAAGTGCTTCCATTTTTTTTAGTTCTTTCCAAAGAACATCTATTTTATTACAATGCAGAATTCATATTACTGCAGCTGGTAGTTTTTAAACAGTCTCAGTGAATGTGTCTTGTAACTGGCAATATTGTTGTCATTTTTCTAGAAGATATGTTTTGCTGCTCTTCTAAAAAACTAAAGTACATTACACAAAGAATGTACCTGTGCTGCAAAATGAGATTCAGCACTTGAAAAGCCCAGTGTATTCCAACTGAGTCCGGTGAAGATTCTCATTGTCAGGGTATCTTGGAGGAATGTTAATTGTACTGATGTGATAGTCCCATTATTTCCCATTGCAGCTCTCATAAATTTGCTAAGGTAATGCAGGTGACCTTTCAGCGTAATGGTGTCTTGTCTTTCCAATTCTATCTACAAGAGGAGTTATCTGACTATATCTTTAAAGATAAATATTTTAGTGCATTAATGCAGAGTTTCACTGGACACTGGGTACATGTGTGTATATATTTTTTTCACAAGCTGTGTTTAAACTGACAGAACCTCATTAGTACTTTTAAGAAAATACTAAGGGCCATTTTCATTCTGTCCCTGTGGCTAATTCAAGGCACTGGTTCAGAACTTCAGAATTTTCAACTGGTCAGCTACATCAGTGACCACATCCTTCTGCATGACCTGCCAAGGGAATTGTGCTCCAGTGGGACAATGCATTTTAATAAATCCAGGTCAAAGTGTATGGGAGGCCAGGTTTTTCAGTCAGCTTTCTTGGCTGTGGAACAGGCTTCCAAAGATTAGACCAAACTCAACTCTGTTTAAGTTTACAACAATCTGAAAATTATTGTTAATATTTTTCTACCATAACTAGAATAGTTATGGGGTATCTTAAAAATAAAAGTCTTATCCCAAGTAAAACTTAATAACGGAATGGAGAAGTGCAGCAGTTTCTATTAAGTCTCATATGTACCTTGCAGTGCAAATTTAATTTACCTGAGGGAACTTTAGTGACTGGCATTAATGAAAGCTCTAAAAGCACTGATCAGCTATGTCCTCACTAGTTGTCAGCATATTAGAGCTGCTTTTGTTCTAATGCATAGTGGGGACAAACCACACAGAAACTATGGGCCAGACTTTTAAAGTTATTTAGGCACCTAAAGAGGCAGATAAGTGCTTAATGGAATTGTCAAAAGCACCTAAGTGCCTAAATCTCATGGGGATTGCTGCATCTTTAGATGCCTAAATACTTTTTAAAAAGTCTGGCCCTATGTGCTCTGTGTTGGTTCCATGTACAGTAGTCTTGAGTACTAAAGGAGGGCTGGGGGGTGTGGGACATAACTAAAGGACCAACAAATATGCAAGTCTCTCCTACCCATAGGGGTTCAGTTGCTGCAGAAGTTACTGTAGCGATGAAGCAGTTTCACTACTACACAGCAGACCAAGGAAGGGAGGATTCAAACCACTACAGAACTCTCCTGCACAAAACCTGTTTTCTCGGTCTTTGTACAGGGGAGAGGATTTTAGTGTTCTGTGGATTTAGACATTCCTACATCAGCAGTCAATCATATATATTGAATATGGATGGAAACTGTAATAAACTACGGAAATTATTGTTCCTAACCATCTAATCAGATCCTTTAAAATATTAGTGTTGTCTGAAGAGTGGTATCCTATAAAATACAAACTGTAGGAGTGGGGGAAAGGCTGCAGTCTAAATTGCACAGACGAAAGTTTTTATGCACGAATCAGCATTAATTACTGCAATATTGGAGGTCATCTGTAATCCCAGTGTCAGGCTTTGTGGTCAGCATAATTACCATGCTGTGCTAAGAACAGCCAGAGTAATCTCACTCCACAAAATGAGGTGCTTGGAGGAAGAGAGGACTGCAAATGTCTAAAGTAAATTTGTTTTTTGCATACCTTCCATTTTAAATCTGTTTGTTTTTATTACATTTTCTGGAGATATACCAACCAAATAAATGAAAGCTGTGTATTCATGCTGCATAATCAGCCATACTTCATCTTAAGTAACAAGAAATCTTATTCTCTTATTTGCAAGGGCATAGTCTACACACTTTCAAGCAACATTTAAACCATTTGGAGGTTTTGCTTAACTTCTAGCTTGAAATAAATTATAGAAGTCAGCATTAAATCCACTCAAGTAAACATGTTTGGCCAGTGAACTAACACTTACCCCCTTTATTTCTTTGCTTATTACTATTATTATTCTCTCTTCAATCATTCCTAAAAAGATTTGCCCCTTCACCTACTAAGGTTATAAATCAATAGCATTTTTCTATATTAATATCTATCTGAAAATATCATAAAACAATTTTTGGCACAAATGGGACAGTACTTGTTTGGTTTGGTTTAGTTGGTGGATGATAATGGAATATACCTTTGTGGATGGTTTGGGCAGTGGTGCCCAATCTGTGACTAGGAAGGCCACTTGATGCTTAAGCCCTGTATTCTAGAGGTGAAACCTGGAAAGATGTCCAATTGTTTCTTGATTCATATTGGTGATAACCTGTGCTCTTGCTGCAGCTGTCTTCTTATATGCTAAAGCAACCCCCTTAGTGCTTATCTTCATTCCAAACTGATGCTGGTTATTAGGAGAATTAAAAAGGTAAATTGGTACTCAACTCTTCAGGTTTTTGAGGATGTATATTTACATTAATTCCTACATTTTCTTGATTCCATTCATGGCCATGAGGTTTATTGGCATTCCTTTTTAATTTGTGAATTCTGTACATAGTGTTTGCGTGTGTGGGTTTATTTTTAATGAGTGTAAGAGAAGCAACAGTGGTTCTGCACTCGGTGTACACTAGTTGTCTGAGAGGGATTAAAACATATTGGTGGAGTTGGTATTTTGCCACTGACTTTTTTATTCCAGTAACAGCTCCAGATGAGAAAATCTTCCTAACCGTATTCTACATCATGAACCTGCTATGCAACTTTCACATGCTTTATTTTTTTATCAGGCTTTACTGTCAGACTCTGATATGACAGCATTAGCTCATAAAAGTGCATGCCTACTTTATGACAGGCATTGACCAGCCTGAGTTGCACAGATTCACTTTAGTGAAGCAATTGCCTCCCTCTGAGGCTCCAATTTCTCATCTTGTCATGAATTCTGTTAAATTAACTTTGGATTGTAATAGGGAGGTGCCCGGAGAGAGAGAGGGAGAGTGTGTACAGCTTGTATAAGCTCTGGAAAAAAAATGTACCTCAGCTTTGTTTAAAAAGAGAAGAATCTTCAAACGCTCTGGGTTGTTTTTTTTCTTCTTTCACTTCTAGTACCCAACAGCATGTCATAACAGCTGAGCACTAAATAGACTCATTTAGATCTTAATTTGCAGGGGGGGGGAAGCAATCTTTAAAATATCTAAACTGTGACTCAAATTGCAAATCCTGTGCAGCAGTTGTCCTATTACCAATACTCCCATGATGCAAAATAGTTGACATAAACTTGATGTATGGTGAGCTTCAGCTAAGATTTTTCAGAAGTAAGTTTGTTGAGAATCATTGTTTACCAGAAAGAAAAAATAAAATGTTGCTTTTGCAAAATTCTGCATTTGCCCAACAAAATAAAATAAAATAAAATTTGCATACATTGAGCTAAAGCACAAGGATTTTTTTACAATTAATACTATAACTCATATTTCTTTTGTATTTGTTAGCTGTAACTTATCTAGGGAGAACTGTCAGAACAAACTGCAACTGCATAATGGAAACTAGAATTTTACAGCACTTGCACAAATTAAAACAGATTGTCTTCAAACATGATTTTAAAATAATTCACAACTGAGTTTATTTTCATGACCTACTCAACAATTTCTGAGAGAACTTTAACTATAAGGCACCTCCATGTTCTTTGAATGCAAATATCTGATCTCAGCTCCACATGGCAGATCTTGGCTAATGTTCTTCTCCTGTAGAAACAGAATATGGGAAAATATAGCACACGAGATGAGATCTCGATCTAAGAGTAGAATTTTGTTCCTTCACCTTTTATAACACCAACCAAAAGTGTAATTAAACTATTTTTTGTTTCAATAATAGACCAATCATTCCATTATGCTAATAGAATTGATGTGCCTCTGTAATGGGAGGAATTTATCTGTGTGATCTGTTCTTTCTTGAATGGCCTTAAAAGGTGGAATTGAAAATATCTAATGTTATTGAATATTACCTTGGATAACAATAACCGTCTAAATGTGGATCTTATAACTGCACATGCAAATGTCTATGATTGTTCTATATGCCTTGCTCTCTTTATCTAGAAATGAATATCTAGTCTAATGTTTGCTATGTGTTTCATTTTGGTATGTTTTGGAATGCACATTGAAGTTAAAAAAATCTTCAATGCTGTATTTTAGGATTTTTCATTTACAAATTGTGAATTTTGGGTCTTATTCTTAGGACGTGTCTACACTAGCACTTATGTCGGCAAAACTTTTGTCACTCAAAGGTGTGAAAAAACACACCCCTGTGTGACATGAGAAATTATGCTGACAAAACTTATGTGCACAGCACTATGTCAGCGGGAGATGCTCTCCTGTCGTCATAGCTACCGCTGCTGGTTGAGCTGGTTTTATTATGTCAATGGGAGAACTCTCTCCCATTGGCATAATGTGACGACACGAGTGATCTTATAGCAGCACAGCTGTATCAGTACAGCTCTGCCTCTGTAAGCTTGTAAGTGTAGACATGGCCTTAAACAAATTAACAAAGCACAATTTGACAAATCAAGACAAGTGCAATTACAATAAGAAATATATACAGTGAAGTAAATATTCCCTGGACATAGAAATTAGCTGTGGGTTTTAGGAGAATCTCAAAAAAACTAGAGAAAACATATAATTCTGATAGTATATGGTCATAGTTGATGGAGCGTAGTAAGTGCTGTACTCAGTGTTACAAGTAGGGTGGTATGATATGGTACACCATACCATTAAGATATTTATTGCCAGTACGCCATACCAGAAAGACAGAGGAGCAGAACGTGGGGCTGCTGGGCAGCCCCGTGCCGGCACCTCCTCTGGCAGGGCTGTCCAACCTTCCTTGCAGCTGCGCCTCCTGTCTGGGGTCTGTATAGCCACGCTGGAGGAGCTGTTCCTTTCGTCACTGAGGTTCCTGGGAGAACCATGTGGTTCAGAAGTCTCCAACACAGTGGGAGGACAGAACTTCCCCCCCTCCCCATCCCACGTTACCTGGGGAGAGCATGGGGCCCCAGGCTGGGGGTGGGGCAGGGAGGAGTCACGTGGGAGGTCACGTGCCTCCCCTTTAGCTGGTGCCCCCCTTTGTGTCCCTCCCCTGAGTTGCCTATGCACAGCGTACTGCAATTCTACTTGCGCCACTGGCTGTACTTGGTAATTTAACTGCCTTCAATTTAAGAAGGGAAATTCACATACCCTCTTGTTAAAATTTCACATGGATCTCCAATACTGTTTCACACATATCAAGCAAACATGGTTCCAAATAAAGACTATTCACAAGGGCTACTTATGATTAGCAAAGCAATCAGACATCCCTATTTACTATAAAACTGCAGCCACTGGAGACACATTTATGGGCAGGCTGAGAGTCCTCAATCTCAAGTATGTTCTGGTTTTGAAAACACATCTGCTAAGGCCAAACCCACTGTGATTGGAACTCAGTATATGTAGGGACCAGGTCTTGCTTGCTGACACAGTGCATGGAACCTATGCTCCCAGACACTCTTCTCCCTGGAACATGGAGCATTGTCAGCAGTACTGACTAGTATCTCTATCCTGTCTCTTTCCAGCAGTAGAAGGCAGATTGTAGCTGTTTCCTACTCTGGGAAGAGAATATACTGCATGACCCCACTAGCACATCTGCATAGGATGAACCACAAGTGAGCCCTAAATATACTAATTAGTTTCCTAGTAAGAACAAAATGTCTCCGTCCGTGTCATTCAAGCATTTAAGGTGATTTCCTACCCTTGGTTGTCCCTCACATTGAAAAGCCATATTAAATCCTTAGGTCCATATACTGGGGCTGATCTCAAATCCCCCAAATAACTCCATATTTACATCAGCAATGTAGGCAGATGTTCTAGTCACAGATCAAGGTAAATGTATGGCCCCTCAAGTGACTTTTCTCATACTTTGCACAAACTGTCCAGGTTTGTATGATTGTCTTTGTAACTCTTTCCATGTCTATGTAGACGGAGCTCTTCCCATTTTCATAATGTAGGTAGAATTTCCAAAGCACTCAGCACTGGCCTAACTCTGCTTCCACTGAACTCAGCTGAGTGGGAGCAGACTTATGTCAATGCTCAGTAGACCTGGGCAAAAATTTTCAGGAGTAAATTCACTGAAATATGCATTTTGGGGGGCACAGAAACTATTCAAAAATTCAGAACTAATTTGACAAATAGTTTCTGCAAAAAAGAAGTGAAGAAAAAAAAATCAGAAATATCAAAACATTTTTGTTTTTACATTTTTTAAACAAATCATTTTGACACTTCATGTTGAGTTTACATTTAGTTTCAGAAACATCATTTTGAATCAAACAGAACAAAAAGTTTTTGGTTTAGTCAAGAAAAACAAAAATAAAAACATCAATGTCAGTTAGAAACAAACCTATTTTTTTTATTTGGTCACTGATTCGAAAAAATCAATTATTCGTTTAGTTCTAATGCTCAGCACTTTTGAATATCCAATCTGTGAGCACTACTCTGTGTAGTTATACTTCTGGTGCCTAATCCAGAAGTTAACCTCTCACTATTCCTGTTATCCCCATACCTAGATCACCATTTGATGCAAAGTTAAGGTTGAGAAGTAAAACATGAAGAGCTAGGAAATTCACAGTTAAGTTTCCCCACACCCACTTTAATGGTCCACTTGCAGGGTGTGCACTGCAAATAAGAACTGGCCAAACCTTTACTCACTTCTCATTCCAAAGCAAAGTGCTGCTTTTTTCTTTGTTTCATTATTAGTTTCGGCTTGGTTTGATTAATACCTTGGGCAAGATTCTCAACTGATGTAAATGGGTCCTCATTGACTGGGTGGAGCTGTACCCTTTCATACCAGCTGAAGTTCAGCCTATTGTCTTTTCATTTGCAAGGTCTCTGGCCATGGCTACACTTGCAGCTGTAGAGCGCTTTGGGTTAAACCAGCCTTTGGAGAGCGCACCAGGGAAAGCGCTCCAGTCTGTCCACACTGACAGCTGTAAGCGCACTGGCATGGCCACATTCGCAGCACTTGAAGCGGCATTTGGAGCAGTGCATTATGGGCAGCTATCCCACAGAGCACCTTTTCCCATTCTGGAGCTGTGGCTTGTGGGAAGGGGGTGTGGGATGCGGGGCATTCTGGATCCTGTCCCAATGCCCCATGATGCATCGCTTCGCATCCCAGCAATCCCTGTGTTTCCGTCCACATTTGGCGCCATCTTTCAACGGTTTCTGTGCAGAGCACACTTTGTCTTCCCTTTCGGTCTGCGGGAATGGAGCCCAAACTGCTGCGGAACATGCTGACGAGTCTCGCCAGCACGTCTCATTTGGCAGTCGAGTTACTGCTTAAGATCCAAAGTGACAGTGAGGAGTCCGACGATATCAAGTCACGTAACACATACGACACGAAATTGCTTGTCTCATTAACAGACATGCTCTCCACCGTGGAACACCACTTTTGGGCTTGGGAAACAAGCACTGAGTGGTGGAATCATATCGTCCTGCAAGTCTGGGATGACGATCAGTGGCTGCAGAACTTTCGGATGAGAAAAGCCACTTTCATGGGTCTGTGTGAGGAGCTCACCCCCACCCTGCAGCACAAGGACACAAGATTGAGAGCTGCCCTGCCGGTGGAGAAGCGGGTGGCTATTGCAATCTGGAAGCTGGCAACTCCAGACAGCTACCGCTCAGTTGCTAACCAGTTTGGAGTGGGAAAGTCGATGGTTGGAATTGTGTTGATGCAAGTTTGCAGGGCCATTAATCGCATCCTGCTTAGAAGAACCGTGACTCCGGGTAATGTGCATGACATTGTGGCTGGCTTTGAACAAATTGGTTTCCCTAGCTGTGGAGGGGCGATAGATGGGACGCATATTCCTATTCTGGCACCAGTCCACCTAGCCTCCAAATACGTTAACCGAAAGGGGTATTTCTCCATGGTTCTCCAGGAGCTTGTGGATCACCGTGGTCATTTCATTGACATTAACACAGGCTGGCCTGGAAGGGTTCATGACGCACACATCTTTCGGAACACTGGCCTGTTCAAGAAGCTGCAAAAGCCGGGACTCTTTTCCCAGACCAGAGGATCACCGTAGGGGAAGTCGAAATGCCCATTGTGATCCTTGGAGACTCCATTTACCCTTTAATGCCGTGGCTCATGAAACCCTATACAGGGAGCCTGGACAGCAGCCAGGAATGGTTCAACTACAGGCTGAGCTGGTGCCGAATGACTGTGGAGTGTGCTTTTGGCAGTTTGAAGGGCCGCTGGCGCTCTCTTTATGGGAAGCTGGACTTGGCTGAAGACAGCATCCCCGCGGTTATATCCACGTGCTGTACCCTCCATAATATTTGTGAAGGGAAGGGTGAAAGCTTCACTCAGGCATGGGCCTTGGAGGTTCAACATCTGGAGGCTGAATTTGCACAGCCAGAGAGCAGGGCTATTAGAGGGGCCCAGCATGGGGCTGTAAGGATTAGGGATGCCTTGAGGGAGCAATTTGGGGCTGAAAGAATCATAGAATATCAGGGTTGGAAGGGACCTCAGGAGGTCATCTAGTCCAACCCCCTGCTCAAAGCAGGACCAATTCCCAACTAAATCATCCCAGCCAGGGCTTTGTCAAGCCTGACCTTAAAAACCTCCAAGGAAGGAGACTCCACCACCTCCCTAGGTAACGCATTCCAGTGCTTCACCACCCTCCTAGTGAAATAGTGTTTCCTAATATCCAACCTAGACCTCCCCCACTGCAACTTGAGACCATTGCTCCTTGTTCTGTCATCTGCCACCACTGAGAACAGCTGAGCTCCATCCTCTCTGGAACCCCCACTCAGGTAGTTGAAAGCAGCTATCAAATCCCCCCTCATTCTTCTCTTCTGGAGACTAAACAATCCCAGTTCCCTCAGCCTCTCCTCATAAGTCATGTGCTCCAGACCCCTAATCATTTTTGTTGCCCTCTTTTGAGCCCGCTGGACTCTTTCCAATTTTTCCACATCCTTCTTGTAGTGTGGGGCCCAAAACTGGACACAGTACTCCAGATGAGGCCTCACCAATGTCGAATAAAGGGGAACGATCACGTTCCTCGATCTGCTGGCAATGCCCCTACTTATACAGCCCAAAATGCCGTTAGCCTTCTTGGCAACAAGAGCACACTGTTGACTCATATCCAGCTTCTCGTCCACTGTGACCCCTAGGTCCTTTTCTGCAGAACTGCTACCTAGCCATTCGGTCCCTAGTCTGTAGCAGTGCATGGGATTCTTCCGTCCTAAGTGCAGGACTCTGCACTTGTCCTTGTTGAACCTCATCAGTAATGTCTGGTGCTCTGCACAGGAATTAAGTGCAGTGGCTGTGTTTGGTACACTGACTTGCAGTGCTTGTTGCTTTCCTGGGCTAAGGTATATTTTGCTTTATGCACTAATAAAGTATGTTTTCAAAGTAAAAAACTCCATTTATTGAAAAGAAAAACCAAAGTAACACAGAAATACCAAAAGGGCAAGGGGGTAGGGTGGGGACCGGTTCACTCATAGGCTTGAGTATGTCCTGATTTCATACTCTCAAATCCTGTCTGGAGTGCTGTGCACTGAGTGCTGCACTTCAGGATGGCTATAAGGCATGTTGAGGGGGGTTGCGTGCAGTGGATAAGAGTAATAGTTTTTGTGGGTGGGTGGTGAAGCTACGGGTGTAGGAGGCAGCTGGGGGCGGTAAGAACCCGGATGTTGGGGAAAGTGGATTGGAGGGGGCATGGGGGCACAAGGGGAAGAGTGTTGGGACAAGGGCTGCAGAGGGGGGCGAGCGCGGTAGTGCTCCACCTGCATGGCGACGAGCACCTGGAGAGAGTCCGCTTGGCCCTCCATTATGCTAATCAGCCGTTCCGTGCTTTGCCGCCGGTGCATCGCATTTTCCTGGAGGATCCTCCTTTCGCTCTCCCTCCACTTCTGTGCCTTTCGATTCTCATTTACAGACTACTGCATGACTTCATGCAGCATGTCGTCTTTGCTTTTATGCGGCCTCTTCCGGAGTCTTCTCAGTCTGTCGGCCAGTGATAAGAATGACGGCTGAGATCTCAAGGTTGCACCTAGACAGGCAAAATGCAACACTTAACAGAGTTAGCATTGTACACACCAGAGAGAGCAATGATTCCTCACAGCTGAGGGTGACCAGGGAAGCAAGGGAGGGTCTTCTCCTACAATGCGGCTTCCGCCCTGGCCCATACACAGCTTGCCTGTGTGCAGCAATGGTCCCCCTGCACCTCATGGCACAGTGGCACGGACACGTTAGCCTGACTGGGACATGAACCATGCTGGCTCTCCCAATAAACCTGTGCAGGTGCATTGCCCATGTTGTGGCTGAGGATGCCAATTACCGCGATGTGATAGACCACATCAATGTGCTATTCCACATCTAGGCATGCATGCAGCCCTTACCCTCCTCACCCAAAGAGCCCGTACCTAAAAACTTCCTTTCCAAAAAGAAAGCCGCTTACCAGGAACCTCCTCTGTTGTTTGTCCTTCCCCAAGCACCGGACGCCGCGACTGGCTGCCTTCCTCCTGGCTCGAGAAGAGCTCCTGGCTGCATGGCTCAAGGGATTCCGGGGTGTCTCCCCCCGCCTCAGCACCATCGCTCGTGCTTTCTTCTTCCTCCTCCTTTCCCTCACCCCTTGCTGTGCTGGGCTCGGAAATGTCCATAGTGGTCGTTGCAGTGGAGGTGGGATCGCCCCCAAGTATAGCGTCCAGCTCTTTGTAGAATTTGTAGGTCATGGGGGCAGTACCAGCGTGGCTGTTTGCTTTGCGGGCTTTGCGGTAGGCATTCCGCAGCTCCTTCACTTTAACCCGACACTGCACCGCATCCCAGTCATGGCCCCTGTCCATCATGGCTCTTGATATGTGCCCGAAGGTATCGTAATTCCTACGGCTGGAGCGCAGCTGGGACTGGACAGCTTCCTCCCCCCCAAACACTGATGAGGTCCAGCACCTCGCCATTGCTCCATACTAGGGATTGCCTGGCACGTGGAGGCATGGCCACCTGGAAAGATGCGCTGAGAGCACTCCACACCTGGCTGAGCAAACAGGAAGGGGATTTTCAAAATTCCCAGGGTAAAGGGGGGTCTGATGCTTGGTCACCTGAGGACAGGGCAGCAGAGTTCAAAAGTGATGACCAGAGTGGCTAGAACAGGCATTGTGGGACACTTCCGGAGGCCAATCAGAGCCAATCAGAGCGCATTAGGTGTCCACACTGGCGCCGTGGCGCTCCAGCGAGAGTGCAACAAGCGTTATTCCTCTCGGGGAGGTGGAGTACCAGGAGCGCTCCAGCCGCGGAGTCAGAGCGCTCTATGTACCTTGCCTGTATAGACGGGGAGTGAGGTAGACGCTCTTGGCAGCTTTATTGCGCTATAACGCGCAAGTGTAGCCAAGGCCTCTGCATACTACTAACTTTTCCCTGGGACCTCTCTGTATTTCATTTTAAGACTTCCCAGGGGCACTGGGAAAGTCAGAGAGAATATAGACATCTCTGTTGTTGTGAGAAGGGCTGTGGACCCTCAAAGGCATCTCTGATTAGGGAGATAGGTACACAGAGCTCCTCCCTAGAACTCTTCCAGGTGGGGTGGGGGGAGCGGGGGAGTATTAGTGAAACTACCTTTGTAAAAGTAGAACTGAACTTCTTGCCATAAAATGTAAGTGCACATGTATCAGCAGGCCCAAATACATTCATTGCAGTTGTGCATGTAGTTAACCAGTTTGCACACACAAACTTGTATGTGAATATTTGAACCATTTAAAAAAAATGGTCCAGATCCATTGGCGACAATAAATGCTTGCTCCAAAAGAGAACATGGGATCCTCACAAAACTATTTATTATGATTATTTATATTGCAGTAGTAGGTAGGAGCCCCATTCATGGACTGGACCACATTATGCTAGGCACTGTACAAACACAGAACAAACAGATGGTTCCCTGGTCCGGTACTGTCCTGATCATACAATGCAGGATCCTGTTGTATTTACAGACAGGCTCAGGTGGCCATGTTACCAAAACTTCTTGTAAAAATTTCAATCCTCCTGTTTTAGGTTTCCAAGGACAAAATCCAGACTACCCATGGTTTGGGATTCCTGCAATATAAGACTATGGAGCATTTTACAGGTTCCCTGTGCTCATTTTTGACTGATTAAAGATAAAATTATAATTGCCTTTTCCACTTTAAACTATTCTTGTCTTACTTCTAGTGGGAAAACATACCACCCCCACCACTAGCATTGGCCAGAAAAATGGAGCACACAATAAACTTGTCAGTAGTCAGTCAACATAATACAATATGTATGTGGTAAACTAGTTTCAATATGAACACTTTCTGTACAGTGAGGCTGCTTCTCTGCATGCTCTCCTGTGCATTTTGCTATAAGTAGGGTCCTACGAAATTCACGACCATGAAAAGCATGTCAGGGACTGTGAAATGTGTTCTTTTTTCTGCTTTTACCTTATACTATACAGATTTCACAGGTGAGACCAGCATTCTCAAACTGTGGGTCTGACCCAAAAGGGAGTTGCAGGGTTAGGGTTATTTTAGGGAGGTCGCTGTATTGCCATCCTTACTTCTGCGCTACCTTCAGATCTGGGTAGCCAGAGAGCAGTGGCTTTTGGCCTGGTACCCAGCTCTGAAGGCAGCACCCTCCCATCACCCCCAGCAGCAGCGAAGAAGTGAGGGTCACAATACCATACAGTGCCATTCTTATTTCTGAGCTGCTGCCTTCAGAGCTGGGTGGCCAGAGAGTAGCAGCTGCTGACTGAGGGCCCAGCTCTGCAGGCATCAGTGCAGAAGTAAGGGTGGCAATACCATACCATACCACAACTTCTGCGCTGCTGTGGGTGGCGGCTCTACCTTCAGAGCTGGGCTCCCAGCCAGCAGCTGCCACTTTCCAGCTGCCCAGCTCTAAAGACAGCGCTGCCGCCACCAGCAGGAGCGCAGAAGTAAGAGTAGCACTACCGCAAACCCCCCCCCCCCCCCCACACACACACACTAACCTTGCAACTCCATCACGATTGCTTTTTGGGTTAGGACCCCTACAATTACAACATCATGAAATTTCAGATTTAAATAGCTGAAATAATGAAATTTACAATTTTTAAAATCCTATGACCGTGAAATTGACCAAAATGGACCGTGAATTTGGTAGGGCCCTAGCTATAAGGACAAGCAGGACATCTACAACTGAAATAGCAAAAGTCCCCGAAAAAATATAGAGCAGACCTGCCTCAAAATGAACTTATTTGCTAGAGGGAAACCTTCCTCTCCTACAACTCCCCACCAGCCTAAACGTATGAGGAGCTGGGAAGTGAGGCAGGAAGCAATACAAGGACAGTACTTGTACGTGTTCCCCTGAATCCAGAATTAAGTCTTATCTCCATCCCGAGCTTTAGCTTCCATCAGACTCAAATCCATGCAGATTGGTTGCATCTGAAGCCACAGAATCAACATCCTCCTCCTTTCCAGAAAATTGGAAAGGATTCAAATCTGGGGGATTGGATTTGACCTGTTTGCCCATAATTAACATATGCAAGGGAAAAGTTAACATTGGTGTAAAATTTTAACACATTAGATAAGTAAAAAAGGAATAACATGTCATTAGGCAATGATTTATCAGAGTGAAGGCTGCCAAAATGCAATATTGTATCTGAAGCTTCTAGTTCAAGTTAACCTCCATCGGCTCACTGATGCACATTCAACTTTCCTCCTCAGACTACCTGATCCATATCCAGAAGCATAACTATCCAATCTGAAATTACATTTAATAACATCTCCATTTTTAGACTTCCACCAACCCCCACTATTCACTTGCTCTCATGGATGCCTAATTTCATTGGAAACTGGAACCAGTTAAGCTGGGTTTGTTTTTGTTTTTTGTATTTGAATTATGAATTGATAAAGAAATTAAATTCTTTATGCAGAAATCAGAAACATATTAACTTTTGAAGCCCCATTTTTTTTTTTTCAAAATCCTCTTCTGACTTGAAAGTGTGACAATTCTCAGGCTCAATAGACTTATTTTAACAAATTATTTCACCTTTCTAATGAAATCGATGTGTCAACCTTCAAGTTGGATTTTACTATGTAAAAATGATACATCGTTAACAGTTCGGCTTCTCAGGTTCATTCTTTGTCATGTCTGCCTTTGTCAGTGACAAAGATAAGGTTTTATTATTTTTTCCTCCTGTTACCACTGTGGAGCCAATACAGCTGTGGGAGAGTGAACTGAATTTCATTCTGATTCATGCCGCATCCACAGAATTATTAACTAAGCTCTAATTGCAGAATCTATATTGTTGGTGGTGGATGACCCAGAAAAACAGAACTAGGCTTCCAGATTTCAGACTGAGTTTGGCTGGCAATTAGAAATAACAGGTGAAATCCTGTCCTGTTGAGATCAGTGCCATTGATTTCAGTGAGGGCACGATTTCATCCAGCATCTTTTGTAGTTGTACAGTGAGCAGGTTTTGTCATTTGGAAAACAATAAACATGGAGCCCCTCAAAGTATTTTAGAGGCCTTTTAGCCCTCACCCTAAAGTCAACTTAAAACTACAATTTGTTTTATATTTGTCAGTAATATATAATAATGCCTGAGATCATGCTGCCATTGACTACCAGTGCTGTCTCCCTGCCACGGCTTCGGGGAGCAAATTGCAATAGTCATTTTTCCCCCACTGTTTGTTTAAATTAAATTATTTGTAAGTTTATCACGGTGTGTAGTAAGCATTTTACAGAAATAACACTTAGGAATTCATTCTCAGTTAATGCTTAAGGTGGAAATGCCTACATTCAGATGTGCAAATATGGTTCAAAATGTCTCCCTTCTCCCTGATCAACAGGAGGGGATGTTGATAGGACAGCAGGATACTGGAGGAGAAAGAGGAGAGACTGCAAGAACACATGCTTGGCAGGATAAGTCTGGCCCCCTCCTCCTTGAGTCCTCTGATTTCCTATTGGCTGGGCTGATGGCACAGGACTAAGTGGCTTTGATGCCTATCTACCCCATCTATGTAAACTCTCCTGAGATTTTTTCAAAAGCCTCTTGTCCCTGTTAGCTTGGTGCTTGCAAGAATTAGGATCCAGAGGGATGTGGAATTGGCTGAGCATGTTCTGATTTGATCAAAGATGCTTGTAAGGTGAATTTGGCGGGGAGCTGTTGAGTCAACCTGCATCAACCTGGAAAAGTATGAACTGTGAAGTGGCCTGGATAATTTTGTAGGCATGTGGCTGAGTGATCACACACAGGGACACTTGCAACACAGGGCCTGAGCTTTTTAGGGTTAATGGAGTCCATCTGTTGCATGCAGAAGCTGCCATTTGACTCTGTCTCCTTAAGGGCTTGATCAGGCAAGAAACAGTTGCCAGGCAGTAAGGATGGGCGCATGCAATGAAGCTAATTGCTGTTGCCCCCAGTGGCTAGTGCAGATAAAGCTTAAAAGAAAAGGGCCAGCTCCCAGAGGTAAATGAGACCCACTATTTTGCTGGTGGACCTTGTGCCTGTAGGAGAAGGGGGCATGTGAACTCTGTGCAGACTGAGGTCCCTTCTTGTTTACCTCTATCCCCTCATTTTAGGGAGAGGGAGAGAGAATTCAGAAGTGAGGTAAGTCCTGGGGGAGTGCAAGGAAGGTTTGCCCTGAGTTATTGGTATATGGTGGGAGCCTAGTAACTCACTGTTAGACCAGTTAAATGCCTGGTATGTAAGAGCAGGGGGGTGGGTGCCTAGCTCAACTTCCCAGTGATAAATTACTAAAATTGCAGCTGGCCACTTCAATCCATCCCTGTGTCTGTTGTTCACTCAGCTGCATGTCCTGATCAATGCCTGTAAATGTCTGCTCTCTACTGTCCTGTTTCAAATTTCCAAGATATATTTGGCCCACAAACTTGCAGAAGATCTTTTGCAGAGCTAAGCAAATAATTTACAAATAATTCATGTAATGAATTTCCACTTGTGAATTGTTTTGGAACAGAAAAAAAAATCCCATTCACTTGAAATGATTCACATTTTTTTCCCCAGCAAATTATTCTCAGTCAACAGAATATTTGTGAAGTCTGAATAATCATTTTTTTCTGTGTGCTGGTTACTCATGTAAGTTATGTGGTTATGGGTTCTGTTCCCTGATTGAATGACTTGCATAACCAATCATGTGCAAATATCGTAATACCTCATAGGTGTCTTAGGAGGATAAATCCATTAACATTCTTGAGGTGCTTAGGTACCTTGGTGATGAGCACCATAGAAAAGTCTATAATAAAATTGTAAATATTCCAACTGAATATATACATCTTGTGCTGCATCAATTAGTTACAAAAGAGCTCCACTCAGGGACCTGACTTAATACAAGGTTATTTATGTAACTAACCAATGCAGTGCAAATTTCCAATTATATATTCAATTACAATATTCACAATTCCCACTGTGTGATGGCTAGAGAACTAACCAGCACTGCACAAATGGCAAAATGCCAATTTTGCAGTAATTATACAATTTGGAATTTGTTTTTAGCAAATATTGCAGCATTCAGGCTTACAGTTCATTTTTGTGAATACTTGCATTCATAAAACTCAGACTTTCAAATGTTTGTGGAAAGCAAACAAAAAGGAGTCATGAAGTTAATCTAATCAGTCGTTGAATGTAATTAACTATTCACGGACAATTTTTTTGCACTGTTTGCTCAGTTCTGCTGATAGTACAGTATTACTCAGATGCTCTAAATTTCTGCTAATAACATATTTGAAACCAGTAGCATCCTGGATTAATTTAACCACTATTCCAAGTATGTCAGTCATGAATCTGAGTAATCAATCATTTCAGTTGTATTCATTTTTCCCCTTTTTTCATTCACAGGATGCTCTGGCCCCTTGGGAATAGAAGGAGGAATTGTATCAAACCAACAAATTACTGCATCATCCACCCATCGGGCTCTTTTTGGGCTCCAGAAATGGTATCCGTACTATGCACGACTTAATAAGAAGGGTCTTGTAAATGCTTGGACTGCTGCAGAAAATGACAGATGGCCATGGATTCAGGTAACAGATGGAGTTGTGGGAGGGAAAAAAAAAAAAAATCTCCTAGACTCAATTGCCAGAGTCATTTAAGAAACTGATGAAGATAAGTGGTAAACTAATAGCAGGATTCTTGTTCACTGTCATACATGCATCCTAGATTAAAGGGTGGTGGGAGAGGATCCTAATTTCAGCTTCTTTATGTGTGTAAAATATACAAATCTTATATAAAAACACGACATACCCTAATACTCCATTGTAACTGTAAGAATCTTCTGTACATAAAAACAGATTCTTATCAAAGAGTCAGCTTTTCAGATATGCCACATCTCTGTTCATTAGTGCTATAGTAGCATTTAGCAGCAGCAGCTGTTGATGGACAGCCTTTGATATTTATAAAGCCATAGGCTCAATCCTGAAGTCTTTATGCAGAAAAAATTCTCATCTGCTTTATTAGGAATTTTGCCCAAGAAGGGACTTTAGTGTAGGACCCTCTATTTGTATCCTCTCTGTCTAGCTACGTAACACACATGCCCACATAAAATAAGTCAGTGTGTGCATTATAACAGATGCAGTGGTAACTGTTGTAGTTAAGATTGAAATGTGTCTTCTATTTGAATCCCATTTTCTAATGTTTGTAACTTGCTCAAACATATCTTTGGGGGCTGAAATTCTCCATACTTTATCTCTGCCCAGAAGAGAATATTTCTGGAAAGTTGCAAATGGAAATGTCCACTCAATGGATATGGTATTTCATTACCATGCAAATTGTGTAGTTATTTGCACAGGTGGATTCACTTTGCACAGATGTACATGACTACACAAGTGGCAAAGCAGTGGAATATCAAATCTGATGGCTATATGTTAAGGAATAGTGTTTTAAGTTTGATATCAGATTTGTAGCTAATCTTAGCTGGTGATTTCTATAGATTGTTTTTTTGTTTTTAATGATGTGTATGTATTGGACTAGCATTTAGCTACTTTAACTATTTGTTACCTAATAAAGCTTGTTGCATGGTAATATATGTTACTATCCATTCTCATATGTAACATATAAAAGGAGCCACTTTCATATTAGTCTCTATATGGTCTCATGCAAGTAAAATATGTAAAATATATGCTTAATAATATTCACATGCAAATTGCATAGTTTTTGTTCCATGTGGGATATTTTAGTTCTTACATTGACTCCCTGTGTTACTTTTGTGCACAGTTACTGACTAGTAGATAAAATATATGTTCACAAGTGTTATGTGCACTTTTCCTACTTACCTAAATTTTAGGTCCAAAATCTCTTACAGGTAAAAATTTCAAAACTACCTGTGATATTTAGGAGCAAGAGAGTTTTTGAAAATTTTACCCTATGTTGTTTTATTATTATTATTAATTATTATAGTTCCATAGTGAAAAAACAGCCAGCTTAAGCATCTTAAGATCTGTTTCCTTCCATAAAGTCCAGCAGGGAGTTGGAAATTCCGGAATATACACTGAGAAGGAATGGGAGAGAATAAAGGAAAGGGAATTGGGCAGAAGTATGTTCTTGGAGTCAGAACCTAACTTAAAAGTAAAATGGGAACATGAAGTAGTAAATTGTCCTTTTAGGCTCCAGTAAACTAGAGAAGTTGGCTCCAGTAAACTAGAGTGGGATTTTCTGCTTGATTCAGAGCATGGACTTGAACCCGGGTTTCTCATTTCCTATATCAGTGCCCTAATCACTGGGCTGTTAGCTGTTCTTCATGGGGCACTCTCCTTTTATATATTTTTTTCACAAAAAAATATAGCAAGGTCTTTTGTGTGAAATGAAATTCTTGTTTTCCAGTCAGCCCTTCTAAGGACGGTAGCCCATAGGGCTAGCTTTCCTTCATTATATTCACTGTCTTGCCTTCATTATATTCTGTTTTATTATATTAGTCAGTAATGCAGGGAACCTGTATCCTGTGAGACATTCGCTTCAGCAGTTAGCATAAGGCTTGAGGCCTATGAAGTTTGGCACAGATAAATGACCTAAAGGTCTCCCCTAACTTTTGGGGAACTGAAAATAGAATTTGCAAGGGGGAATTTTGACCATAATGACACCTATCAACCACAGGAACAGGAAGCAACATCCACAGATGACTAACCACAATTATGCCGTGGCAATGAATTGACATATATGATAATAAGTTGAGATCTTTGCTATACTAACCTATAGGAGACGTACACGCCAACATTAGTAAGGTGAGGAAATACACATAAGGAAGAGGGGAGAAACCCCTGCTGAATATGCAACAGACATAGTGGTGTCAGCATAACATATTATAAAAGTTGCATCCCAGCCTATGGGCAGTAGGAGAGAGAAATGTAGCCCTTGGGAGATGCCAGAATGATGGCCTCTGGTGATGAGGGGGAAGGTGATGGTGATGAGGAAGATGATGGCTAACATTTCAAGTTATTCTGCAAGGGATGGTGTGAGTATATGGATATTCATATGTACTTTCTGTAGTATCTCTATCTACCTTACTCAGTTGGAGTGTTTGTGATTGTATTAAATGTATTAATAAACTATTTGTAAATATAGAAGAGTTCCTATAGTGTGAGAGTTACAGCTGTGCACATCGGGGTTCCCAACTATATAATACTTTGAATAACACTGGGACTAATCTTGAGACAAGAACCTGTCAACTCTCAAAGTGATAGCTGGGAATTCTTAAATAGTCAATAGAATTAATACATAATCTATAGATCAGGACTCAGACTAGTGTTAGCAGATTTTCCCGTTACTTTGGGGTAGCTCATTTATTAGGGTTACTCTTCTGGGGGGCAGTGTTCTGTAATTCTATCAATGTACTCCTTGTGTCACTTGTGTTCTCATACGGAGCTCTACTTCTCCCTTCTGATAGCTTCCTCCCAGTGGAGCTATCCTGCAGGACCTAGGTTCCCCAGGGCTGGGTTCTTCCAGCCGCAGAATCAGCCACACACACACATTAACAGAGCGTGTCTGAGAGGACCGGGTTAATCAGCACTCCCAAGCTGACCCCTTATGTGTCACTGGACTCAGGCTGGGTTGAGCAGCATTTCCAAGCTGTCACCCTCATAGGCCCTTGGATTCAGCAGGCTGGGTCAAACAGCACCTCCAAGCTCTCACCCTCATATGCCATGGGCACTGCACCGGAATAGAGTACGCCTGAGCAGGCTGGGTCGAGCAGCACTTCCAAACTGCCCTCCTCATATGTCCCAGGTTCAGCATGTCTGTATCCCCACTTTCATGTTACAATTGTTCTGGTAGTAACTCACTTGATGAGCAGACCCCACAGGATTTCTGGGCACTGCAGGGATCTTTGGCTTAGGTACGAAGAGTGTTGCTGCAGAGCGAATGAGAAAGCCAAAAGACACCCAAGAGGGGGCGAGAGAGAGAAGCAACTGGCTTAACCATGAAAGTTATTTATTGCCAGGTAATAACCATAGGGGAGCCAAACAAACAAAACAGTTATAATATTAAATGTAACTTAAATTTGATGATAAGTCAGGTTTAGAAAACTATAACTGATCATACAAATGCCTTCCTGTCCCATCTTCAATGCAAATGAGCTAGGGGAGTTTCCTTAATCCTGTCACCTTTGTCCAAGGGGTTTAGATGCATCCCCCACTGCCTTTTCATTGCTTTTTGTAAGTCTTTCTTCTGATCGGCTTTGGTTCAAGCAGAGGCTGGAGGGTCCTTTGTGAGTCAGGCAGGTTGGATACTGCACCCTGGTTTCCCAAAAACACAGAGCTGACCAGTAATACTAGATAGTGTTGATTCTATCCTATTCAGATTCTTATACAACTTTTATCACCATAGTATTTAAGTGCCTTTCAATAATTAATTAAGTAATGTGCCTAGCCTATCTCACATGACTCTTACTTTATCCCTCCATCTCCCCCTTGCACTTAGAATGAAAGGTGGTCGTGTTTGTGGTGATTCTTAGAAATTGCAGCAGTTTATCTAGAGACTTGGAATAGATCCCATCCAACCATTCTTCCTGGGCATAAATAAGGTTCCCTGCAGTTTACTATGTGGATTTTTCAGGAAAGACATTAAAATTGAAGTTCAGTGTGAACATTGAGAGCTAGTGTTGCATTTTCTAAGACTAGAGATTTTCTATAGTTTCATTATAGCTGGAACACTAGAGATAGCTATAGTTAAGGTTGCCTGAGCATTTCCATTATAACCTGTTTTCAGTCAGTCATAACATTTTGAAACCCTCACTTATTGAAATGAAATTTTCCAGGGCTTATCTCTGCCCCAGGGTAACTTCTGTTTTAGCACCCAAAGAAAAATTGTTGAGCTACTTTTCAGTAGGGGGAGAGTGGACATAAAAATACATTATTCCCATAAAAATAAATAAAACAATCTTGCAATATTTTTCTGAATACCTTTAGTGCTAAAATAGCTGGGGATTAAAAAAAAAAATCTAAATTGGGAAGGGAAACAGTCCTTGTCAAGGAGAAATGCCTTTGAGGTTCTGCCGGAAATTGGTTTTGATTTCTCAGAGAAACCTCCATTGGAAAATCAGATTTCATGGATGCATTGTACTTTGCATTGGAGCCCTGTTTCATTCTCTGACCAGTAAAATACTCATTAAGGGGCAGATATTGCCTGGTCCTCACATGGGTGCACAGAGTGGGGGAAGTTAGGGAGTAAAGGAGAGCAGCAGCAGGAGTCTCAGACCTCACCATTGCACAAGAGCCTGGGAGAATTTTTTATTTTTGCATTGCAATCCCTGGTCTCGCCTAGCGCTCACCAAAGGGAGGTGGTGTTCTGTATTGCCTCCACTGCAGGGTTGTGCCTAAGAACAATCTAACTTTAGCTGAGGATAGACTCCATAGGAGGCCAGTCTAGCACCTTTCTTAGAATTGAAGGCTCACAGGCAGATGTGGAGGATACGAGAAAGTTAATATAGCCTGATACTGCATTAACTTTATTAGGCCTTGTCCTAACAGATAAGAGGAACTGACCACAGAAATAAATATTAATGGAAGCTTAGGTAAAAGTGATCATGACTTGATCATATTTATAATGTGCAAGCAGAATAAAGTCCAGACCAGTAATACATATATACTTAGTGCTTTAATAGGGCCAATTTCACAAAGCTGAAAACAATTATGGATCAGTTCAGCTGAGGAGAAGAATTTAATTAGAAAAATGTGAATAATAACTGGGAATAATTTAAGAACACCTTTCTAGATGCCCAAAAAGCTACAATCCCACAATTGAGGGAAAAGGCTGTGCTAGTTGAAAAACCAACCTGGTTTGAAGAGAAAGTGAAGGTAGCTATAACAAATAAGAATAAAATAATGTATAACAAATGGAAGAAAGGAGGATTGATAGTAATTAATATGAATTAGAAATTGTAGAAACTTGATAAGAGAAGCAAAACGACACAAGGAGAAATGTATGGCCAGCAAAGGTACAGACAATAAAGAGTTTTTAAAATATATTAAGAACAAAGAATCCTAACAATGGTATTCGTTCATTAGTAGATGGAAATGGTAGAATTATCAACAATAATGAAGAAAGGCAGAAGTGTTCACTAAATATTTGTTCTGTATTTAGGGAGACAATAGACAGTCTCATACTGTGACATTCTTTCCATTGCACTAGTATCTCTGGAGGATGTTAAACAGTAGCTACTCAAGGGAGACACTTCTAAACTGGAAGGTCCAGATAACTTGAATCCAAAAGTTTTAAAAGAGCTGGCTAAGGAGATTGCTGGACCATTAATGTTAATTTTCAGTAAGTCTTGGAAGCCCTGGAAAAGTTCCAGAAGATGGAAGAAAGCTAATATTGTGCCAATTTTTAAAAAGTGAAAATGGCATGACATGGATAATTATAGGCCTGGCAGCCTGACATCAATCCCAGGCAAGATAATGGAGTAGCTCATATGGGGCTTGATTAATAATGAGGAGAATATAATTAATGCCAATCAACTTGTGTTTATGAAAAAATAGATCCTGTCAAACTAAATTGACATGTTTTTTTGAGGAGATGAAATGTTTGGTTGATGAAGGTAATAGTGTTGACATAATATACTTAGATTTGTCTAAGGTATTAGACCTTGTGACATTTTGATTAAAAAACTAGAATGATATAAAATTAACATGGCACACATTAAATGAATTAAAAATTAGTTAACTCAAAATGCAATGTTAAGTGGGGAACCATCATCAAGCAGGAGTGTTTTCACTGCTATTTAACATTTTTTAATCAATGACCAGGAAGAAAACATAAAATTGTCACTGGTAAAGTTTGTAGATGACAGAAATTAGAGTGGTAAACAACGAAGAGGATAGGTCACTGTCTCAGAGTGATCTGGATCTCTTGGTAAACTGGACACAAACAAACAATATGCTGTGTATATGGCTAATGTAAATGCATACATCTAGGAACAAAGAATGTAGGTCATAGTTACAGAATGGGGGACCATATGGGGGAAGCAGTGACTCTGAAAAGATTTGGGGTTCATGGTGGATAATCAGCTGAACATGAGTTCACAATGTGATGCTGTGGCCAAAAAAAGCTGATGCAATCCAAGGATGGATAAGCAGGGGAATTTCAAGTAGGAGCAAGAGGTTATTTTTCCTCTATCTTTGGCACTGGTGTGACCACTGCTGGATACTGTATACAGTTCTGGTGCCCACAATTCAAGAAGGATGTTGATAAATTGGAGAGTAGGGAACTCAGAGAATAGCCATCAGAATTATTAGAAAACATGTTTTAGAGCAGCTTTTTTTTTTCTGAGGTCTCCCAACATGCTATAAAAAGTACACGGTCCACCTGTGTCATGACTGTTTTTCTGCATATCCAGTAGATTAAAAGCGGTATTAAATTGATATTTATATATGTGTATTTTTAACTGTATAATATAAAAAAGAGGATAATATAGGTACAAAAATAAAAATCAAAATATTTTTATTTTACATACTTAGTGTGAAGCTTGTTGCAGGTGCTCTAGCCTCTGTTTGCCAGAAGATAGGAGTGAGCACCAGGGAATGGATCACTTGATGATTACCTGTTCTGTTCATTCTCTCTGGGGCATCTGGCATTGGCCACTGTCAGAAGACTAGGCTAGATGGACCTTTGGTCTGACCCAGTATGGCCATTCTTATGTTAAGCGGTGACTTGATTTTACAGTCGATAAGTACCTATATGAGGAACAAATGTTTAACAATGGGCTCTTCAGTTCAGCAGAGAAAGGTATAACACAATCCAATGGCTGGAAGTTTAAGCTAGACAAATTCAGACTGGAAATAAAATGTAAATTTTTGACAGTGAGATTAATTAACCATAGGCACAATTTATCAAGACTCTAGTACTGGCAATTTTTAAATCAAGATTGGATTTTGTTCTAAAAGATCTGCTCTAGGAATTATTTTGGGATGGTTCTATGTTCTGTACAGGAGGATCACATTGGTCCTTTCTGGCCTTGGAATCTATTAACTTTCTGGCCAATTTCCTGTAGTTCTTGCGAGAAAGGGGGAAAGAGGAACATTCCTTCCATCTTCAGCCCACCCCTTTTTGCCTCCCCATCTGTAAGCGCTGCCCCTGAAGAAGGCTCCCTGTGGGATGCAGGCCAGGGTGGGAGCGGTAGAAAACAGTGCTGTGGAATCAGCTGACCTCATCCACTCTGCGTGCAGGATGGAGGAGGTCTATTCAGAGCATCACCTTCATGGTGGTCTGATTGATGGAATAGTTGGGTTCTCAGAATGGCAATTTTTTTTCTTCAGAAACTGAATGAATGTTTCACAGAGATTAGGTAGAATGATATGAAACAAGAAACTCATTTATAGATACATATATATGTAGAAAGCAAATTAACATATGGTTCAGTGAACCTAAAACAGTAGCGTGTTTCTTTATCATAGTTTCCAATGTAAAGAAAATTCTTACGGAATTTGTTATACAATGGACAAAGTCCCACAAAGTATAATTATATTCAGACCCTAGCTATTTTTGTCTGTAACATCATTATCTTTTGTCATTTAATTTCTTTATTTATATGCAGCCCGTCAAGTGAAAGGTTTTGAGTACTTTGCTTATAACTCACTTGTAATGAGTGCAGTTTTCCCCCTAATCTTTCAGGTGTCTGACACACATGAACTAATTAGTATGCAATTTCATTTTCCTGCATTCTCCTGATGAACTGAAAACTGAAATTGCTATTTTAAATTTATGCTCCCGGCATGTAATTAGTGATGACACTACAATGCTTGTAATCGGCTGGCGATTTAAAGGGTCAATGACCATGTTTTTGAAAGCAAATTAAAGGCAAACTCAGTCATCACTCTCTTTTTATAAAGTTCTGCTGACCTAAACCTATAAGGAAAATCAAAGAATATTAATAATATAACATCCATGTTAACCACTTACTGCTTCATTAGTGACAACAGACATTATTGTTTCTAATTAAAAGGGGAGAAATTCATATTTTTATACTTTTATTTTAATAATTGCTGGTTAGAGATGATCAAAATTTTCTCTGCTTATTGTAGTAATGCTAACTGTTTTCTTGTAAAATCCCAGTTATAAATCAGAGCTATTTTCTTTATCATTGCTAGCTCCTCTGTTTTATGGGCTTGGGATATAAGTTTTGTCCTCCCAAGTCCCCCCCCCCCCCAAAAAATAAATCTTAATCAGCATCCAAGTATTCTAATCTTCCTACTCTAGCCCCTTACTGCAGCCATCCCAGTTTTATTTGATCATACCTCTTATCTCTTAAAATACTGAAATGAACCTCCCTAATAGAGGAAAAAAATTAAACTGAAAAAATATGAATGATGAGGGAATTGTTTAAGAACACTTTACTCAATGCCCAAAAAGTTACAATCCCCCCCCCAAAAAAAATCAAGAAAGAAAGCTGTACTAGTTTTAAAATAATAATTTGGTTTAGAGGGAAACTGAAGGCAGCTATTTAAAAAAAGGAAGAAAGGTGAAGCTGATAGTAATGAATCTAAACAAGAAACTAGGAATTGTAGACAATTGATAAGGGAAGCAAAGGGACGCAAGGAGACATCTATAGGCATCACAGTTAGGGACAGTAAATTGGAGTTTCTAAAATAGATTAGAAACAAAAAGAATTCTAACAGTGGTATTGGTCCAAAACTAAATAGAAATGGAAGAGTTTTCAATAATAATGCAAGAGAAACAGAAATGTACAATAAACATTTTTCTTCTATATTTAGGGGTGGAAAGTGATGTAGTTATATTATGGTGAAACATTTTCCATTCCAATAGTAACTTAAGCAGATGATAAACAGCAGCTACTAATGTTAGATATTTTTAAATCAACAGGTCCAGATAACTAGTATTCAAGAGTTTTAAAAGAGTTGGTCCAGTGAGCTTCTCAGCCACTAATGTTGATTTTCAATAAGTCTTGGAACACTGGGAAGTTCCAGAAGACTAGAAGACTAATGTTGTGCCAATATTTTAAAAGGGTAAATGGAATGACCCAGCGAATTATATTCCTGTCAACCTGACATTGGCCCTGGGCAAGATTATGGAACATCTTATAAGGGATTTGATTAATAAAGAATTAAAGTAGGCTATTTAATTAATGCCAATCAACATAGGTTTGTTGAAAATGGAACCTTTTTTTAAGGTTACAAGTTTTGTTGATAATGGTGATAGTGTTGATGGAATATTCTTAGACATCTGTAAGGCATTTTAGTCAGCAAGACATTGATGAAAAAATTACAATATACTAAATTAACATGGCACACATTAAATGGATTCAAAGCTAGCTGTTATCTCTCAAAATGTAATTGTAAAGGAGGACTCATCGTTGAGTGGGTATTTCTACTGGGGACCTCAGGGATAGATTCTCGACCTTTTGCCATTTAACATTTTTAACAATGACCTGGAAGAAAAAAGTGTCACAGTTCAGGGCAATTGCACCCATATTTCCTCACTTTTGCTCCACCCAGGGCACTCACTCTAGGCTCGCAGTTCCTCACTCTCCCTTCTGACCGAGGCTTTTCCAGGCTGCACAGTTCCCTGCTTACACGCTAATATTCGCAGCAAACCAACAATTCCCTAAACAGACCAGCATCTGTGCTTTGCTTTCTCACCAAAGGTTATGAACAGCTATAATTGCTAGCACTTAAGTTATCACACATCCTTTTAACCAAGCACATTTATTCTTAAAATAAAAGCATCACAGTGTAAAACACATTAAAAACAATAAAAGAACCCTCACACACACACTAAGAAGCTTACCAGAGATCATCCCTCCCCCCCCCCCCCCCCCCAATGCCAACAAGGGCTCTGCTAGACGTCAGTCCTTCAAACCCAACCCCTGCCATGTCTCATGCTATTGGGTGGTAACTGCAGGTAAATGTCGGTTGTTGATGGAAAGCATTGTGCATAAGTAAGTTTTGGTTGTTGAATAGTATCACTCAGGAAATATTGTCCACTCCTCCATCATTAAACCAACAGTGAAGGAGGCCCCAGAGAAGTAAATGGGGTTGACATATGATGAGAAATTGGAAATGTTTTTCCCCATTCAGTGACACCTTTGGCTTTGGGGTCTGGGCCTGAAGAGTCTCCAATTCCCCTTCCAGTTTGCTAACTGTGATGAGAAAGTGATCCCTTTCTGCTAGGTTGCCTGATGCTTATCAGTGAGCTTGTCCTTCCAAAACAGCCAGCTCTACTCCGTGCTTCTCAGCCAGAGAAAGTAGCCATCTCACATCCTCCCCTCTTAGCTCTGTGTTGCACCTCTTGGCAACGGTAGGAGGTGCTGCCATTGTTGTATCATCCACGCTTACTCAGTTCCCAGATGTATGTCCAGGGCCGTCCTTACCCATACACAAACTATGCAGCTGCGTAGGGCACTAGGAAATTTGGGGCACCAAATTGCCCCAAATTTCCTGGTGCCCTAGGGGCCAGCCCGATCCACCGGCTGGCTGAGCCGGCCAGGAAAGCTGCCCCCGTCGCTGCCCCACCCTCGCCTCTTCCCCAAAGCCCCCGTGACTGCTCCACCCCAGCCCCATCCCCACCCCCCACTCCACTCCTTCCCCATAGCCCCCACCCCTGCTATAGAATTCTCATTCTACAGAGTGCTGCTTTGCCTTTTTTCTTCCCCTGGTCTCAGTATTGGGTCTGCACCCTCTCTGACTTGGCCTCTCTTACTGGGGAATTATCTTTCCTTGTTCTGCAGGGCTTTCCTCAGCAGCTTCTTCACAGTGCAGATCTTCCTAATGTGCCTGGCCTTTCCACACTGAAAGCATTTAGGTCATCTCCTTTCCCCCTGGATCCATGCTTCAGCGTTCCTCCATTTCTGGGCCAACCATCCCCTGGAATCAGGTCACCACCTGGGGCATTCAAATGCCTATGTCCTGGCTTCCCACATTGGAAACGGGGGAGTGCAGCGTGTATCTCTCCTGTCGACAGCACTGAGCCTCTTGCCTCTGCCGCTGATTATGCTGGGCTGTCCACAGCACTTCCTTTGCTGATCCTGCCGAAGTTGCAAGAGGACAGCCTGGGTCTGCTGTTGTCATACCAGGTACTACGGTATCTCTTCCATCTTGCTATCTGCTCCTGCACCATTGTTACTTCCCTCCTTGACAGGAGGGGATTCAGAGATCCTGTCAACTATACCAGTGTGGCAGACAGTCTGGCCACCACCTACCCTCCCCCTTGTAGCCAAAGGTGCCTCTGAAGTGCCCGGCCTCTAGTTAGCCTCCCCTTTACAGGTCCCTGAAGCTCTCCAGAGAGGCTTTGTTGTTAGGGTTTCCACCAGTCTGGGTTTTACCAGGACAGTCCAGTTTTTAGTTTCTGTGTCCGGGTTGCCAGGTGCCCAGTTTTCAACTGGGAAGTCTGGTCAAAAGAGGGACCTGGCAGTGTCTAATCAAATGTACTGACTGACACCAAAAGCCCAGTTATCACAGAGTGAGCAGAAGCACCAGGTCATTAATCTGCCCCAGCCCCTTCTCAGCTGGAGCCTCCTCCTACCTCCAGGCAGGCTCCTTGTCAGGCTGCAACAACTCCCATCCCAGCCCCAGAGAACAGGAAGTCCAGCTGGGGTGGGGGGGAAGGGAGAATGTGGAGACAATCCAGCAAGTGACTGGGGGAGGGGGAAGAGGAGCAAGCGACAGGGGAGGGCCTTGAGGGGAAGAGGCAGAACATGGTGGGGCCTCAGGGGAAGAGGCAGGGCAGGGGGCAGGTCTTCGGGGGAAGGTCCTCGGGGAAAGGGGGGGTCCGGTTCCCAGCCATTAGAAAGGTGGTAACCCTATTTCTTGTGCCTTACAGTACCCCTTTCTGGGGCTGGTTTAATAATGGATACAGTCAAAGTCCTTAATCACAAAATAATTCAACATAAAGTCCAAAATTAGAAGCTCTACCTGAAGTGCCAGTTCCCAGTCCTCTCTGGCTGGAGCTCAGCCCTCTGCTCCTGTTCCCATACTCTCCTTCAATTAGTCACCTGCTGCCTTTTATATAAAATCACCTGATTCCACTCAGGTGAGGCTCCTTGTGATCAGGGCAGGCTTAGTCCCAAGCTCTCTTGCTCATGGGCAAGCCACCCTGTTATAGTGTCCCATCCAAATGTCCTTGGCCAAAGAAATTTACAGTGGCATGAGCTATCACTCACAAGGGAAGAGAAACTGAACTATGCAGTATAGTATCAAATGAGGGGAAATGGCTGGGGGGATCTGGTATTTCTAGCAGTTATGTAGGGGATTAATTTTCAGGAGTGCTGGGTTCTAATCCCTGCTCTGCCACAGACTCACTGTGTGACTTTGGGCAAATCACTTAGGGCCAGATTTTTAAGAGGTATTAGGTGCCTACTCGGATTTTCAAAAGTATCTAGGTGCCTTCAACCCATAGAAATAGGGCACCTAGATGCTTTTGAAAATCCGAGTAGGCACTTAAATACCTTTTAAAAATCTGTTCCTTAACCTCTGTGCCTCAATTTACCATCCTCACTTTACAGATAGGGAATACCTACCATAACCTGCTAAAGCATGTTGAGAACCTTGAGGAAAGGCTGTATCCAAATGTGAATATCGCCTCGGGGCTCTGGCATGGATGTTAAGGTTGAAAAGCCATTATTTTACAAATATCATTCTCCTTGTGTTTTTGAGTTGTATGTACCATAAGTTTTAGTTGCACGGGACACTACATGCTCAGATACCATGATGATGGGTGTGGTATAAGAACCTGAAGAGGAGAGAATAGAACTTTTCACCCAGTGGATACATTGCCTGTCTTGTGAGAAGTGAATATTTTTTTACACTACTCAGGGCTGGAAAGTATAGTGCTCCCAGCACAACTGTATTCCAGCCTATATCCCAAAGGCAGCATTATACCGAGTACATTAATTTATTGCTTAGTCTAATGATCCCTTCTAAATTATCCCTGATGGAAAATTTCAATTTCATTTAAAATGAGATTTAAAAAGTAATCTCTTATATGTAGTTATAAAGGAGGTCTTAAAAATGTATGCTACTTTTTGATTAAACAACTAAAACAAAAAGACAATTAACATTAAGTTAGCAAGCCTTGGTATTGCCATAACACAATATAATTGTTTGGCTATTCACCCTAATTACCATAATGCTGGTGAAAATTTGCTTTCTTAATAGTTTAAAAAGATATATTCTACATGTTAACTGCAGCTGCTGTCAGTTTTAGAAAATATGGTAATAGTAGAAGAATGCTAGTTAAAACAATCTTCTTGTAAGAGACAAAATGCACATAAATGTGCATTTTTAATGCGTTTTAATGTATTTATAGTAAATGATGTGATCAAACACTTCATAATTTTTAAATGGTAAAACTGTGTCACTATCATGACGAAGGCCATCAGTCCGGGTCAGGAGAAGTCCAAATCAAACGGACATCAAAGCTACCAGTTCAACAGCAGGAATGATAGTGACAGCTATAGGAGATCCACGCTGTTGCTTGGACACTTCCATGAGAGCGCTGCCTGTCAGAGCCCTTAAGGAGGGACTTCCCATGGTCTGTGTCCATAGTGGGTTGTGGATTGCAAACTAATTACAGCTGCTATGGGGTGGCAGGTTTCAAGACCCACTGGGCCTTACCTTTACCCAGCTCCCTGTGGGGGCACCTTCCACCAGCCCAGTTTTGTCTGGATGGGCCATGTGGAAGGCTGCCATGATGTCAGAGGCATGGACTTGTGATTCTGGCTCCCAGGATCCCTCTTCTGGGCCGTAATCTTCCCAATCTACAAGGTACCAGAGACAGCTGCAATTGACTTTTCAAGTCCAGCCTCTCATGACCTCATACTCTTTGTGTTCTTAGGTCCACACTGGAGGGGATGGTTTTTGAGCCCAGTGAGCGAAGGGGTTGTCAGTGTAGGGTTTTTCCAAAGATACGTGAAACACTAGGTGTATTTTGAGGGATCTGGGAAACTGAAGCTTCATGGTCACTGGGTTGATTACCTGACTGATGGAATATGGCCTGAGGTATCGGTAATCCAGTTTACAACATGGCCAGTTGGTGCACAGGTTTTGGACTGAGACACGCTTTTTGCCCGATTAGTGTATGCCAGGCCTTCCTGGCGCCAGCAGTCAACATGCTGCTTGTTGTCTCCCTTGGCCTTGTCCAGATGTGCCTTGAGTTCTTCTTGGCCCTCCTGGATCTGCCACAGTCAGCGACTGTGGGATTGGTGGAGTTGGCAGTGAAAAACATAGTTTGCATAGAATGGTCTCTGCGTGGTGAGACATGGTCAGTGTTGTTGTAACAAAACTCTGCTTGGGGTATGAGGCTGGATCAGTTGTCCTGGTGGACATTTGTGAAGCAGGACCAAGTGGATGTTCTGGGTGTATTGCTTGGGATCCTCAGAAAAGATGAGCATATCATCTAGGTAGACTACAATATACTGGTCTAAGACCTCGTTCATAAAATGCTGGAATGTTGCAGGCATTTGTGAGGCCAAATGGCATTACCAAGAATTTGTACTAGCTTTTTTAACTAGGTACAGCCATCTTCCACTCATCCCTGGCTCAGATCCAAATCAGGTTGTAGGCCCCACACTTATGACGAATTCTATGAATGCTTGAGCCAATTGTACACAGTCCAGTAGTTCCAGGAGGAGTAGAAGGGGGTATTGATTCCTGATGGTAACCTGATTGAGGACTCGGTAATCCAAGCGTAGGCACAGGGTTCCATCTTCCTTTTAACAAACAGAACTGGGGCTCCAGTAGGAGAAGCTGCTGGCCTTATGAAAACCTTGGCCAGATTCTCCTAGAGTACAGGACAAACAGCTCTGGTTCCAATATTGTGTGGATATGGACAAATGGCACCTGGGTCCCTGGTTGCAGCTCAACTGGGCAGTTATAATTCTGGTGTCATAGTAGGGTGTCAGCATTCTTTTAGTCAAAGGGTATGTCTACACTACAGGATTAATCCGAATTTAGATAATTCGAATTTGGGAAACAGGTTGTATAAATTCGATTGTGCGCGGCCACACTAAGCACCTTAATTCGGTTTTTAACCACATTAATTCGGTGGTGTGCGGCCACACTACCCCATTAATTTAAACCCAGTAATTCGGTGGTGTGCGGCCACACTAACCCTAATTCGAATTAACAAAATCGATTTAGGCTCTACTCCGCTCGTCGAGGTGGAGTACAGAAATCGATTTTAAGTGCCCTTTAATTCGAATTAACTGGCTCTGTAGTGTGGACGGGTGAAAGGTTAATTCGGATTAACGCTGCTAAATCCGAATTAATCCCGTAGTGTAGACCAGGCCAAAGACATCACCATAATTGCTGTACTTGGGGACAGTGCTGAAGTCAACTCCAGTGGTGCTCCCAGCTGACCCTGAGCCAAGGCCCTGAGAGGGAGTACATTTTGATTCTGGGATTAATCCGATGGTGCACAAAGGCAGACTTGCTGGCAGAACTTGGACCAAGAGTTAACTTGGTGCTCATGTCAAAGGATGTACAGATCATGAGCCAACAGCCATGAAATGCCAGCAATTATGGGGATGTGTGGTGAGCGGATTTTCTCAAACTGAAGGACTTCCTGATGGTCCTGAATGGCACCATCTCCTGTGTCACTGGCCCTGATGACAGGAGTGAGCCATCTATAGTTTACAATAGGTTGTGGACAGTCTTTGGTTGAACTGGAATACTTGGGGCTTGGGCTGTATCAGCATCTATGAAGTTGTCTGCTGCCCTGGAATCCACCAGTGCCTACTGTAGCAGAATTCGGTAAGGCTCCCCTAGAATGCAAAGACAGATCTGGACTTTAAGGTTCCTTGGTGAGGAACGGAGGGCATTATTGAGGGGCCCACCTAGGCCAAGCCCCTCTACCAGGCCTGGGCGTGGTTGTTTCCTGAACTGTGTCACGCTAGAGCTCAGGGTGGGCAGTAGGCAAAAGCATGGCCAGATCGTCCACAGTAGAAACAAAACCTGTGGTGGCAATGGTGCTGTTTTTTTCCTCCGGGGTCAGAGGGTGGTGGGTGCTATCCAGCTACGCAAGTTTAGCGTCTGGGCTGGAGACAAGTACTAAGGAGCACTGTGTTATGCTCATACAAAGTACATGGGATCTTTATAGAGGAAGGTAAATACACAGCATTTATTGAGAATACCACAGTTAGCATATGCTTTTCAGTCACACACACATACACACACATAGTCCTGCCAGTGATGTTCATAGTTACCAGTCTGTTGTAGCTCGAGTCAATCTAATGGCCAGTTAGATTGAGCACGAGTGTGGAGCTGGGTTCTGTCGGTCGCGATACGATGCTCCGAGGCCTTGCAGGAACCCAGAGTTCCATGGCAAAACACCCCAGCTTTATAGTTGTAAATTTCCATTTGAGTCCATGCATTTTGCAATGTCATCCTGTAATCATTAGTCCTTAGGTGGTGTTATCATTTGATGGTTATTGTCCGGCTTCCCATCGTTATCTCCTATTTGTTGTCTCGCCTTCGGGGGTGTCTGCCTCACCTCTGAGGTCGTCAATGCTGCTAACATGTTTAGCACCGGATACAATGGATGTTTTCTGATTGTCTGCTCGTCTTTCCAAGTCTCTCACTTCTTCTTGACCATCTGGACATTTGTGATGGCTTTCACACCTTATCTTTTCCTGATGCATGCATTCCTCATTCACACAAACAATCTCTTACAGAAACCTTCAAAGGTATACAGACAGCAGAATTGTATATTCAGCAGAATACATTGCAAATCAAGCCTTGCTAAATCTTATAACTAAAACAATTCACATTGGGGCTTCAGGCTCTCAACATCTCTCTAATCTTAACATAGATACAATACAGAATCCTGTCTCTTACTTCCTAATTTGTAATACATATAGGAAACCATAGTAGCTTTATAACTTATTCTAAAACAAAAGGGTGACCATAATCATTCATAAGGATTGTTCTGGTCTGTCTTTCCTTTCTGCTATTCAAAAAGGGTGGCTGACAGGATGAAATCAAATTATACATTAATTCTCATAGTACGTTATAAAATCCAGCTCCTACAACTGTTCCGTTAGCAACGTGGACCCCTCCTTTCCTCATGTCACTCACTGAGAGTACTGTTGATTCATATGACAAGGTCGATGAAAGCATCTAGGTTAGTCAGGGCATCCATCCGAGCTAGGTCATCCTTAATCTCCTCCTCACATAGTCCCCACCAGAACTTGTAGAACTGGGCCACTTCATTCCACTCAGTGTCAGAGACTAGTCACTGAAAGTAGGCAACATAGAAGGAGGCTGGTCCCTACCCCTGCTGGAGTTTGCATAGAGTCGCCTCTGCCAAGTAGGCATGGTGAGGATTGTCAAATACGCCTGAAAACGCCTGGAAAGGCATCCCAGTCAAATAGACATGCCCACTTGTTCAGATAGGGACAAGGCCAGTCAATTGCATCTTCTATCAGGAGGCTAATAATGAGTCCTACTTTTGTTTGGTCAGTGATGTAGGACCAGGGGTGGAGCAGAAACAGCAGGCAACATTGGTTAATAAAGCCCCTGCATTTTTGGCGGTCCCCATTAAAATGTTCTAGGAGGGGGACTGGGTTTGGGTACACAGCCACAGTGTGTGCCTGTAATGCAGCATTGTTATCCTGTAGCTCGGCTGCCTGCTCTCATAGCATCTGGTTATCAGTAACATGTTGTGCCATTTGGGCCTGCAGTGCCATGTTTTTATTGTGGAACTGGGTGGATTGCCTGTACAGAGCTTGGTTCTCTGTTGCAAGCTGCGATACTTGGTCTCAAAGCGTGGGGAGTTCCTCCTCAGAGTGGTCAGTCTGTTCAGGCATCTCTAATATCCTCTGAGGCATGCTGGGCAGAAAGTGGCCCTCTCCCTCCGTGGTTCCCCAACGTAGGCCTTCACCACAGGTTAGGGTGGCCCAGGCAAACTGTCAGAGTCCTGACAAGGGTTGTCAGAACCCAACCTGAGACTGGTAGTAGTGGCGATGTTTCTAGTCAGGTTGCAGGCCGGGGTCGATACCCAGGGTTAGAGTCTGAGTCAGGTTTCAGGGTCTGCATCAGGAGGTGAAGTCCAAATCAAGCTGAGGTCAAAGCCAGCAGTTCAAGAACAGGAATGGTCATGGCAGCTATAGGAGATTCACATTGTTGCCTGAACACTTTCTGGAACTCCCCTTGGGATTATATAGGGCAGTGAACCAATCAGGAGCCATAAAGATACTGCCTGTCAGGCCCCTTGAGGCAGGACTTCCCATGGTCTGTGTTCACTGCAGATCAGTGGTAGTGGAGTGCAAACTGTGTACAGTTGCCCTGGATTGGCAGCATGGGGATGTTGGCTGTCTGGCAGCTCTGCAGGCCTGTGTTTGAGACCAGCTGGGCTTTACAAACTGAAACATTGTAAGTTCCTTTATAGAAATCACCATGGATGTAGTAAAATGTTCTTTATGGCTACCTATATTAAAAGCTCCCCCAACTGGCTTTATCATGTAGCCTGCCAAAGCCGAGATATCCTTTTATAATCTAATATGTGCAGACTTTCCAGACTAATATTCAAGTATTAATCATTTATTTTATTGCAAATAATTATTAGTGAAAGAGAATTCAGTAGGTGTTTTATTTAAAAAAAAAAAATATTTGGTGGTACATTTGTTACCCCTTTCAGAAAGTACTGGTTTATATTACTTCCTCCTTTTATTATCATCTCACCATTTAAAAATATATTTTTTAAATTGATAAACTACATTCCTAGTCCATAGTCAATAGTGGTCAAGGAGAGGATTGGCAAGAAGGCCTGCCAAGTAAGGCCCTAATCCTGGAAAGGGATCTACACACACAGATTGTAGATAAAATTTCAAAAGGCATGTAAATGATTTAGGACCCTAAGTCCCATTGACTTTCAATGAGCCTTAACCTTCTACGTTCCTGAGACACTTTTGACAATGGGACTTAGGCTTCTAAGTTCCTTAGCACTTCTGCAAATTCAACTCTGTGTCACCACCAAGACCTATAGGTGTCTTAGGCCCTGATCCTGCAGTGAGCTTTGCACAGCTGACCTTTGCCAGTGCACAAGACTCCACTGAAGACTTTAGGGTCTACACACTGGGAGCCCCACATATAATGGTCCTTGTAAGCAAATCTCTTCACATGATTGGGATTCTACTATGCTACTCAAGATAGTTAAGTACAAAGCAGACCGCAAAGAGTTACAAAGGGTTCTAACAAAACTGGGTAACTGGGCAACAAAATGACAGATGAAATTCAATGTTGATAATTGCAAAGTAATGCACATTGGAAAACATAATCCCAGCTATGCATATAAAATGAGGGGGTCTAAATTAGCTGTTACCATTCAAGAAAGAGATCTTGGAGTCATTGTGGATAGTTCTCTGAAAACATCCACTCAATGTGCAGCGGCAGTCAAAAAAGCCAACAGAATTTTGGGAATCATTAGGAAAGGGATAGATAATAAGACAGAAAATATCAGAATGCCATTATATAAATCCATGGTACATCCACCTCTTGAATATTGTGTGTATATCTGGTAACCCTGTCTCAAAAAAAGATATATTGGAAAAGATACAGAAAAAGGCACCAAAAATAATTAGGGGTATGGAACATTTTCCATATGAGGAGAGATTAATAAAATGGGACTTTTCAGCTTGGAAAAGAGACGAGAAAGGGGTGGATATGATAGAGGTCTATAAAATCATGACTGGTGTGGAGAAAGTAAATAAGGACGTGTTATTTACTCCTTCTCATAACACAAGAACTAGGGATCACCAAATGAATTTAATGTGCAGCATGCTTAAAACAAACAAAAGGAATATTTCTGCACACCATGTGCAGTCAACCTGTGGAACTCTTTGCCAGGGGATGTTTTGAAGGCCAAAGACTATAACAGGATTCAAAAAAGAACTAGATAAGTTCATGGAGGATAAGTTCATCAATGGCTATTAGCCAGGATGGGCAGGAATGCAAAATCATGCTCTGGAATTTCCCTAGCCTCTGTTTGCCAGAAGCTGGAAATGGGTGACAGGAGATGGATCACTTGATGATTACATGTTCTGTTCATTCCCTCTGAAGCACCTGGCATTGGCCACTGTCAGAAGACAGGATACTGGGTTAAATGGACCATTGGTCTGACCCAGTATGGCATTTCTTATGCTGTGCATATTACAAATCACTGAGTAACACAAACATTACTTTAATAAATAATTTTCATCTCCCCTCCATCTCATTTACCCTTGCTTTCAGGTATTGTCAAAACTAAAAGCTATTGAGTAGTCCATTCCCATTTATATTAAAAGTACAAATTGTTAAACATAGTCAAAACCATAGAATCATGGAAATGTAGGGCTGGAAGGGATCTCGAGAAGTCATCAAGTCTAGCCGTCTGCACTGAGGCAGGCCTAAGTAAACCCACACCATCCCTGACAGGTGTTTGGCCAACCTGTTCTTAAAATCCTCCAGTGATGGTGACTCCACAACCTTCCTTGAAAGCCTATTCCAGAGCTTAACTACCCTTATATTTAGATTTTTCTAACATCTAACTTAAATCTACCTTGATGCAGATTAAGCCTATTACTTCTTGTCCTACCTTCAGTGGACACAAAGAATAATAGATCCATGTCCTCTTCATAACAGCCCTTAGCATATTGGAAGACCGTTAAGAAGACCCTCCTCAGTCTTCTTTTCTCAAGACTAAACATGCCCAGTTTTGTTACCTTCCCTCATAGTCAGGTTTTCAAAACCTTTTATCATTTTTGTTGCTGTCCTTCAGTCTCTCTCCAATTTGTCCATATCTTTCCTAAAGTGCAGCTCCCAGAATCCTCCGGCTGAAGCCTCACCACTACCAAGCAGAGCAGGGCAAATACCTCCTGTGTCTTACATATGACATTTAATACATCCCAAAATATTAGCATTTTTTGCACCTGCATCACATTGCTGACTCATGCAATTTGTGATCCACTATAACCCCCAGATCCGTTTCAGTAGTACTGAGACAGTTATTCCCCATTTGTAGTTGTGCATTTGATTTTTCCTTCCTCAGTATAGTACTTTGCATTTATCTTTACTGAATTTCATCTTTTTGATGTCAGACCAATTCTCCAATTTGTCAAGGTTGTTTTGAATTCTAATTCTGTCTTCCAAAGTACTTGTAATTCCATCAATATTGGTGTCAGCTGCAAATTTTAAAAGGATACCCTCCACTCCATTATCCAAGTACTTAATGAAAATATTGAATAGTACTAGTCCCAGGACCCGGGGGGTGGAGGGGCATGAGATATACCCTCCCAGTTTGACAGTGAACCATTGATAACTTCTCTTTGAGGAAAGTCCTTCAACCAGTTGTGCACCCACCTTATAGTAATTTCATCTAGACCACAGTTCCCTAGTTTGCTGATGAGAATGTCATGTGGGACTGCATAAAAAGTCTTACTAAAATCTACTGCTTCCCCCCACCCATCATTTGGACAAATAAACCTATCAAAGAAGGAAACTAGGTTGGTTTGGTATGATTTGTTTTTGACAAATCCATTCTGGCTGTTCCTTGTAACCCTGATATCCTCTATGTGCTTACAAATTGACTGTTTAATAATTTGTTCCAATATCTTACCAGGTATTGAAGCAGACTGACTGTTCTATATTTCATGGTCACTTTCACCCAAATTGCTTTCCACCTTCAGATTCGCTACCAGTTCCTCCCTGTTGGTCAGAATGTCTGTCCCTCTAGTTACTTCCTCCACTTTCTGAAAAACAAAGTTGTCCCCAGTACATTTCAAGAACTTTCTGGGCATTTCGTGTTTTGCTGTATTACTTTGTATTACTTTTCTAACAGATGTTTGGGTAGTTAAAGTCCCCCATTACTACCAGGTCTCGTGTTCTTGATATTTCTGTTATTTGTTCTAGAAATGCCCCATCCATGTCCTCTTCCTGATTTTATGATCTGTAGTGGATCTCTACCAGGATATCACCTCTATTTTTTTTTACCCCTTTTATCTATACCCAGAGACTTTCAACTCCATAAATATAAATTCTATTATTATTACATGCATTTCTAGGATACCTATCACAGTAGTATCTGCAATCCTAATCTGCAAACACTTACTAATAGATATACATTTAAGCCTGTGAGTAGTCCTAGTGACTCCTTGGAATATTCATTGCTTTAGTTATGCCTAAACAGTAAGTTGTACCATACATTTCATAACATTAACGTTTTAAAACTAAAGGAGCCCTAATCATTTGCTTTTGTTTGTTAGTTTGTTTATTTTTCCAAGAAGGGACCAAAACATTAAATGTATTTAAAATACAGACTTTCTAAATCCCACCACTTCCATCCCCAATGGGGGGTGGGGGGAGGTCAGATGGAAAAAGTTTTCACTTTCTACATCAATCATCCAGAACTTCCATAGGGCAAGTATGCACCAGGTGATAAGTATTTGCTAATAAAATGATAAAAAATGAAAATACACAGAGGTCTATAGAACATTCATGCAAACATCTGGTAGGAAGAGCTCTTAAGCAAACTGCCATCTGTAAAACCATCCACTTTGTCAAAGTTAATTTCATCACTCATGAATACTAGAGTATCAGCTTCCACACACACACACAAAAAAACAAAAAACTTGCTATCCTCATAGATTAAATATTTGATATAATTTAATAGCACACACTTTTTTTTGCAGGATATAAAACTTCAGTGGCCAAGTTAATCTTTTCAAATGTAGCCTCACATAGAGTAGCTGTATATTGTTTAAGAGAGCTGGAACCCCAGGGAATCTTGACAAGCGAAGTGTTAAAAACCCTACCTGAACTCTGCATTTGCTTTCAGCAGTCCAACAGTGAGGCATAATAAAATAGCTGGATTTCCTTGGGGGAATTTGGACAAGTGTAATTGGCAGCAGACATCTGATTACCTGGCAGGTGAGGAATATAAACCAGCAAAGAGGTGAGTTTGAATGCTCCCTAACTTGCTTCCTTGCTTGTCTTTTGAACTGCAGGAAGCATGAAGCATATCTTAAGCTGGTGGAAATTGTCACAGCTCCAGTGATTTCACTGAAGTCAGCGGACCTACAACAATTTCCACCAGCTGAAGATCCGCCCCTGTGTCTTTGTTAGCCTTTAGGCACTTGCCCCTTCAACTTTTCTTTTGGTCTGGGCGAGGGAAGCTGTACTTTTTCTGTTAAAACATGGGGTAAACTGTTCTTCCCCAACAGCAGAGTGAAAAAGTCCTTGTGCTGATATGACTAGCTGCTGCATTAAATGGCCTATATCACATGAATAAAACTTCTGGTTATAACTGATTCTTTTTGCACCATAATCTGTATATTCTGGTTCATTTAACATTGAATGTAAAAAAACGGTGACGTCAATGCTGAGATTTTAGATGCACAAAAGACAGCCTGTTCAAAGTTAGGATTCTCTCAGCAAGAGAAACTTGGTTCTCTTGTGCATACTGTGTAATATACTCTATTATTTGTTATAAGCCATCTTCTTTAATAGCCTTGCATAGTGTGGTTGAGTTGTTGTAAGAGCAATAATTTTAAATGTCTTTTCTTTTGTGCATTTAAAATCTCAGCATTGACGTCACAGTTTTTTACATTCAACTTTGTTAGCATTAAAATAGTTTAAGAATAGTGAAAGGTCATGCACTGAATGAAATAAACAAGTGATATTCCATGAGTGTGTGCCTAAATCAGTAAGAAGATGTACCTCTCTTGAATAGTATGCTTTAGTCAAATATTTATAACATTTTGTGTCTTAATTAATTACTTTCAAACTTGGCAAAGCAAATATTGCTCATTAACAAATGTGCTTGTGCCACGGTTGAAATTTTAAAAAGATACTCTCTTTTTACGTTATCCTACATCAAGGAACAAACAAACAAGTGAAATTACATTTAAAAATTTTTTAAATCTTTCTCAAATAATTCAGCTTTTGGTTGGCAACTTAGGCACCAAACCTGTAAATGTATTCACAGTTGTATTCCCCAGGCCATTTCAAAAGTCCCTTTGACTTCTGTGGAACTTCATCTCTTTGGAGGATCAGTACTATGGAACGAAAGCATCTCCTCAACACTATGAGTATGTTTTCACCACTGCAACAATATAATCCTCTTATTCTGTGAGTGCTAAAGCAGAAAGTTATCATTACAATCTCACATCCCATGGGGCTTACCCTTGCGTTCTCTATAACATAGATCAAGCAATGAATTTTTAAATTAGAGCCATTGTCTTCCAAATGTTCTGAACAGAAAAAATAAGGTGTATTCTTTTTTTAGGGCATAATCCAAAGCTCAGTGATGTTAATGAAAAGACTTTCTTTGGCTTCAATGAGCTTTGGATTGGGGCCTTTGAGGTTTGGCTTTGCATAAAAGGAAGCTTGAAAATTCTCAGCTCTTTTCCATCCACAGTTTTTTTCGTGTGTGGTGAAAACAAGGGTTACAAAGATACTGAACTTAACTGTACAGTTTCCTTGCACACATGTGTGGAACCCAGATGTTGAAACTTGATTTGTATTTCAGTTTTCTTCTGTCATAGAAAAATATCTCTCTTCAGGGTGGTGTTGTGGGGCAGGGGGGAGGGGGGTCAAAGTGTTCCCTCTGATTTTTTTTCCTCCGGAGTGTTAGTTTTTTTTAAATAATAATAAAAAACCCACAGAAGTAGGCAATGCCACAAGAAGTATAAACACAAGGGAATGTCACCAAAACAAAAAACTATTTTCATCCCATCTGGGGAAAGACTGCATCAGCCTCTCCACTGGTGTCTTGATTCATTCCAGGTTTATAATTGGTTGTTCTTGTTCGTGTTTATTAAACATCAACAATGTGTGCGCTGTTTTACAAGACAAAGATGAAGACAGTCTCTTCCCTGAGGTATGGCACAGTTTGTATTATAGAACCTAGGAGCCACAATCATGGACCAGGACCCCATTGTGCTAGGCACTGAACAAACACAGAACAAAAAGACAGCTCCTGCCCCAAAGAGTTTACACTCTAAGTATAAGATTTGGATAGAGACAGATTGAAAGAGGAGTACCGGGAAGCAAGGAGACAGTTTTGGTCAGCATGATAGGCAGTGGTTTCAGCATAACAGCTGCCTAATTGCTGTCAAGTTTTTTGTAGGCATCAGAGCAAAGGAGAGTTTCAAGGAGGGATCTGAAAGAAAACAATGAAATGTTTTTGCAGATGTTTATGGGTAGGGTGACCAGACAGCAATTGTGAAAAATCAGGACGGGGTTTGGGGGTAATAGGAGCCTATGTAAGAAAAAGCCCCAAATATCGGGACTGTCCCTATAAAATCGGGACATCTGGTCACCCTATTTATGGGTAACTCTTCCCAAGTTTGAGGGGCAGCATGGGAGAAAGTACAAAGGTGTTTGCCTGAAAATGTAACAAGTGGTTGGTGGAGGCTGACATCACGGGCTGATTGGAGGAGGAAGCTGACCTTTCACTACTCAATGGTTCCCAGGTTCATGAAATGTTACAGGGGGTTCTTGGGAAAACATTCCCTAATGGCGGACAAAGCTGTCCCTAGGGATCCCGTGCAGCACAGGTCAGCAGCCTGGAGCCCCTGGACTTCCAAGAGCTAAGCAGATCAAAGCAAGCATCTCTATCACACTGAGGAGATTTAAACTTCAAGAGTCCTTATTAGAAATGGAAAGGGAGGTGGATATTTTTTGCTGTTTTTAAAATTAAATTGGCAGCTAGTATTGTTTTTAAAATTATTATGAAGAACAAGTTTAAGCTTTGTTGTAATGTGCGTTGTTTGCCTGGACTGCTCAAGACCTGAATGCTTGTGTAGGAGGAATGCTATGAGTTGGCTTCTTAAATACCTTCATGCTGTTTCATCAAGGAGTGTTGAATGTGAAGCATAGGAGCCTTGTCTTATAACAGGCTTATTCAGAGTGATACAAGATATGAAAGTGAGATCTTGGAAGAGTGTTGCCATTTTCATAATGTAATAAAAATACTTTAATGATAAATAATAATTAATAATAGTGTGTATTAAACAGGTCATAAAAACAAATTTTATATTTCCAAGATCACTGCTTTTATAATTTATACTCAGGTAAAGGAGAAAATCCCTGGAAATATTCATTTTTAAGAGACTTGACATTTTAGTGAAAGGGGTTCACAGGTTGTTAAAGTTTGGGAACCACTGCACTACTGAATGAGAGATGTTTCAGATGGTGGGGATAGGATGTGAAGGCCTTTGAAGAGAGAGGTGACAATGTCAAAGTGACAGGCTAGGAAAATGAATTTCGCAGCAGCAATCTGAATGGATATGAGCGGGGTGAGACTGCATTTGTCAAGGCCAGAGAAAAAGATGTTCCAATAATTATGACATGAGATGATGAGAGTTTTAGCCACATGAATGGATAGGAAAGGCCAGCCTGGATTTGAAGACCTAGAGAAAGTTCCGACTCAAGGATAACACCTATGTTAAAGGCCTCAAGGACAGCCACAGAAAACATAAGATATACTTGGAGACCCAGAAAAGAGGTTGAATTAGGGTTGCATGTCGTCAAAGGGTTAGTTTAAAAAAATCAATGAACAATTGGAGTGTTTTTCATAATAAATTGTGGTCTCTTTTTGACTATCTATGTGTGCTGGCCAATTATTTTGAAATTTCAACAGAAAATGATAAAATACTTCAACATATTTTCATGAAAATGTTTTGCTGGTTTTTTAATAGCTTTTCTTATGGTTTCATTTTTCCTTATAACATCTTGCTTTATTTCTCTGTTTTCTTTAATACAATCTTGGGATGGAGAAGGCATGTCAATGACATAATGTCTGTGAGACTTAGGAAGGATCAGAGGAGCAGTAGGTGAGAGCAAGATACACTTGGATTGGTGAAACATTCTATGGATTGGAGCATTGTGGAAGACTGCAGTAGGAGAAGTAAGCTAAAGATATAGTGAAGAGGGTGAGAGGAAATGCAGCTGGAAAAATACTCTGGGATGTAGACTGAAGCAGAGTTTTTCAAGGTCTTAAAGAAAGAATCAGATATTTAAATGTGATATGGTTGGCAAAGAATGTCATCTAATACTTGGAAATCTTTAACTCAATAATATTTTTCCAATCCTAGAATATCAGGGTTGGAAGGGACCTCAGGAGGTCATCTAGTCCAACCCCCTGCTCAAAGCAGGACCAATCCCCAGACAGATTTTTACCCCAGTTCCCTAAGTGGCCCCCTCAAGGATTGAACTCACAACCCTGGGTTTAGCAGGCCAATGCTCAAACCACTGAGCTATCCCCCCCGTAAACCTGTAAAACAAAAAATGTTTAAAATGAAGTGCATATAGTAGGGAAGGGTTGCAGAGAGGTTTGAGATGCAATTTGAGGAGGTTGGATGAGGAACAAGTCAGCAGTGAGCTCAGAAAGGGAATGGGGCATGAGAGGTTGTGGAGGAGTCAGTGATAGGAAGACTGGGGATGCAATCAAAGGATGGAGTAGAAGATTACAATCCTTCTCTCACTGACATTTTGGAGAGTGATCTGTTATTTGCTATGGGTACACAATACAGTGGTATGATTGATAGGATGGGGACTGTATGCAATCTACTTCATTCTGTGCTTCAGCAGCCTTTTGGTGGGTGGGCTGAATTCAAGGTTTGGTTTTAATGTTCAAAGGCCTAACTGACTGGGTCTTCATTGCGCCATTGTGACCCTAATGCCCAACAGGCTCTTTTAAGTCACTTGATTGTAATTCACTAATACTTCTTGGTCTGACAATTTATGTATGGGACGGATTTAAAGCACCTTGAAGTCACAGGAAGTCTTTCCATTGACTTCAAGGGGCTTTGGATCATTCTGTATTGATTACCACAGAGCTCAGAGGTTTCATGTACCATGGTGCGTTGGAAGAAAAAGAACAGAATAGAAGTTATTTCTGGTCTGTCACATAAGTAATGAATCAAGTATCTGCCCTGGACAGAGTTCCAGGCTGTATTTGAGGTTTTATATTGTGACCCTTTATTGTTGTTGTACAGTCCTGTGAAAAAGAGAAGGCTAGGCTATGTTGGAATTAAATGGAGGCTGTATTTTGTTTATGTGACCCTGAATGTGTAGAAACAGCCTGCCTTTTAACCTCTGGGGACTATGGATTTAACCTATTTAACATGTGGAAATAAAAAGTAATCTAAAATATTTTCTCTGATTGATTTTGTTCAGGCATTCTTTAACTGACATTTTAAGTCACTTATTTTGTGAGGGGCTAGCATGCCAATGGTGGAGTTATTTCATTGAGAATTTACAAGTTTGAAATATCTGGAGGGATTATTTTTACTAATAATAAAGTAATTAATATTTAGCATCTTTTAGCTAAACACAATTGCAGTTCGTTAATAACCATCTAATCAATATTTTGCAAATGAGGTGAAATTTTATAGGACTACAGAATTCTGAACAACATGGGCCTTTTTATTGAGACTACAGTCTAAATATGCCACTAGCTGAATAATTCATATCATCCAGTTAATGGAATTTATAACAACTACTTTGGGATTAAAATAATGTCTTAATAATAAGAAGAAACAAACCAAGCAAGTTTTTAGTCTGTCTAATTATGTAAATGCTCTGAGGCATAAAGAGAAATTTCTCAGCAATAAATAAATGAGGTGAGCATTTTCTGTTGTTCATAGCATACAGTATTCTGTTTTAATGCTACAAACCCCCAAACGTATGTTTTCCGTATCTATGATTTTTAACATGTACTTTGATCTATGCACAGAGGGTCAAATTCATGTGAGTAGTACCATTGACGTCAATGAGATAATTCATGGCCACGACACAGGAAAGCACATGCTTAAATTTAAGCACATGAGTACTTCCACTGAAGTCAAGACTGCTCACATGCTTATAGTTCAGCACATGCTTTTGGGAGGTTGGAAGGGGAGAAGCTGGTAGTGAGTGCAGAAGAGGGCTGGGGCTGATGATTATTTATTTCTATTGCCAACGTACCTAGGAGCCACAGTCATGGCTCAGGACCCCATTGTGGTAGGCACTGTACAGAGAGGCAATAGATTGTTGAAGATGCAGTAGCAGAGATGGGGAAAGGCTTTTCTGGGTCCGGGTCTAAGTGAAGGACTTTTGCTCATACAACAAATTGGAATTAACAGAAAATATCAGTGTATTTATCCTCAATCTTATGGAAAACATTGAACAATCCCTATAATAGTGTCTCCGTATTTAGTTCCCCTGGATCACCCTCTTAGCATTAAAAGATTCTTTTTATATTTATTTTAATATTTCATTTACATCTCACATTGCTTGTCATGTAGGAACTTGGATGTTTGCCATGCTTTCTCATATTATTTGTAGCACAATTGTGTAAAGAAAATTTTTCCTTTTCCCTACACCTTCACCCCTTTCTCTCTCTCTCTCTCTCTTTTTTTTTTCTCTCTCCCCTATTATGCATGACAATGAAAAATATCAAAAGTTTCCTATTCTCATTTTTCACATTATTCTTTGTGTATTTTCTGTCTTGATATTTAATTGATCCTGAGTCAGCATTTAGGAATGCAGCACTCTCTGTAACACTGTCAATAACATCTTCATAGTAAATCTGTACGTGGTCCACTGGCAATGCTCTCACGTATTGGCAAAGCAAAAGGCAGTGAAAGTAGTGACGGCCATAAAGCAGCTAACAATGAATGTGATGCAGGGAGTGGCTGAGCACCTACAATTTTCCTTGACCTTAGCGTAGAGTTATGGGTGCTCAGATCTCTCAGGAGCAAGCCAAAGGCTCTGAAGTCATTGACAGAGAAAAATCATCGTTCAAACTACATTTTCATTTCCACTGTCAGTTTAAAAAATAACTAATGTTTCAGCACAAAGTAATGACTTCTATCATCCAGGCATATGAGTAGCTAAGTTTGCATTTTCTCTAAGTGCTTCATTGTGCTACAGGAATAGGTCTCTTATCATGTGTCTCTTTGATATATATTGTAAACACTATAACTCTTCTCACTATGTTAAGGCCAAATTATCCTTCTGCCTATAACATCCACAATGGCATCAACATGAACTATGAGACTTAGACCAAAATTATCAAACTTGTGTGCCTCAACTAAAGCACAAAATGTTTGTGCTTCTGATTTTCAGAAGTGCTGACTAACTGCAGCCTCCCTTGACTCCAGTTCTTACTTCACTGGGAGCTGCAGGGACTCAGCATTTTGAAAATCAGGCCTCTCTTTGTTAGATTCCTAAACATGGGGCAGGTCCACACTACAACCTAAGTCAATATTACGTACGTCTCTCAGGGGTGTGGAAAAGCCCTCCAAGTGATGCAAGTTTCGTGCTGTCCACACTAGTGCTATGTCGGTGGGAGACGCTTTCCTGCCAACATAGCTTCCACTTCTCGCTGAGGTGGAGTAATTATGCCGACGGGAGAGTGCTCTTCCGTTGGTGCAGCTGCGCCAATGTAGTGCTGTAGTGTAGACTTGCCCACAGATTCAAATATTTTAAGGCCACATGGGACCATTATGATCATCTTGTCTGTCCTCAACACAGGCCATTAAATTTAAGTGAATAATTTCCACATCAAGCTCTTAACATCTGTCGAATCCATAACTTCTGTTTGAAGGATTTAGGAGCCTCATTTTGGATACCCAGGTTTGACAGTTGGGGCCCTAGAGCCCAATATTCAAACTTAGCAGCCCAATCTTATGCCACTGAAGTTAGTAGAAAGTTTGCATTGACTTCTGTGGGAACCAGATTAGAGCCTAAATTGGGATACCCAGTTCTGCATGGGGGTGCTCAATTGGCATTTGGACAATTAAAATAGGTATTGGGACACCTAACAGCTTATTTCAGCACCCAAATGTGAGATTTAGGTGCCTACATTTGAAAATTGTATACTTATCAGAATCATGTATCAGCCACAGAAGAAGAATGTTACCCACATTTTTTTAAAATATTGAAAGCTACAGAAATATCATCTGCCACATTTTTGTTCGTTCCACACATGTCCACTCCAGGGGTCAGACTGGAGGCACAGAGAAAGTGTCGGTATTCTACTCAGCTCTTTTCACGGCTTGCAAAAATGATGAGCAGTGAAATAGCTGATTGTGATGACATTTAAATTGCTGCTGTTAGGCTTCAGCATTAGTCACCCTTCCATCAACATACAAAGCTCAAGTAAATTGGCTTTGCACAGAAGGTCGAAATGGAGTTGGGGAAAAAGGAACCCTTTCCCAGGGCTTAGTCAGGAATGACTGTGTAAGCCCTCAGCCTGTGAGTCATAGCAGCAAGTGAACATCTCATCTACACTGGCACTGCATTACCAAGTGTAGACAAGCCATAAGCATTTTAACCACTGTGTCATTTAATTCTATTCAAACCAGTTATAGATGCCAATTATTTAAAACACAGGCCACTGGTGGTGTACACGAATGCTCCCAGTATTGCTAGTACCAGTGGGGCAGCTCAAATGGTAGTGCAGTGGGAAACTTCAACAAAAAGGCAAGTGCAGATAAGGCCTGTGGGCCTCCCACCATACAGATGCAGTGGTGCTGAGTCCTGCTGTGCAGCCTTTCCCTCCCAGCACAGTGGGTCCACAGATGTCGTGTTTGTGGCCTCCTGGGTTGGTAGAGAGGAAATGGCAGTCATTCTGCCCTTAGAGTGGTTGCTTCACTTTGCATGCTGGTATGTTTCCAGTTCCAGCTCAGAGTGATGTCTTCATTAGAGCTGGTGATGAAAAATGCCATTTTATTTCAAATGGATGTTTTTAAATGTATTAATTTCGACAAATATTTTTGCAGAACAATATTTTCTAAAGAAAAAAATTTTCAGAAATTTTTGACTTGGAAAATTCTGAAATTTTTGGTTGAATTTTATTTTATTGGCTATTTCCATTTTTATACCATTATTATTGTATTATTTTTGACTGTGTCAAAGAGTTTTTTATTACAATACAAACTGGATAACCTTTGAACTAGCGAATATGACAAGTCTTTCAATCTGCAAACTATTTCAATGATTGTATTATGCCATATCATGTTATGTCAGTAGTAGTAGTAGTGCATATTACTTTATGGGAAATTAAAATATTTGGCTGTGTTCCCATTCAGAATGAATACAAATTCTAAAATACCAAAACTCTTCCATGAAACAGATATTCAGTTTTGACCAACTGTAGTCTTCACAACCATCCGGAATGGAAATTAGAGGTGGTAACAAAAAAATTCTTTGTAAAAATGTCCCCGTTTTTCACCAGAAAATGTTTGTGAACATTTTCCATCTGCCTCTACCAGAAAGTTGATTTTTTAATATATTTTATATTTAAAGAAAAATTAAAACTTCAGTCTTTGGGAAACTGATAAGGCCACCAGAGAAGGGCTGCTTTGGTGAATCTCCCCATTCTGATAATATTCAATCCCCACTCAAACCCTGGTTTTTGCATAAGGGATAACTAAGATTAGTAGAAAATACACTCAGCACTGGAATAGATAAAGAGTCAAGTGAACATCATTGTTGTCAAGTGCAGATTTTCTGCATGTTGAGTTTGACAGTATTTGATCCTGGGCTGCAGAAGCATATGAACTTTAAACTGATCCCATTAGACGTTTCTCCTGTTTGAGCTGCATGGAACAAGCCCACAGTTCACCATCTCAGAGTCTAGCAGAGATAATTTGACCAGCCAAAGAGGCATAAAACAAGATAAAAGATGATTGAAAAAAGCATTCCGTTATTCAGAATCTTGAGTTGTGTGTCAAAGGAGGGAGGAAAAACCATTCAAATTTTCCTCCATTTATGTTGTACATAGAAAGATTTTTAGACACTGAATAATACCTGGAGAAAATGGATTCCATGCTTGGGATTCTGTATGAATATTGAACTCCTTACATTTAACATGTCTACTGATAGTTGTAACAAATTATTCAGCAGGCTAACAAGTCTCCTGTGTATCCCAAATCCCAGGGCCAAAATTGTAAGTCAGATCTTTAATGGTGTTCCTAGCAGCTAAATCCACCTTAAGTACTACTTTGCTGAATGAGTCAATAGCCTCTCATTTTAAAGTTAACAAAAATTAGGGAATTTAAGATCTATAAAGAAATCTGACATCTATAGCTTTGGAACCTAAGACATGAGTCATGGAACCTAAGACATGAGATACCACTGAAATATGTATATGTATACATGACTCTGTGTGGGGAGCACTTTCAGCTGCCACAACAGACAGGAAAATCTTGAAATGGCAAGCGAGGGCTACAAAAATAATTTATTTTCTCCACATGGAAGGTAATTATCTCTGTTTATTTCCCTTTCTAGACATTCTCTGCCTTAATGAATTACATCACTAAAGTATTAACAGAATATTATTCTTGAGGCCCTGATCTGGAACCCAAGTACGTGCATACATACGTACGTACACACACACACACACATACTCACACTTGTGAGAGAAGTTATACACATGCCTTGCATGGAGCCTAAATTTGTTTTAAAACATTGTCCCAGTTATATCTTCCATTGTCTGTAAAACTTTATAAATATTTTCTTTCTGATGTTGCCATTTTCAGCCAAACACTCTTTTTTGAAGAGAGCTCAGATTAATGAGGCTGCTTTTGTTTGACATCTTCAACATAGATACTTCAGTGTTTTACTCCCAAACGGTTTTGTTTATGCACCAACATAATCAAAGATATTAGTGCACCTGTGCAAATAGCATGATTATTAATTACTGCTTTAGAATCAGCAGAAAGAACAGAAAACATGACACCTGGGGTGGTTTTATATAATAGGCCCTGATCCTGCGATATGCAGACCCATGGGGACCAGGGTGACTGTAGCTAAAAGGGTCAAACGGATGAAAAAAATTCAAGGTTGAGTGGGATTTTCAAAAGTGTCTAGGGGAATTAAGTACCCCAGCTCCCAAGAGCCACAGCCTTGATATAAGGATGATTTGATTCAGCATTCTAGTGGGAGCTTGACTCAGACACAGTGGGCCAGATTCTCCTTGCTTTCTCCACTTACTTCACACTTACTCTACTGTGAATCGGGATTAACTTCACTGAAGACAATAAAGTTACACCAGTGTGAAGCTGGTGTAAATGAATGTAGATTCAGTCCTGATGCCTCCAGGAGAGTAGACCAGACCCAAACCTGCTTCACCCTTGGACAACTGTTTGCCCAGTGCCAGGTCATACCTCCTGGCCAGTGCACAGTAAGGCATGGCATAGCTCTGCCCTCACCCCACTGCATCCCCCAGCTCTAGGAGCTTCTGATTGTTTATCTTGTTACGATAAAAGGTCTCGAATTAGGTTTATATCCCATAAACTCAGTAGACTGCCCAGGAATTATTTTATAAGGGCTAGTTTGTGCAACTCTTACGTTGTTGCACACTTACTTACACAAGTAACCCTACTTTTTAAATAGAGGTCAAATTCACAAAGTTCCTTTTCTTTGAGATCTGTGGAGTGTTACTTGTGTGAGTAAGTGCTCACCAGTATGAATAAGGATTGCATGACCTAGTCGCAAATGAGCTTCTCTACTAATACTGCATTAACTAGTCACTTAGCGGTAGATTCTGATACTAGTGTTGAACAGTACCTTATTCAACAAGTCTCGTCAACTGCTGTCTGGCATGAGTAAGGATGGCAGAATTTGACCCATAATTTTTGAATAACAAAGGAATTATTTTTATATGCCATATTATTAATAGAATTGGGGCCCTTTGTTTTATATTGGGCCAATCCTGCAGCTCTATTCATGTGAATAATCCTATTGGGCTACCTAAATGAATAAAGAATATGGAACTGATCCCTTTCCCTGCTCTTAGTAATTCTTCAGTGGCAAAGATCAAAATTTCCATAAAGGGTGTTCTTCCTCCAGCATCTAATCTTTAATAGTGTGAGTTTCTTTCGTCAGGGTATTATTGACTTTCTCCATCCTTGTTATGTCTAGATAGATATAATAGTTTTTATGCTTAATTTTCTTTATGCCAATAAACTCCTGTCTTTTTAAAATGATGTGTCAAATTGTTGTTCTTATCTTAATGCCTTTCATCTCCTTGTTTATTTTAACTCACAAATAGCTATATAATTAAAATGTATCACGTTATTTCCTAGGTCCTTGCTTTTTCTGCATCCCTAAAGCCTAAGGTCTAACAATTAACTTGAGTTATTTTTCTTCACAATTACCACAGAGGACTGAGTTTTTTAAAAGATTGTATTTGCTAAAAGTGCTAGTTCACATTCCATACTGGGAACTTTATTTCCTACTAAAATACACTTAGTAAGAAAGCTTTCACCTACTGCTTTTAGTTATAGTTACTGCACAGTTGTAATATTTTGTTTTTTGCTAGGCTCTGGCTTGGCAAACGTAAAGGTCATAATAGAACACAGACACTATGGGCCAGTTTCTCTTCTGCTGTAATTCTTTTGACTTCATGGAGTTATACCTGTCAAATGTAGCCCCTGAGATTTTTATACACATGAAAGTTCTGGGAATTTCAAGGTACTTTTTTCCCCTTCCTGTGGGTTTTCTCAGAAGTACTGAAGAAACATAGAGACCTAAATCAAGCATATTGTATAGCATCCGATTTCTTATTTTTAAATCTGATTGCAAAACTGCATGAAGCTCAGCAGTGTTGAAAGCCAATGCTCAGTGGTTCAGAGCAGAAACAGAGACCCAGAAAGCTAAAAAAAAAAAAAGTGTGTTAAAACGTAGGACTAAATAAAAGGGGGCATGGTTTTTACCTAAAAATACATGGATATGGAGGTGGGTGTATGGGTGTGGAGCACAGAAAACTTATTTTCTTAAAGTATCAAGGTCACAGGTCAAACAGTACTCAAATTCCATAAGTAAAAGAAAGTAACTATGTTAATTAAGCAAGGCAATGGTATGGCTAAAGTTTTCATGTGTAGTCATTTGGCAGGAGCACCCTTTAATTTCATATTTTTATAAAAACAAACAAAAAACCCAAACACCGTCTCCAAGAGCATTCAACTCTTCCAAACGTATGGGGAGAGGGGGCTCACAGGAGTTTAGTGTCAAAGGGTTAGAATCATAGGGGTAGAAGGGACCGCAACCACCTGCCAAGATGCAGGATTTGCTGTGGCTAAACTATCCAAGACAGAGGCTATCCAGCCTCCTTTTGAAAACATCCAGTGAAGAAGCTTCCACAGTCTCCCGAGGCGTCTGTTCCATTGTCCTATTGTTCTACAGTTAGGAAGTTTTTCCTGAGATTTAATTTAAATCTCCTATGCTGTAGTTTGAACCCATTGCCCCTTGTCCTGCCCTTTGTAGCAAAAGAGAACAACTTTTCTCCATCTTCTTTTATGGCAGCCTTTCAAGTATCTGAAGACTGCTATCATATCTCCGCTTAATCTCCTCTTTTCCAAACTGAACAGACCCAGTTTGTTCAGCCTTTGCTCATATGGCTTGCATTCCATCCGTTTGATCATCTTTGTCACTTGCCTTTGCATCCTTTCCAGTTTCTTTACATCCTGTCTATACATTGGTGACCAATATTGGACACAGTACTCCAGCTGAGGCCTAACCAGTATCAAGTCGAGCAGAACTATCACCTCCAGAGACTTCCATGCTATACCTCTGTTGCATTTACTTTTTTGCAACAGCATCACATTGCTGACTCATGTGGAGGTTGTGATCCACCACAACTCCCAAATCCTTCGCAGCTGTGCTGCTGCCAAACCAGTTATCCCCCATTCTGTATTTATGCAATTGTTTTTTCTTCCTTAAGTGTAGCAACTTACATTTGTCTTTGTTGAATTTAATTTTGTTGTCTATAGTCCAGACTCTCTGACTTTTATCTCTGTCCTCCAAAGTGTTGGCAACTTTGTGACATCTGAAAACTTGATCAATATGCTCTTATACTTAGATCCAGATCATTAATAAAGATGTTAAACAACACCAAACCCAGAATAGATCCCAGTGGAACCCCACTGGAAACATCCCTTCAATCTAACCTCTTTCCATTAATAGTTACTCTTTGTTTGCTGTTGCAGTCATGGATGCTGTTAGTAGCCATTGTTTCTCCAGCATTAGGGAGATAGGTTTCAAAAAGCTTTAGTTAGTTATATTAACATTTACCGTATAAATCATTGGAGGTCAGACTTGTACAAAAAAGCCATATTAGAATTAGAAAAAAATCATCTGTATAAATGTGTGTGGACTGTTAGTGCAATTGGAAAATGGTTACCATTTGAATAACAGTGTCAATGGAGCTGGGAGGCAAGTTAGCTGTAATTGTGTGTTCTTTAACTTAACTATCACTTGTCAGACTTGGGGGCGGGGGGCACTGTTTGGTTTGATTGTTTTTTGTAAATATTACAGGGTTACATGACATACTATTTTTGTTTGTGCATGTTTAAGATTTTCCATATACAGAGTGAAAAGTATATTAAAGCACCCTTATTAGGCAACCTCTTATAATAAGACACCATGCTAAAATATACTCCAATGTACTGAGCACAAATCCATTTTGCCTTAATTGGGAGACTCCTCTCAATTAGTATAATTGTCAGTCCCTGGAGTGGACCACTTCAACAGATTTTGCTGTTTTATTAATTGCTTTTTTTTTTTCAGAAGGATGGGTGAAAAGAACTGTGAATTGCTCTACTTAAAATTTGATTGTAAATATATTGGGCCTGATTCTCCTCTTACACCAGTTTTACGCTGGTGTAATTCCATTGACTTCACTAGAGTTACTCCATATTTATAACTGTATGTTTGAAGACAAACAGGCCCCTGAGGTGTAACTTTTGGGGGTCTGCTTCACCTCTCACTCATAAGGATGTAAATCAAGTATAAGTACATTGAAGGCAAGGGAATTATGCTGGTGTATGAGAAGGGAATCCCACTGACTGTATGCGTATGTATAATAGATATAAAATCCTTCCAAGGGAAAGTTGAATAAATGTTTATCAATTAGCAATGGGGGGAAATGAACCTTGCAGTCTCTCAAAGGAGAGAAACATTGGAAAGACTGGAAATTCCAAGTGAGGATTACACTGAGAGAGAAAGAGCTTATTGATGAAAAATAGCCTTTTTTTCCACCTGCAGATAATGTGTATTCAAAATTTTCCAGTTTCAGAAGTCTTAAATGCATTGAATCTGTTTGATTTCTGTGGCTTGTCTTCAAAGCTGAGGAAATCTGGAGCACTTTGGTGTGAGTGCATGCAGTTATTTTGTTGTTGTTAATTTGTTTGTGTTATTGTAGTGCCTAGGAGCCCCAGTCATGGACCAGGACCCCATTGTGCTAGAACAAACACAAATTAGAAAGACCAGCCCTGCTTCAGAGAGCTTACAATCAAACCCATTAAAAAAAACTGTTTTGAAAGGTCAAAACACAGATTTTTTCTTTTGGAACACCCGTTATGTTGGAAATCCCTATTCTGTTTTGCCTCAGACTTTCCAGAAAAATTTTACTCTGGCAGAGGACCATGCAATGAAGATTCTTGTGATATTAGAGTGGGGGGTCAAAATCAGCCTTCTAATGGAATGGAAGATTAAATCTTAGCTGTGGACACAATGCAACACATATACAAATAACACAGTATGTAGCTTTGGGGGCAAAAGTGGTTTTTTTTTTCATATTTATTATCAAATGAAATGTAGAGACAATCAATCAAAATGCTACAGAATGAAGCACTGGTTTCTTTTTTGTTTGAGTCAGAACAACAATTTAGTGTCATAATAGCAACTGTGTCCCTCTGATGGTTACCAATGATATTGAATTGTTATTGCAGATAAACCTGCAAAGGAAGATGAGAGTCACTGGAGTTATAACCCAAGGTGCCAAGAGGATTGGAAGCCCAGAATATATAAAATCTTACAAAATTGCATATAGTAATGATGGGAAGTCCTGGGTGACATACAAAGTAAAAGGCACCAATGAAGATATGGTAAGACTGAGTCACCTATGTGTGTGAATGAAAATCCCAAGGTATATCTGACTTCTGAAAGCAAAAGGTATCTCCAGAAGACGAGTCTAATTGTCTAACAGAGAAAGCACTTTTATGTGTGTTGCCTTATTTTTTCTGGAAAACATAGCAATACATTTCCACTTTGTCTGCTAAGGCTTTCTTATTCTTTAATTGATGGTTCTATAAACACTGTGTCCCCAGGCTAGAATAATCCTGTTTATTACACTTAACTGATTTTCATTTTAATTAGTTTACCAGTAATTACTCATGACTCTGTTTTCAATTTAGTTTTAGTACATTGGCAGATTAATGTTAACCCTTGATACCCTAGAACCCATTCATCAATGCTAATGTCCGCATTGCAAAAATGGTGTCCTCCTGTAAAAAAACAAACCAACAAAAAAATATTTACAATATAGTTAGAATTTATTTTTATACAAAGCAGCACAGAATGCTTTACTATGAGAGGTAGGCTAGAAGTAAGGCACTTCACAGAGTTGGACACAGTTTCTGTCATGTAGGCAGAGGGAATGCTGTGTTGAAAAGACTGTAATGAGGCGAGGAAGCGAAGTGTAAGAATATCTAATTACAATGAAGTGAGAATAGAAAAATCCTTTAAGGGCCTGATTTGAATCCCATTGCAGTCAATGGAATCTCTCCAGCTGACTTCAGTGGAAGTTGGATCAGTTCTTAAATAAGGGAGGGGAAAGTAAGTGTGGATCAGTGTTTATAATTGCAGACTAAAATGAACAGGGACATTTTAATACACAAGTTGAAGGGAAGATGTGATTTTACTGTATTAGTAGCTGGAGCATGAGAGAGAGAGATCCCAATTCAGCAAGATTCTTAAACACATGCCTTACCTTAAGCACGAGCACTACTCATCAAGTAGTTCTACTGAAGTCAACAAATAGAAATACCCACATGCTTCCAGTTATGCTCAAATACCCTGCTGAATCCGGCCAGATTGGGGAGCATAGGTGAAGGAGAAGCCTCTAAATGGGGAAAGTCATGACAAACAGGATAAGACTAGAAAAGGAAGTGGATATATATAAGTCCATGAAGATAAAGTAAGGATCCAGTTGTGATCCTTGTACTATTTGAAATGTGTGATGATTTTTTTATTTTTTATTTTATTGTTGTCGTCACAGGTGTTCCATGGAAATGTGGACAACAACACTCCCTATGCCAATTCTTTCACACCTCCAATAAAATCACAATATATCCGACTATATCCTCAGGTTTGCAGAAGACACTGTACTTTGAGAATGGAACTTCTTGGCTGTGAATTATCAGGTCAGTTTTCCAACAACACACCATTGTCATAGCATAAAACCGCTTTGTTCCTGTGGTTTAGAATATTTATTCCTGGTATAATTCCATTGACATCTGTGGTGTTACAGCATGGTTGAATTTGATATTCTTTGTATTTAGAATAGGGTATATATTTTTGTACATATTGACATCAAATTATTTGTTGCTTGAAATGGGTACAGAAGGCTGAGGTATTTAATGCCTATTTTGCTTCAGTCATCACTAAAAAGGTAAGTAGTGACCAAATGCTTAACAAAACTAAAAATAAACACAGGAATGGAATGCAAGTCAAGATAGGGAATGATCAGGTTAAAGAATATTTAAATATGTTAGATGTATTCAAGTCAGCAGGGTCTGATGAAATTAACCCTAGGGTACTTAAGGAACTACCTGAAACAATCTCTGAACTGTTAGCTATTATGTTTGAGAACTTGTGGACGAAAGGTGAGATCCCAGAGGACCGGAGAAGGGCAAATATAACACCTATGAACAAAAAGGACCCAGGGAATCCTAGACCAGTCAGTCTAGCTTTGATACCTGGAACAAATTATTAAACAATCAGTTTGTAAGCACCTAGAGGATAATAGGGTTATAAGGAATAGTCAACACTGATTTGTGAACAAGTAATGCCAAACCAAACTAAATTCCTTCTTTGACAGGATTACTGCCCTAGTAGATGGGGGGAGCAGTTGACATGATGTATCTTGATTTTACTAAGTCTTCTGACACAGTCCCACATGACATTCTCATAAGTATACTAGGGAAATGTGATGTAGATGAAATGACTATAAGGTAAGTGCAAAACTGACTGAAAGACTGTGCTCACAGTGTAGTTATCAATGTTCACTTTCAAACTGGGGGGACATATCTAGTGGGATCCTGCAGGGGTCTGTCCTGGGTCCAGTACTATTCAACATTTTCATTAATTACTTGGATAATGGAGTAGAGACCTATAGAATTGGTGGATAACACCAGGCTGGGAGGGGTTGCTAGCATTCCGGAGGAGAGGATTAGAATTCAAAATGACCTTGACAAATTGGAATGACATCAACCAGATGAAATTGAATAAAGTCAAGTGCAAAGTATTATACTTGAAGAAAAAAATCAAATGCCCAACTACAAAATGGGGAATAGCTGGCTAGGTAGTAGTACTGCTAAAAAGGAATTGTGGGTTATAATAGATCACATGTGGAATTAGTCAATAATGTGATGCAGTTATGAAAAAGACTAATATCATTTTGAGGTGTATGTAAGACATGGGAGGTAATTGTCCCACAGTACTTGTCAGTGGTGTGGCCTCAGTTGGAGTATTGTGTCAACTTCTGGGAAACATGAGGATAAGTTGGAGAGTGTCCAGAGGACAGCAATGAAAATGATAAAAGGTTTAAAAAACCTGATCTATGAAGAAAGGTTAAAACAACTGGACATGTTTAGTCTTGATAAAAAAAAGATTGAGGGGGAATATGATAAGGGCTGTTATAAAGAGGATGGTGATCAATTGTTCTCCATGTCCCCTGAAAGTAGGACAAGAAATAGTCCACTTAATCTGCAGCAGGGAAGATTTAGATTAGTTATTAAGCAAAACTTTCTAATTATGAATATATTTTAGCACTGGAACAGGTTTCCAAGCGAGGTTGTGGAATGCCCATCATTGAAGATTTTTAAGAACAGGTTAGACAAGCACCTGTTAGGGATGATCTAAGTATATTTGGTCCTGCGTGTGTGCAAGAGGCTGGATTAGATGACCAGAGGTCACTTCCAGTGCTTCATTTCTGTGATTCTCTAATTATTTATTTACAGTAGCACCTAGAAGTACCAATCAAAATTGTGCTAGGCACTGTACAAACACATACTGAGGGACAGCCTGTGCTCCCCACCCACAGCTTACATCCTGACTAGACAAGCCAAACAAAGGGTAGGAGAAACAACAGATACGGAAGTCAAGTGACTTCTCCAGGGTTACATAGCAAGTCAATGGCAGAGCTGGGAAGTGGACACAGGTCTCCAAGTCCTGCCTTCCTGTTTAGTGCCCTATCTACTAGACTATGCTGGACAGGCACTGTATAACAAGCTCGAAATTGCAAGAGTTCAGTAAGCTGCAGCTGAAGAACTTTCAAAGCAAAATAAAATACATTGTGCCTGGTTGCTTTTGATGAAGTTTGATTTGATTTGATTTAGATTTGTTTTGTGACTTTCCTACAGAAACTGTGATTGTGTCTTGGAGCAAAAGTCAATAAACTAGTGAGCCAATATAAACCCTCTCAAGGTTTGTTGTAGCAAAGGTTATAGCACATAAATGTAACACTTGACCCCATCCGCTCTCTAACATGCAAATTCTTTATCTGTCAAAAGAGATCAACTTTTCACCACAGGGATTGCTACAGTAAATTCATTTTGGGATGATTTTACCTGGCTTCCTGTTTTACTGTATGAACAATAGTCATCTGGTTCCCGAATGATATATCACAACAGTCTGAGTTAAATAATTCTTGGTCCTCTAGTGACATCAAAACCAGATTCAGAAATTAAAAGTTAATGCATTAATCTCACTGTAGCCCTTTTCCAATACAGATAGATTTGAAAGTAAATAGAAAATCCCGTCTTAGGTGCTTTAGTGTATTAGATTTTTCTTTCTACATTTTCCATTTCTGGAACCACAATTTAGAATAAGTCCTTGCCAGAATGACCAGGAATTGTTTTGCTCAAAGAACTGTGAAAGCTACTAAAGTGAATTCATTTCAGTGGTCTCATCTCAGTTTCAAGGTCACTATTCCTCAGCACTGTTGTCACAGTCTGGGCTCATCAGAACAACTCTGCCTCAGTGGAAAGCCAAGTACAATTACACATAAAGACAGATTAATGCAGTCTAATTCCAGGTGGTTTATCTGAGGTTGAGATGCATTCTTAGAGGTCTGGGGGTTTCAGAACTGATTTTTTTTTTTTTAATGAAACCTTTCTAATTAAAGAAAGTGTAGCAAGATCAAAAGATGAACCTTTCTTAGGCCCCAATTCAGCAATATACTTAGGCACAGGGCTAACTTTAAGCACAGTAGTCCTATCTAAGCAGGGCCATAAGTGTGTTTTATATTAAACAAGCACTTTCTATTCTTGTGCCAGCCAACTATAAAATGAACATTTATTTCTTTCCCTGGCTTTTTTTTCCCCCTGAAACCCTCTGCATTTAGAGCCAGATTCTGGCAATCTTGCTCATGTTGAGTAGTACCTTATTCAGAAAATGGTCCCATTAGTATTCATGTGTCCTTCTGTAGAGTAAGGTACTATACTACTCAATGTGAAGAAGGGAAGCAGAAGCTGCCCTTCACTTTTTTTTGACTGGCATTCTTGGATTTACAGAACACCTGTTTGATTTCTCAAATGGACCGATTGAAAGTGAGAATTATAGGCAACATGTGTGTTTTCATATAACCAAGCAGTCTGTTATTTTTCATAAGCAAAGTCTTAAAATCTTTTTTTTAATTCACCAATAGATACATACGGCAATCAAGACAGAACATAGTCTTTGTATTAAAATAATTGGCTTGCTCTGCTCTTACCACTCCTTCACAAACCCTAGCATAAGGCAAGACAAACGTAGTAATTTGAGCACAAGCCTAGGTGATAGGAACTCTTGCGTGCAAATATCTAGCTTTGGCACTGATTACTTCTGAGTTCTTGCACAATTATATGAGATGCTGAGTGCCTCTTGAGAAGTGCTGAGCGCCTCTTGGGAGGTGCTGAGCACTGCTGAAGTCAATGGGAGTTAAGGGTACTCAGTGTTGTAGAGGACATGGGCAAACTGACAGACAAGATGTGCTACAACCAAAGACCATAGAGAGCATGTCTGCAGCTGAGTATGGATTATCCCAATCTCAAGACCTTGAATTATTGGTCTCCTAGTGCCATCTTGGCTTCTTGCCTTGTCATTCTGAGAGCTTTCAGTTCCACTTCTAGTGTGCATTTCTGTCTTAACCTTGGTCTACCGCATTGCACCTTATCCCAGCGATTCCAGTCCAACACTTCCCTTGTTATGTTATTTGGGTCTTTCCTTCATGTATGTCCTAGCCATCACCATTTCGTTTCCATAATTTCCTATCCTGTCTTTATAATCATGAGTATTATAATACTCCCTCACACCATTTTTTTTAAATAAAAAGTTTTTTTGTACATACAAAGTATTGAAGGAGTCTCCTTTACATGTCCTTTGCACCCTGGTTCAAAGCCCAGACATCAGAAATTACATGTGTGTGTTTGGGGGGAGGGGATAGAGGGGGTTGTTTTGTTTTTTCTGGAAGTATTCAATTAAATATGTGATCTATAATGGATGTAATTTTCTTTGATATAGCAATAATTTGTTGTCCCTACTCCTGTATCCATATAATGTTATCTCCTGCTTTAGTACCTCTGCCTCTCTTTCTGCTAGCAGTTTAAGATTTGTGGTATCCTCTTCTTCCCTCTAACTTTTGAAGCTGGAAAGAAAGTGTAAAATTACATGTGTGCACAAGCATGTACAAGGGTGGGTGCAAAGTAGAAAAAGTAGACGAATGCAATTGATGGTTTCATTTTCTGTGATGTATTGTTTTTCAACTCTGGCCCAAACTGTTTTGACAGCCCATTTTTGTGTATCAGGCACTTTCCCCTTCCTCCTCACCCCACCCCTTCTTCAGATGAAGCACTCTTAAGGACAGCCCTAGTAATCCAGTAGAGAAACTTTGATACTGAATAATAAGCAAACTGAATGAATCTCTCTCATTTTTAACTCCAGTCAAGACCTATATATTGCTCCCTTCCACTCCCACTGCTTTGATATAGCGTGGTAGTGAAAACAAGCCCTGAGACAGGGTTTTCTTTGGCAACTAGCCTGAGTTGCCATCATATCACCGTGGCTACACTTTTGTTTTTTGCACACTAGCTTGAGAAGAGCTAGTGCGTGTACATCTGCCCAATCTAAGAATTACATCTCCCAACTGCAGTGTAGACATGGCCTCGAGGTATGCCTACACTGCAGTTAGAGGTCTGACTGCAGTACGAGTAGACGTAGCTGAGCTAGGTAGCTTGAATAACAATAGCAGTGAAGCTGCAGCAGCATGGCATAGGTGGCAGCGCAGGGTCCTAGATGAGCTTGTATGGCATTTGCTGCAGCAGCTTCACTGCTATTGTTACTCAAGCTAGCTAGATCAAAGTTAGCTCAGGTATGTCTACTCGTGCTGCAATCGTACCTCTAATTGCAGGGTAGACAAAACCTTAACCATTCTCCTAGCCAGCCACATACCCTACCTTTTCCTTATTCCTTTTTATCGCAAGAGCCACGCAGCCCATCTGCCTCTCCTCGGCCTCTGTTCTCTTGTTACTATGCTACCATCGTATGGTGGTACCTTCTGATCTATGGAGGTCATGGCAGCAGAACTATTGTGTTCATCTAGTTTGACTTCCTGTCTAATACAGGCCATAGAATTTTCCCAAAGTAATTCCTAGAACATATCTTTTAGAAAAACTTGCCAGTTTGATTTAAAAATTGTCAGTGGTGAAGAATCCACCACAACTCTTAGTAAATTATACCAATGGTTAATTAGCCTCACTGTCAAAAATTTGTTTTATTTCCAATCATAATCTATCTAGCTTCAACTTCCAGCCATTGGATCATGTTGTATCATTCTCTACTAGATTGAAGAGCCCATTATTACATATTTGTTCCCTATGTAGGTACTTAGACTGCTCTAATTCTGTCACTATAAGGCACGTTTTCTAAACCTTTAATCATTCTTGTGGCTCTTCTCCAAACCCACTCCAATTTATCAACATGCTTCTTCAATTGTGAACACCAAAACTGGATACAATATTCCAGCAGTGGTTGCACCAGTGCCAAATATAGAGGTAAAATAATCTCTCCACTCCTACTTGAGATTCCTCTGTTTATGCATCCCAGGATTGGCATTTGCTCTTTTGGCCACAACATCACATTGGAAGCTATGTTCAGCTGATTGTCCATCATGACCCCCAAATCTTTTTCATCATCACTGCCACCTAGGATAGAGTCCCCCATTCTGTATTTGGTCTACATTGTTTGTTCCTAGATGTATACATTTAGTCTTATTAAAGCCCACTAGCTTTTGTTTAACATCCTCCAGAGATAGCGGAATGGAAAGAGTGTTATCATTACCATATGATGAGACTATATCATGTGTTTTTCTCCCAAATACAGAACAGAAATATTTATTGAATACTTCTGCCTTTTCTGCATTATTATTGATAATTCTACCACTTCTATCTAGTAATGGACCAATACCATTGCCAGGATTTTTGTTGTTGTTGTTCCTAATACTTTAAAAAAACTTCTTATTGTCCTTAACTCTGCTCCAACCTATTCTTCCTCCTAGTAGATCTAAATGCACCCTGCCTCTGCCCAATGAATAACCCCTCATAATTCATTGCACAGCATCATGTCTGTTTGGAATCACTTGTTAAATTTTATCTTAGAAATCTAAAAGAGGAGAGGAGAGGCAGGACCAATATCCATCAATGTCCATCCTCATCTGCAGTCACAGTAAACCATGTGGGATATGGCCACCTGATTTTAGCAGACAATCCCTGCTTAGTTCTCCAGAGGAAGCTACACCCCCTCCTAGCTATAATATCTGTAGTCTACACCTGGCTGCTGGTATATGGTTTTTGGCACTATATCAAGTTATGAAAAAGTACAGATGTGCTTAGTACTCAAGGAATTTTCCTCAGCACTAGTAGCATTAAGAAAGAAATACGTATTTTATAGAATTACACTTCCTTGGTGTTAAGACACCACTACAATGGGACATGGTACAAGAGTAGAGTAGAATAAATTAAAGGAAACAATGGGTATGTGCTGGATAGGAATTCATGTATATACATGAGGCTGAGACTAATGAAAAGGACTGGGGGGAAAAAATCACCTTTTTTACTTTACTCTGTAAATGTGTTAGAAAATATTTTGAGTTCTCTATCTTGTTTTCAATTCTTTCAACATGTGTTATAATAAAATGCCTTGAATTGTCAATTTTTGGTTTGATTGCAATTTCCTCCAAAGATGTTCCTGATTCCCTAGGGCCCTTTCTGTGGGAACTGCTTTCTTCCCCCCCCCCCCCCCCCCCGTAAGATGGTTTATGGGTCTCCGTACCTCTAAGGGCAGCTAGTCATCAACAAGAGCCCTTAACCCAGTGTTACTCTGCTTTAGCTGGAGTGGGTTTCAGTGGCCTGGGTTCTTAACTACTAACTGATGGTGCCTCCACCTGATTGTTTAAGGTATTCAGGAGCCCAGCCTTAGCTCCCTATCTGGTTTTGACTATTGCTGACCCAGTACTTCTCCCTATGCTTACCCTTATACTTCATACATACTCTTCTGACACCTCCATAACAGATGAGGCAACCATCAAGGTACATTTTATTTAACAGGGGAAATATAGAGGAAGCATATAAAGGGAAGGGGAAGATTGATCTGAAGGGGTACATCAGTAACACTCTATGACCCGCAAGTAGTCAGGGTGGGTTTCCCTGGATTCACGAGTTTATTCCACACTAGTGGGTGCCATAATGTGGAGGAACCCTTGTACCTTCATGAGTCGTTGCAGGCCTGGAGGTTGCGGCGAGGTGATGAGGGTGCCTATTCACCCAGTGGCTAACCTATTTGCTGCAGCAGTAGATTTTACAGTAGAAAAAGTCCCAATGGTGGATCGGGCCTCCTCAGTGTTTCTAAGTGAAGTTGCTCTCTTCCAGAGTAGTTTGGCAAATCCCTTTCAGAGCAAAATAGGTAACCTCCCCAGGCAGGGGGGGAGAGAGACAGGAGATCACTCACACTCCCTCAGGCAGGTCCATCTCCCCCGCTGTTGGCTTAGTCAGCCATCCATCTCCCAGCTTTCACCTAATTATAAGGCTCCTTTATTAGCAAGGTGAGCACACTGCAGTTTTCCCCATCTCTCATCTATCTGGCAACAAGCTTGGCTCCCTTTCTTATCAGACCCACTAACACAGGTTATACCACCAAAAAAAAAAAAAAAAAAAAGCCCCTAAAAGGCACTGTAGTGAAGTAAATAGTCTCCTTTTCACTTTTTTTCAGGTTGCTCTGAACCTCTGGGGATGAAATCAGGGCATATACAGGACTATCAGATTACTGCCTCCAGCATCTTCAGAACACTCAACATGGACATGTTCACTTGGGAACCTAGGAAAGCCCGGCTAGACAAACAAGGCAAAGTAAATGCCTGGACTTCAGGTCACAGTGACCAGTCACAGTGGTTGCAGGTAAAGTTTCACTGTTTCACTAATGTTCTTAGTGTCCATCTATGTTCTATATGTTCTTGTACTGGAAAGTTTTGTTGCTTTAGAATCAAATCTTGCTTTTCTCACCTGGGTATGTAGGGAACAACAGCAGTGGAACCCATCTAGATCAGCTGCACATGGGAGATAAGGCTCCAGAGAGCCCAAACTTGGGTGCCTGCATCCCAGTATCTCTCAGTGCACTACATTGTTGTTCAATATGTGTCAACATGCAAAAAGGCATGGTGAGGGTGGGTCTACAAACTGAATTAACCTAATCTTCCCCTCCACCCATTTATGAGGTGCTAACAGCCATGAGTATTACTACAGCTAATGAACTCAAATACACCGCTACCTCGATATAACGCAACCCGATATAACACGAATTCGGATATAACGCGGTAAAGCGGTGCTCCAGGGGGTGGGGCTGCGCACTCCGGTGAATCAAAGCAAGTTCAATATAACGCGTTTTCACCTATAATGCGGTAAGATTTTTTTGGCTCCCGAGGACAGCGTTATATCGAGGTTGAGGTGTAGTGGCTATCGATTACTGTACTGGATGCTTGACTGCCTGTTGAGAGAGATTCTATCCCCCAGCTCTAGCAAAACTCCCTGGGACAAAGCCCATTTATTTGAACTTTTGTATAAGGTGAGCAAATTTGGCTCCTAGAAGTTAACTATTCAAAATTACCTTCCCCCAATACTTTTGAATCTAGTAAGATTGATTCAACACATGGATTCATTATGAAGCTGTTCACAAAGGTTGTTTTCAGACTGAAAGTGATTTATAGAAGTTACTGGTAGGCTAATGGGAAAGATAGCAACAAATCACCATATGGAAGCCTATTTGACCAGTCGTGACATTTACATTTTTGAACTGTTGTATGTTGCAGTGTTTTGAGACAACTGCCAGTTTGGAATGGAATTCTCAGCATGAAACCTCAATAGCGCTAGAGGTGTGCTACTAACCCCCTGCAAGCTTTTCACATATAAATGATAACTTATTAGCTTTTTTACCCACAGTTGCTAAGCAATTTAGCAATGTGATTACTATCTCCTCTCTAAGCTTATACACAGAGGGAAAAGAAGTAGTGTCTATTTATCATTTGAATAATTAAAGATGTCTGGATTTGGTGAACTTTTTTAAAAAACAGTCTGTCGAAATACAGTAATGTTTTAAGTCTTTTTAGTTTTTTTCAGGAGGAAGTGGTTATTGTGTTTTGTGGTGAAGGAATGGAAAAAAGTGTCTCTCCACCAAAAAGAGAGGCAAGCCAGATCTAGAGTAATTTAGTCTCCGTTGCTGATCCAAGGGAGCCAATAGCATTCAGAAGCTATAAAAAAATGCTCTGTGATGTTTTATTCTATTTAGGGTGACAATGGATTTGTCATTGTCTACAGATGGTAAGGGAGTTAGGGAGCTACAAAACAGAGGAAATGACAGCATTTCTTATTTTCTAACATTTTCTGTTTTGTTCTAAATGCTTTCCTCTCTTTTTCTTCCCTTCCCTCAAACTAACTTGAGTATGCAAATTAATTCACATCACATTCATTTGATTGCTGGCAGGTTTTCCATCAGTCAGTCCATAAAACTTACGCTTTTTTTTTCCTTGTTAAAATTTGCAAGAAGTCTATAAGGCAAGTTAAATCTGGAAGGAAGACTTTTGTTTTGTTTTTAACTTTCGTAATATGATTGCAGAACATTTCATGGGAGCATGACTATTTTCTTCCCTTTAACTTAATATAACATGCTATGGATAACTGGAAGTTGTTATATTTATGGTACTTTTCCTAGAAAATACTATGTTTCAGTAAAACTGGAGGCATTAAACCATTTGAGTTTTCAATGCATAGACTAGTTATTTTGTACTGTAGTCCAATGCCTCTGAATTCATGTGCTTCAGTTATTGAAGTGCCCAAACACTTCAAGTCTAGGTAACAGCTCTGTAGGAAAGAGGATATACCCATCATTTAAATTTGTCTCCTTATTGTTTTTCTCTTTGGGAAATTCCCTTTATACTCGTCACACTGCAACCTTTTAACATAGTGACTGCTTTTTCACAATGCTGCTTTCACAGAATCTAGTAAAACCTTATTTGTAGGAAAAATGTATAAAAGCAAAGTTATACATTTTTTTCCTCAATCGCTGCATGTTAGTATGGAAGCTCTTCCTTGCAGCTCCATATCTAAGGTTGTGTTCTAAAATGTGCTTAAATTGAGGCATAAATTTCTGTTTTTCTCTAAAGAAGGTAACCCATCAGTATGAAACTTCACACAGTATTAGCTATCATGCCCTTTGAATTTTCTGTACAGTCTTTATTTGGGCATAAGCTTTCATGGGTAAAAAACCTCACTTCTTCAGATGCATGGAGTGAAAGAGGATGGGTATATCCTCTTTCCTACAGAGCTGTTACCTAGATTTGAAGTGTTTGGGCACATCAAGAACTGAAGCATATGAATTCAGAGGCATTGGACTACAATACTTTCACTCCACACATCTGAAGAAGTGAGGTTTTTTTACCCACGAAAGCTTATGCTCAAATAAATCTGTTAGTCTTTAAGGTGCCACCGGATTCCTTGTTGTTTTTGTGGATACAGACGAACATGGCTATCCCCGATACTTGGACAGTCTTTGTTTTGTTTATCTTTATTTTATTTTTTATTAGGAAGTCTTTGACATTGGGCTCTGGCTGAAATTGATCCTTGGCCCTTCAAACTTTCATTGTTGACTGTTGTATTTTAAAAAATATTGTGGGTCTACATAAATGTTGGTAGAAAGAGGTATCCTGAGTAGATCTGATGCAACTTGTTGTTTTGGGGGAAATATTGATTTTAGGATCATTTTTAGCCATTATTATTCATCATAGCTGGAAGTTTATGTTCCAATGGTTGCCAACTTATTTGTGTAATGCAAATAAACATTTTTTTTACTATTTATGGCAGCTGTTTTACACTGTTCCCGTGGAGCTCTGATGTTTTAAGAAAACCATTGTTCCCTCAAAAATAGACTGGAGCAACAATCCATGTCATCTTTTAATGTCTCTCATGTTGATTACATTTGAAGGAATCAACTAAGCATGATCAGAGAGAACACCAATGTTGATACACAACATATTGCTGCTAGAGATTGATAAAATGGAATCACTGTAGCCAATTAGCTTTAGATGTGTATAGATTTCTGTTTCACACCTAATTGCTAAAAATAATATAGTAGATTTTTTATTAGTATTTCCTCCGCCACTGAACATGGTCTCCAGTATCAGATGTTGTCTTGGAGCTTTTGCACCAATATGATTAGATATCAATTGGAATAACTCTTAACTTTGCTTATGCTTTCAGCATAATGCAGGACCACTATTTTTACCTTCTAAGATCCTGATGGTCTGAGGCACGGATGGAGAGTCTTATTCAAAATAAGTCATCACTTTCTTTGTGTTATATTTGCAGAAAATAACATCTGTCTATGATACTGTTTTGTGCAAACTTAGGATCTGTGTGTCTTCATTTATACAGACTCTTTTCTGTTTAGTAAAAGATTTGCATGTTCATTTTCTAGATAATCAAACAAAAGAGATATTGTTATTGATTTGTTGGAACAGACCAGTGGTCCCTTTAGTTAGTTTTATCATATGCTTCTGAGGAAAGCAGCATCCTTAAAGCTGGTATAAATTGCATCTGATTATTCCCCTGGCACGGGGGGATCTCCAGTGGCATAAAGCCATTCATGCCGCACCTTTCTGTTTTTCCCTTGGAAAAAGTGAATGGACCAGGAATGTGAGGGCAACATGACTAGAGTGCATTGAGCTCCAATGCTTCATGGCTGGTGTAATGCCCCCTAGGTGCCAACATAATTCAACATAAATTGGAGCAGCTAATTCTGGAGTCAAAATGCCCTTGGCAGCCCTGGCAATTGCAAGAGTGCAAAAGTGGTATACAATCAGCTTTCCCACCACTGTGTTATAGGGTATCGCAAATTGAACATGAGCTAACAATGTGATGCGGTTGCAAAGAAGGCTAATATTCTGGGATTCTATTAACAGGAGTCTCGTATGTAAGACATGGGAGGTAATTGTCCTGCTCTACTCGGCACTGGTGAGGCCTCAGCTTGAGTATTGTGCCCAGTTTTGGGCACCACACTTTAAGAAAGATGTGGACAAATTGGAAAGAGTCCAGAGGAGAGCAGCTAAAGTGATTAAGATTTAGAAAACTTGACCTATGAGGAAAGGTTAAAATAGGCTTCCAAGGGAGGTTGTGGAAGGATTGGAGGATTTTAAGAACAGGTTAGACAAACACCTCTCAGGGATGGTCTAGGTTTACTTGGTCCTGCCTCAGCATGGGGGGCTGGACTAGATGACCTCCCAAGGTACATTCCAACCCTACGTTTCTATGATTCCAGTCTTGCCTGGGTTCACTTGAGTTTGCTGCTCTTTACCCAAGAACTGATCTCTTGAAGGCATTCTGATATTTTAATAGTGATAATGGGTTCATCTGTTGCCAAGTACAGCTTATCTGGATCCAAGGATCTGGCCCATAAGTGTGTTAGAATTTGATCCTTAATTTCCAGAGTTCAAAACTTATTGCTATACATATTGTCATCTGCCAAACTGTGCAGTAGAATTGCAGATTATAAATAAACCATTAAATGAAAGCACATAGCTTGTTTATGATTGTGCCATAATAGAGACTTTTTAACACGAGTAATTAAAAAAAATTACTGTGTTCTTTGGATGACTTTTAATGGTCTCATTGTGTCAGGAAATTTTAGCTTAGGCTTTCCTCATGGACAAAGAGTCAGTGTGTCATCAGAAGTTTATATACTGCTTCACAGAAAAGTATTTGGTGTTAGAAATAATTATTATTGTGTTAGAATTTACATGGGTTCTTTTAATTGCTGGTCTCATAATTTGACAAGGAGTGAAAACTATCCTAGGTAAGAGGATACATGTAAATATAATAGTGGGTTGATTTTAGTTTTTATACTAAGAGTATTCTTTCTGGCATCATTTTATATTTCAAATTAAGGCCCATTGTTTAATTAAAATGGGTTCAGTGAATCAGAAGTATATTTTCTCTTCACTGACTAATTTTAAAAACTGCTGAAAGTTGGAATAAGGAAAAATGCTAGTTTAAGAGCAATTTGGGTAATTAACAGAATGAGGAAATTATATGGCTTCTAGATGGCTTGGAGTACATAAACAGCATATTATGACAGTGTTTTTAAGATATAAAAGTATTCGGTGGAAATTGTAAGCTTAATTATAATATGTCATAAAAGTAGATGAATCCCTCCATGCAGCTCCACTGAACCTCAGCCAGTACCACCAGGTAGGAGAGGGGAATTAAAACCCTTTAAAATCTAAGCCAACTCTTTCTCCTGTGCACCCTCACAAAAGGCCTCTCTCCTGCATGTGCGCTCTCTCTTTGCACCAGGAAATCTGGTATCCTCTAAATATAGTGGATTCGGTTGTTTTGGAGAGGTGGGGGTAGGTGAGAAAATTGTGTGACGGCTGTTTAACCTCTCTCACCCACCCATTGCCTGCAGGAGTTCATGACTATGTCTTATAATTTGTTGTTTTTCTGCTACAGTTCTTCATTTTTAGTTCACTGATGATCAAAGATGAGAAGGTAGATAATTGAGGAAAGACCTAATATGGTGGGAACAATTTAATGAACAGAGGTGATGAATAGTGGGTGGGTGAGTGACTCTTACTTTTGTATTGTTTGTGAAGAATTTAAAGTGTTGGTGTTGGAATCTATCTGTTGATATGTTGAGGCAGGAGGCATTGATATTGTTCCTCAGAGTTTTCCATGTGGGATGGGTAGAGTTTATAAAGATTGTTTCTAATGATCTCTCTACATCTTGAATGATCTCTATGATCATTGTTCTAATGCTCTCTCTAGATCTAGAGCCCAAGCTGGATTCAGTTATGGGAACTAGTGGATGTAGCAACTTCCAGTTTAGATAGAATGGGAAAAAAGCCAACTGGACAGTGTACTTTAGAAGATTCTCTGTTTTGTACAATCAGCCTGATCTCAGTGCCAGGTTGTACAGCAATTGATGAGTATTCCAAAGACCAACTGTATTTCTGGAAGGTTTTCTTAGGCCTTGTCTACACTATGGAGGTGAGTCGACCTAATTTACTCAACTCCAGCTATGTGAATAATGTAGCTGGAGTTGACGTAGCTTAGGTTGACCTACTGCGGTGCCTACACCACGCTGGGTTGATGGGAGGCACTCTCCCATTAACTTACCTTACACTTCTCTTTCCAATGGACAGGGCTGGCTCTGGCTTTTTTGCCGCCCCAGGCAAAAAAGCCTCTGGCCGCCCCCCCGCCCCCCCCAGCGGCCAGGGGGAGGGCGCGGGGGGGGGAGGGCGGCCAGAGTGCCGGGGGGAGGGCAGCGAGCCCGGCTGTGGCCCCACTCTCCCCGGTGGCCGGAGCGCCGCGCCGCCCCCCTCCAGGTGCCGCCCCAAGCACCAGCTTGGTTGCCTGGTGCCTGGAGCCGGCCCTGCCAGTGGAGTACAGAAGTCAACGGGAGAGCAATCTGTGGTCAGTCCCCGATAAGTGTAGACATGCCCTTATGTTTACTCTATCTGCCAGATCTCAGAGCAGAGGGGCTGTGAGATGATAGTTTTCACACTCAGAAAAGGCTAAGAAATCTGTAAGTCTGGGAAGCTTTGGAAGGCTTTTCAGTATGCCATTAACGTTCACTTACCCTCTGGTTCTCAGTGGGGTGGCTGTAATCGCTTCCCAGACAATCGGGGCTATGAAGCCTGTGGGGTTTCAGATAGTGGAAGGAAGGACCTTTGTTTCAGATTTTGTACTGGAATACCAGGAAGAATTTGGGGCAGTCTTGTTTATTTTAGGCTCCCCTATCATTTGAAGATACCTTTTACTTTTCAAGTTAAGAGGCTGCTGTTGCATCCTGCCTGGAGGTCTTTGTTCAGGCATTCAGTTGTGGCAGCGGATCTCCCCCAATAGCTAATTGGTCTTGAAAACAGTCTTGTACAAGGTTCTGCAGAGTAACACTCTGATCAGTGTGTATGTGAGCCCACATAGGGAGAGAGTGAGACAGTTTGGGTTGTGAGTCCATTATTATGTGGCTGATCTGCAGTGCTCTTTTTTGTTTAAAATGGTTTAGCTTCTTTGCTTTCCCAGTGCTTGGCCAAAACAGGGACTTACATGAAAACTAATTTTTGGATCAAACTGTGGTTTTAGGAGGGTCACAAGCAGCTGGGTATTTTTAAAACATTTTGTAATAATTTCTCTCTTCAAATGGAAAAATAGAGTGCTGATTTAATCACTGAGTGCTGTACAATGTGTATTAGTTTTTATTAAATCACACAAATGGACAGACCAAGAGGGACAGGGCATTTCAAAGTAGAAAAAAAAAATCACTTAAGGACAAAGGCTAGAGAGAAAACATTGCAAGTTAAAATTAATATATTTTAATTAAGTGGGACTGGTTTTGTTCTCTCTTTTCGTCTGTTGCTTTCCTTTTTTTTTTTTTTTTTTTTTTTTCCGCGCAATGCCTTCCTTAACCTCCTGAGTTATAAGGATGTAACACACAGGCATGCTGTTAAGAGACTAATATTTATTTCCTGGCCCCAGTTACCCGACATGGGTCAGGGTTACAGAAGATTAATTTCCTTGTCATATGACAAGGATGATTACCCACTGACTCTATTGGCTACAGCTACATTTCTCTCCACTTTTTTTTTTTTTTTAAAGTCACATGGGAATAAAACAACACTAACCCAAAATAACCACAAATTTACACATCTGTAGTTATATATCTGCCACATGGTAAGTACCCATTGATTTTCTGTTTCCCCCAATGCCTGTATCTGATGATGCCTGCAAAGCATGTTGCCTTACCTTCACTATGCTAGTGTCACTTCCCATTAATTGATCTAATCAGTGACAAAATGCACTCCTTTGCATCCAAGGACATTACCTGGGCAATGCACTGGATATCCATTCCTGAGGTCACACTCTAACCCAATGTTTCCTTCATATAACTTCAAGCAAACGCCATTACTCATAATAGTATTGTTAAAGTGTACATTGCAGCATTGCCCTTTGCAGAATTGCATTTGACTCTGCAAAGCTTTGCTTCCCAGTTCGTTTTATGAAAATGTTTATAGTGAGAATTGAATTTAAGCCATCATTTTAAATAAGGCAGCATAAAAATCTGTGTTTATACAGTATTAGCTTTTTAATGATGTCTTTAGGCAATAAAGTCCAGGGCCTCAGTAAACTCACTGATTTTATATTGGCTGGCCACTTTCAATGAGATTATTAAAAACACAGGTGAGGCAAAGCCTTCAAAAACTTCATATTGCAAGAATTGTTTCTAGGCATCCATGAAATACACAACAGTAGGAGGTAACAGTTTGATTGTTTCTTTGGGTTCTACTTTTTATAATGATAGTCTGATAGATAGCTCTGAAAGAGAAGGTCTGTTTGAACAGCAGAGCAATTGTATTGATAGATATAATAGTAAAAGCAGTTCCATGGTATAGTCTCATACTGTACTCAATGAATGATGTTTCCAATTCTTTCTTTTAAAGGCTTTTGTAGAAAAATATAATGAGTTAACTTTGTTACAAAGACTGCTACTTATTAAATATAACACATTCATCTTTGGTTATAAATATCTGTGAGAAGTTTCCCTAAGCAGGCGAAGCTGCCTCTCTGTTAGCTTTAAAGCATTGCAGGAAAGCACTGTCAATTCCTTCACACACTTACCATTCCTCTCTGTGTATCACTGCCTTGCATACAAAAGGAAATTGAATAATGACAAATTTCCCATTACAATAATGGCTTTTCATTCTGATAAAAAGAAATAGGGAGCATAAGCTGAAGCTCTCCAGTTGTTCTGAAAGTGGATGTACGTAGGCTTTAACTCTGAAGTGTTCATTGTTTTTGAGTATTTACTCTAAAGATCTCCCAATTGCTTGATACCAGTAACAGCACCCTCTGAAAATGACACACAGAGTTTAATATGAAGGTTGGTAGGTTTTTCATTTGTTTTACACTGCAAGCAATTGAATAATAGCCATACTTTCCACTGATTTTCACTAATGATTTATGGGTAACAGAAGCATAGTTATTTCCCCTGCTTTTTGTCCATTTATAATAACAAAATCATATTTTCTTTCCCTTTTTAAAAAAGGGGAAAGGCAGACTAGTCAAAATTGCTTAGAGGGAGATGGAAGGGATGGGTATAAAATATGCTACTTATTCCTTCCTGCTCTCTTCCTGCAGTAGCATTGTAAAATGGTGGTTAGTTGTGTCCAGGGCCAGTGCAAGGATATTTTGCACCCTAGGCGAAACTTTCACTCTCGTTCCCCGCCCCCCCCCCGCCCCTCCCAAATATCACATACATTATACACAATACACGGTCACAGAGTAATATGTTATAATTTATGCAGGCATAACACAGCAGCAGGGCTTAAAACTCAGACAGGGCCGCCCAGAGGATTCAGGGGGCCTGGGACAAAGCAATTTCGGGGGCCCCTTCCATAAAAAAAGTTGCAATACTATAGTAACATGTATTTGGAAATGTAAAAAATAACTAGTGAAATACATTCAAAAATTAATTTGTAATAATTTGAAAAATACACTAAATACATTATTTAAAAACATTAAAAGCTGTAATGGTATGTATACATTTGCAATTACATAATGGGCTGTTGCTGGGTGATGGTGATGGTTGGTACCAATGGGCTGTCACTGCCTGGGGGTGGTGCTGCTGTTGCCCAGGGCTGGGTGGGGAGCTGGGCTCTGGGGTGCCCGGCTCACAGGGGCTGGGCTCAGGGATGTGGGGAGATGGGGTCGGGGGGTGCCTGGCTCAGAGGGGCTCGGCTTGGAGCTGGGGGTCAGGGCTGTGTGGGGGATGGTGTAGGGGGGGGGTGCCCAACCCCGGCCCCTTACCATGCCGCTTACCCCCTCTCCCAGGAGCCTCCGACATACTCGTGGGGGCCCCTGCAGGGCCCGGGGCAATTTGCCCCACTTGCCCCACCCTCTGGGCAGCCCTGAACTCAGATACCGGGCATGACAGAGGCTGGAGCAGGGAGAGGGGGGCACTGGGGCAGCTCAGCTCTGCAGGCTGCCATCCTCTCCAGCCACCCACGCACAAGGGGAGCAGGAGCAGGAGCAGGGACCAGCCAAGGACCAAGGGGGCAGGAGCACAGGCGCCTGAGGCCGAGCTGTGTGGGGAAGCACTTACCTTGCCCAACGCAGGGGCGTCAGGGTCCTCTTTCTTCCTCCGCTCCACCAGACCGCCGCCTGAGGCTCTTTTCTTCTCCGTGCCCCCCACTGGGGCTGACCGTGTAGGCTGAGCCAGGAGGCAGCCGCCCCTTTCCTCCAGAAGCCCTGCTGAGTCGCTCCCATCGCCGGGCTCGTGCCACGTTCCGTAAGCAGAGCTGCGGAGTTCTGCCTAGCCGCCGGCACCCCTGCCGGCAATGACAGGAATCACATGGGATGGAGCGGCCGCTGCGCTGGGAGGGAGAGGGAGTCTGAGCCGCCGGCAAGCAGCCCAGGGGTTCCCCTTGGTCCACGCGCCGCCAGCAGCCCGGGGGTTCGCCTGCCGGCGGTGCGCTGACCCAGGGAAACCCCTGGGCTGCCTGCCGGCGGCTCAGACTCCCTCTCCCTCCCAGCGCAGCAGCCGCTGGAACGCTTTAAAAAAATGTGGGGCGCCGCTTTTTGGCGCCCCCAAATCTTGGCACCCTAGGCAACCGCCTAGTTGGCCTAAATGGTAGCACCGGCCCTGATTGTGTCTTAACTATTTATTATTATCATGGCAGCATCTAGAGGCTCCAACTGAGACTGGAGTCTTACTATGCTAGGCACTGTACAAATGCATAGTTCAGTAGAGTTCTTGTCCCAAAATTCCTACAGTCTAAATAAGACAAAAGGTGGGAGGGGAAAGAGATGCATGGAGAGGTGAAGCAACTTGGCTGAGGACAAACATCAAGCCAGTATCAGAACTTGGAGTTGAACTCCTGTCCTCTAGTTTAATACCCTTGCTGTTGGATCTTACTACTTCTCATTAGCCCCTCTAATATATATAATATTGTCTATATCCAGGGTGATTTAAGTTCTTCCTCAATGTTACTTCATAACTCTGCAAGGCAATCACTTACTTTCTTTGTACCTCTAATAGATCCAATATAAAAGAGTGCAAAAGGACTGTGAAGCTACTGTTCACTGAATGAAGTTTTGTATTTATTTTGTGTTCTAATTATTGTATTCATAATACCACTGTTATTAATCTAACCAATGCAATGAGGCTGTATTACAAGAATCTGGCTGATTTAACAATATTTTTGTTCAACAATTGAGACACTTTCTCCTAGCAGGGTTTCGGTCCCTGGATTAGATAAAGTAGATACAGAGAGATCCATTTTTTACTGACAAATTGTGTGTGTGGGGCGAGGGAGGGCTATAAAGTAAGAGTACTCGCCACCCATAGTTGATATTTTTGCAAATATTCACTTTTGGCCAGCACCCCTCTTCCACCCCGCCTTTTGAAGAGATCTTCCTGCACAAATGCAGGAGACATGCCTGCAGATCTGGGACTCTCCACTCTTTAGAGGTTGCCGGAACACTGGCAGATAACAGTTCAGGGTGAATGTTGCTATTAAATATTGTTCAATATTTTGGAGATTCTTCAGAAGAGAATCAGGCCCTAATCTCCTATTTAGAAATTATATGTATATTTTCAAAGTTTAAGGTAGGGGAGAAGGCAAATAAAAGAGAAAGCATCCGAGGGAAGCCCTTGTGCTATATGTAGCCTCTTTTAGTGACCAGAAACAAAGATGATCATTGACACCAGTTGGAGGGGCAGATTCTGACTTGGTGTAACTCCACTGAAGTCCCAAAGGTATATAGATTATATGGCACCCAATCAGAGAAGAAGCTGAGCACCCTCAACTGCCATTGAACATTCCTTAATAACTTGCAGGAATGGTCCCTTCACTATAAGACCATTCTTTCTTCTTGTTAATAGCATTTACATTGCTTGATCCTCAAGTAGTAGAAGTGCAGCTTCCCTGTCAGAAAATGTGATATAGGGGGAAAAAAACTTGCTAGAAAATACTCATAGATTATAAAGCAGGAAGGGACTACTGCTGTAATGTAGTCAAACCTCCTGCACAACATAGGCCATAGAACTTCCTGAATGAATTCCTGTTTGAACTAGAGCATATCTTTTAGAAAAACATTTAAAAGTTGACAGTGATGGAGAATCTACCACAACCTTGATAAGTTGTTCCAATGGTTAATTACCCCCACCACCACTGTTAAAAATTAGTGCATTATTTTTAGCATGACACTGAATTTATTTAGCTCCAACTTCTAGCCATTGGATCTTGTGATGCCTTTGTCTTCTAGACTGAGGAGCTCATTATAAAAGTTTTGTTCTCCATGTAGGTATTTATCAACTGTGATCAAGTCAATCCTTAACCCTTCTCTTTGTTCAGGGCGGGCTCCAGGGTTTTGGCCGCCCTAAGCAGCCAAACAAACAAACAAACAAAAAAGCCACGATCGCAATCGCGATTTGCGGCGGCAATTCGGCAGGAGGTCCTTCGCTCCGAGCAGGAGTGAGGGACCGTCCGCCGAATTGCCGCCGAACAGCTGGACGTGCCGCCCCTCTCCGAAGTGGCCGCCCTAAGCACCTGCTTGGTAAGCTGGTGCCTGGAGCCGGCCCTGTCTTTGTTAAGATAAATAAATTGATGTAAGGCATGTTTTCCAATCCTTTAATCATGGCTCTTCTCTGAACCCTCTCCAATTTATCAACATTCTTCTTCAATTGTGGACACCAGAAGCAGACACAGTGTTCCAGTAACAGCCACACCAGTGCCAAATACCACAGTAATATAACCTCCCTACTCCTACTTGAGAATCCCCTCTTTATATATCCAAGGATCACATTAGCCCTTTTGGCCACTGCATTGCACAGGGAGTTCACATTCAGCTGATTATCCACCAAGCTCCCTAAGTCTTTTTTCAGTCAGGATAGCATTCCATTCTGTAAGAAAGGCCTGCATTCTTTGTTCCTAGACGTAAACATTTACAACTGGCCATATTAAAATACATAGTATTTGCTTGCACCCAGCTTACCAGACTCCTTTCTTTCAGTGACCTTTCCTCTTCATTATTTACTATTCCCCCAATATTTTGTATCATCTGCAAACTTTATCAGTGATGATTTTATGTTTTCTTCCAGGTCACTAATAAACATTAAGTAATATAGGGCAAAGAATCAATCTCTATGGAAATGATGTGCTTGATGATGATTCGCCATTTATAATTACATTTTAAGACCTGTCAGCCAGTTTTTATCCATTTACATGTGCGATGTTAATTTTGTATATTCTAGCTTTTTTATTCAAAATGTTATGCTGTACCAAGTCTAAGTATGTTACATGAACACTATTACCTTAATCAACCAAACTTGTAATCACATTTCAAAAAAAAATTGAATTAATATGACAGAATCTCTTTTCCATAACGTATGTTGATTGGCATTAATTATATTACCCTCCTTTAATTTTTTAGTAATCAAGTCCCTTATCAGCCATTGGATTATTTCTCAGGATCGATGTCAGGCTGCCAGGCCTATTATTACCTGAGTCATCCTGTTTACTCTTTTTAAACATTGGCATAACATTAGCTTTCTTCCAGGCTTCTGGAACTTCCCCAGAATTCTAAGAGTTCTTGAAAATCAGTATTAACAATCCAGTGAGCTCCTTGGCCTGCACTTTTAAAACTTTGGATGCAACTTAGCCATATCCGCTGATTTAAAAATGTCTAATGTTGGTAGATGAGAGCGGGAAAGAGCATTTTAAAAAAAGAAATGACAATAGATAGCGAAAAATACTGTTATTAAAGATTTTTTCAGTTATCTGAGTCTTGTTCAAAAGCACCCGATTTTTAATGGGATTTATAATGTAAAATGACAAATCAAGTTCACTTATCATTGATCATCCTCTGTGCTTAAATTTACAAACTATGAGTAATCGATAAACATTAATACAACTACTCAATGTGCATAAATTTAAGCATGTATGTAAATTTTTGCAGATTGAGGCCATAATCTTTGGTCATAGTTACCCTTTGACATCCAGACAGAGCTGACATGGAGCCTAAATTTAGAGTGGTATATTTTTAAAATAATCTAAGCCCTTTCTTGGAATATATTAAATGATCAGCATTTCTTTCACCATGTGCAAATTCTCTTTCCTTTTTTCCCCCCAGAGTTCTTTCTTTTTTAAAAAGTCTGACACTAGGGAATATAAAAGCAATAAGTGTTTTCGAAGTTATTTTTATAAATTTCAAGAAATGCCTGTCTAATTATGCCCTATATGTAACTAAACATTAATTACTTTTGTTGTTGCAGTGATCCTCTTAGAACTTGTGTGTAATTAAACACTAGATATATTAATCCTGTTTGAACAGAGCCTCTCTTTGTTGTATAATTAAACAGAAAAAATATTTTCACAATTATTTCTATATATAACTAATTAATGAAAAATACATCTGAAAAAATAAGAGTGCTGATATTTCTGATCCTCAGAAAGGAGGACACTTTTCAGACTTGCCTCTGTGGATCATGTTATTACAGTATAAAAGAATGTATAGCATATTTTAATATAATTTTGAACTAAGAAGTACTGAAAATATAACCATTTTTTTTCCAAAGGCAAATGAGCTAGAGATTCCTTTTTAGTATCTTCAAAGCAGCACTACAGAGGCTTGGTACGGTATTTACAATTAGAGGAATAAAGCCTCATCGTGTCTTCCTTTATCTGAGTATTTTTTTATTGACTTTACATTGTGATGTGCTGAGGTTGGCCTTAGTAATACTTTTAAGTACATTATACATAGGCACTATGTTATATGCAGTATACACAGATTTTCTAGGTTCAGTCCTGCAAGATGCTGAGCCCTCCTATGTGGTGCTGTGCACCCTCAGCTGGGTTCAGTGAATGGAGAGCACTCAGCACCTTGTAGTATTGGCCCCAACTTGCTATGTGCTTGAGTGCCTTTTGAGAGGCCTTAAGCACCTTCAGCTGACAAACAACGCTTTTGAGGACCAGGCCCAAAGAATTAAAGCAGGACAGTGTGGTGAATGGGGTTGCCAATTTTGGTTGGACAGATTCCTGGAGGTTTCATCACATGACATAATCTTTAATTAAAGATTAATCTGGAGACTCCAGGACAATCCTGAAGGGTTGTCAAACCTAGACTGGCACAATGGGTAAACCACACTGAAGCGTTGAAATTCTACAGTCCTCCTTTTCCCATGAATTAGCAAATTAAAGATGGGCCCAAGTCTGCAGTCCAAAGGGGCTCCAGAGCAAAGTGCTATTATACAATGTGACACAAAAATCCACCAAAACAGGAAGTTTTTTTTTTTTTTTTTTTTTAATTGGCACTACTTTGAGTACCTTGCTAGATCATGGCCCTGATCCACCTAATTGGGTCCAATACTGTATTATGTATTTTATATATAGATACAGATTATATATAGATATGAATAAATACATATGGTGGTGGTATCTGTATACTAATTTGCATGAGCATGTGTAATGGGATGGCACCCATCTCTTGTGAGCACCCCTTTGGCAGAGTGCATGTGCCTACACTTTCTTTCTGCCTTGCAGTGAGTCCCTCTGGCTGAATCTCACACAGTCTGTATGTGAAACAACAAATAGATAACCTCCTGCCACATCCAACAGGGGCCTATCCTCAGTTGGCCTTTCTCTTCCTGTAACCCTCCCTGGGCTCAGGTCCTTAATTAGTCCAGCAATCTTTAAAAAGGTCTCAGCCCTGGTATCGAGGTGTAGTCCAGGGCTCCCTCCCTAGACGCAATGTCCTTGCCCCCTCTGGGCCTTTCTAGTCCCAGATCTCCTGCTAGGCCACTAAAACAGTTCAGTTCTCCTTCTGGGGTGCATCAAAGTCCAGGCCATTTCCACAGTGGCTAATGGAGGGGACCCGTGCCCTCCCTCTACTCCAGGTCCCAGTCCATGGACACTATAGATAGCAGCCATCCACCATGTCCCTTTATCTAAGCTGCATCACTGCTGAGATTCCTTGGGCTGCTTCCCTATGGCCCCAGCACATTGTTCACCCTTACCTCAAGGCCACGTCCCAGCAGCCAGCTAGGAGCTCCTTTTTGCTTCTCCTGGTCTCTGTCAGCAACTGCTCTGGCCGAGGTCCTTCAGCCAGTCAGGAATACCATCTTAACTCCTCTGGCTCCAGGCAGCAACTGCTCTCACTCTGGGCCTGCAGCTCTTTTTATACTAGCCTGCTGACCCCTGATTGGCTGCATCCCACACAGACACTTTAGGAACCTTAGAGGACCCTTGCCACTGCCCTTTTCTGGGGTGGGGTAAGGCAGGGCCTGAGGTCTCCAGCAGGGGGCCTCAGGACCTAGTCCAGCTCAACACAGCATATAGAATCCTAGAATATCAGGGTTGTAAGGGACCTCAGGAGGTCATCTAGTCCAACCCAAAGCAGGACCAAACCCCAACTAAATCATCCCAGCCAGGGCTTTGTCAAGCCTGACCTTAAAAACCTCTAAGGAAGGAGATTCCACCACCTCCCTAGGTAACCCATTCCAGTGCTTCACCACCCTCCTAGTGAAAAAGTTTTTCCTAATATCCAATCTAAACCTCCCCCACTGCAACTTGAGACCATTACTCCTTGTTCTGTCCTCCAGCCAGCAGAAAGTGCCATAATCTCTAGAGTACAGAAAAGGAAAATAAACCCAGAGGTCAGCAGGGACCAATGATATGTTTATCCTGTTCCTTAGATAATCATGCCTCTTTTCTGCCCACAAATCCATCTTCAATAGGAGGACTGCTTCTATCAGTGCAAACTTTGGAGCAGCTTTAAAATGGCTACTTGTTTTGTTGATGGTGGTGGTGGTTTTGATTTTTTAAAACCACATTGCTTATTCGTCTCACCGCCCTCAAAATTGTACTGATCTAAATTGCATGACTGGTGATATTCAGACCAGGACCAGATTTTTGTTCTAATATTTTGTGATACATCATGGCTATGAATTTGAGATTTATTTCATTTGAGAGGAGCTTGGAAGCCTGTCTTCCCAACAGGATACAGTGAATGTTTCCAGAAAGTTCTCAGGATATTGGACCTTAAAGTCATAGCTTTATGATTTTAGAAAAGTTATTTCAGAGTATTATCAGGGACATCTAAAATGTTTACACCTCTCTCCTTCCAATAGCAGCTCAGTTAGCCTCATGATACTAGGGTACCCTGGCTGTACAGGAAACATACAGAAAAAAATAGCAGGAATTAAAAACAAACAAAAGAAATCTACTGTCTAAAATAGTTTTTCCTTTGACGTATATTGCATATATAAAACATGATGGTGTGATCTAGCATAAAGGATTTTATTGGCATTCTTTTGGAAGCATCTGAGTAAAGTGGCCATTTTATATACATGCCAAACTCATGATATACCATATGGTTTCTCTTGTCCCCTCTATTGAGATGTCTTTTCGCACTATCAATTTTTTATTTTATTTTTAATTCCATTATCCTGTTACAACATGGCTGTTTTTTTGCTCAAGCAATGGTCCTGACAGTAGCAGAGAAGTAAGATTTTTTTTTCCTGCAAAAAATAATAAATATAAACCATGGATGTGAATATTGTACTACTTGACCCTCTGAAAAATCAACTTGACAAATTGTGCAGTGGCATTCTGGAAGAAAAAAAGAGTACAGATCAATAGAATCTGCATGGTGTCCCATTGCGTGAAATATAACTCCAAAGCAAATTCAGTTATAAAAGTGTCTGTCTTCTATCACAGACAGTCACTCAGGGTGACAGAAATGGTGAATAATCGATTTACAACAGTTCTGGGAGGGTTTCCAGAGTACCTGAGCCCTTCCATATTGTTTTGATTGAAACAAGTCCTGAATTCTGGAAATTACATTCTCTTCCTTACATTAAAAGTTATAAGCAAGTTAAACTTTAATGCAGGAGGACATAAATGGAAACATTAAAATTAATTATTCAAATTTAATCTGTTCTTCAGTTCTACAGAAAGTTGTAAATTTAATTTGAGCATTACACTTCAGCCATTTAAGCAATGTAATCTTAAATATCAGAATAGAGACTTTATGGGTTTTTTTGTTAGGTAATATAATAATCTGTCACTTTACATAGTGTCATTGAGCAGTGGGTCCCACAGATGAAAGGAAAAAAGCTTAATGAGACAAGTTGATGCCAACATTGTCACACAGACATTGCTTTTAAAGCACAGATCTTTTCTCTGCATAGTACATAATGTTCATCAGCACGTGCACAGGATTAAAATAGTTTGAGTACAGTTCTATTATTTTGTTGTTTAATTATTTTATTACACAAAATTTAGTGTGATATTGCCCACAGAAGTCTGCAGTAGCTATTTGGTAGGATTTGTGCAGCTCTGAAATTGCCATTAACTAACTCATTAAACTAAATAAAATAAAAAAAATTAAGTTTTTTTTTACAGAACACTTAATATCCAAGAGAAATAATGTCTACTTGAAGGTTATTGTATTGTGGACATAAGAGAAGCCCACTCAAACCAAGTTGTATGCATTTTGATATGGAGAGTAAGGAGCTGACTGTAAGGAATTCAGTGGCTGATCCTGCAACCCTTACTCAGATGAGTAGTTCTTACTCCTGCAGTCAGTCCAGTTAAATACAGGTTGCTTTTTTCATACCATACTGAAAATTATTTCCAGCCCCAGTAGCTAAAACAGCAAAAGGATTTTTACTTATATATTTTTATGATTTGGGACTTACTCCTACAAGTCTCCTGCATATGGAAACCTCATCAAAATCAGTGAAAGTTCTTTGTATGTAGGCTTGCAGGATCTGACAACTTTATTTTTTCATAATGTAAAAAAAACAAAAATTTGTCAGAATAGGGAGTGACTGGTCCCACAAGTGATTGTGTGTGCCTTCGGCAGTGAAAAAGTCCAAAGCCAGATGCATATTCAGACATTAAAAAAACAAAACAAACCCCTTTCTTCTACAAACCATGCTCTGAGTGTCCCTAGCCTCTGTCAGAAGCTGGGAATGGATGACAGGGGATGGATCACTTGATTGCTTGTTCTGTTTATTACCTCTGAAACACCTGGCATTGACCACTGTCAGAAGACAGGATACTGGGCTAGATGCTGACTTAAAACTAAAAAAGCAAGGAAAAAAATACATAGTCTGTTCCTCCATCTACAGGCATAAAACTTACCATTACCACAACTATTGCATCCCCCACCCTTACCACTTCCCTTCTAGAGGTGCTAGCGTTCCAGCATGCACTTTACCCCGTTAAGGTAAGAGCTAGAGTAATGAGTAAGGTTAGATTTAGTCACGGGTCTTTTTAGTAAAAGTCATGGACAGGTCACAGGCAATAAACAAAAATTCACAGAAGCCCATGACCTGTCTGTGACTTTTACTAAAAATAAGCAGGAGGTTGACTGCTGGGGAGGAGACTAATCGCTCCAGCTCCTGCTGCCCATGGAGGATGCTGACAGCTGTGGGGCCCCCATTGCCGGGGCAGCTCAGAACTCCAGGGCCCCCACCACCTGTGGCGGCTTGGAGCTCCAAAGCCCCGAGGCAGCAGCTCAGAGCTCCAGAGGCAGATGGCAGCTCTGGGGCCCCCACTGCCCATGGTGGTTCAGAGACGTGGGGCCCCAGCAACTCCCGCAGCTCAGAGCACCAGAGGTGGATGACAGCTCCAGGGCCCTGGCTTGGAGCTGTGGGGCCCCCAGCAGCTGGGAGCTGTGGGGCTCCCACCGCCCCTGGCAGCTGAGAGCTTTGACTCTGCTGCCCCAGGATACAGGGCTCAAGCTGAAGCAGAAAATGTCATGGAGGTCTCTGAATCCCTGACTTCCATGACCTCTGTGACAAAATCTTATCCTTAATCATCCCACTAAAACTGATGGGATTACATCTTTGCTTAAGTTATTCATGTACTTCATTACCTTGCTGAATTGGGGCCTCAGCATTTACTCAGCACCTGTGCAGACACATGCCCACTTAGTATGGAGAAATGTGCAAGGTGCTCATGACAGTAAGTCCAAAAGAGGCCCGGCAAGGAGGCTCGGACACAATATTGGAGTTTGTCTATACTGGGGGGCAAAGCTAATTCAAGTTGCATGCAGTGGCCACTTAGAGGATTTGCAGTTACTCCTATTACTAATGAGGAGTACAGCTTCCAAAAATTCTCATGCGCCGTAATGCCCCAGAGCCAGAGCTGCTCCAAACTTTGTGGTGAACACTGGACATGCCCTTCCTGGTTTACCAGGCCAAACAGCTATCTTCCTTTAGCTTACTTCCCCTTACTAAAGCAGGCTTAACCATAAAGGACCATTTTCATCAGCTCTCTGGATGTTTCAGCTCTGTTTTTACACAACCCTCCTTTTTACCCATGCAGAAACAAACCCTGAAATTGGTTTTCCAACCTACCACACGACCTTCTCAATTTTAAAAGTCCATAGAGCATGAACTGTGTGTGTGTGTGTGTATTTTTCTTTCCTATATATTACTAAAAACATTTAGCATCTAAATTTAGATAATGTTTGGGTTTTAAGGAAATCCTGATCTTGTAGTGACTCACATTTATTTCTGATTGACTGTATTTGTTCATTTGCTTTAGCATATGCCTTTAAATATTTTTTTAAAGTATTTCTTTAACCATGTGATAAATTTCAATTACAAATTGTTAGATCAGTAAATCTAAATTATTTTCTTATACATGTGTGAAAATATTTTTCAGCCTGGTTGAATGAATAGCTGGAGAATAACAGAAAAGTCTGCTGATAACAAGCCTGGTTCCACAAACTTAACTTAGAATTTGAACACTCTCACAACACACTAATCAAGTTTTGGGAGGGAGGGGAATCCATAATTAGCCAGGTCTATTTTCTGAACATTATTTGGCAAAAAAAAATGTACGAACAGTTTAAAATTTGATTACACAAATCTATAAAGCCAAACTAACATAATACAAAAAAATACTGTTGTTGAATACTGATGTTTTAAGAGTGCTTGTAAATTGTCAGTACCAGAAATGCAATACTGAAACAATAATGAATCGTTTAAAACATAATGTTGGATTAAATATATTACAGAAATTAGACTTAATACTTAATTCAAAAACATGAGTGCAATCGAGTGAGCCACAGAATAACTTTATTCATCTAGTCAGTGTTTCAGTTTTCATGAAGATGAACAAACCTACCTCCTCTGACTTTACATCAGCACAGGACTTCATTGGGTTTTTTCATTCTTAACAATTAGTTTGCTTATTCTGGCTATTATGCATATTAATTAACATCCAGTAATCAGTTGCTCTCTTCACTTTGTTTTTTTGCCATAAACCTCAACGTATCCTCAACAGCATCCACAAATGCCCTGGGTGTAAGCCACACACGGTGCCTTACTGGGAGTAATTGGTGGTGGAGTGGGTGGATCTATTAGTGTCCGCATGCTCTCTAGAACGGACAAGTGAGAAATTCACAAGCTGTCAGCTAAACTTAATTTTTTGTCAGCGTGATGAAGGAACTCTTCGTTCTTGTTAATATCTGGTCTGACTTTGTGAAAAATGGATCTTGTCCCTTAATGGCTGGAGAATTAAGTTAGCAAAATTTAAATTTCCTTCCAGCAATTCAAAGTGATCTTGGCTGTTACTGATCTTCTTCAGGCATTATGAATATATTGCAAGAACTGATGAGCAGTCAGCAGCAGTGATAAAGTGGTGATACTATTTACTACTTCTTGTTAAAATATTTGATACTTTGGATAATGCCCAAATTCATTAGCTGGATATGGTATGTAATATTTAGTAATACATGAGAGTCTCCATGAGTCTTGTTACCAGGGTAGGAACGATGCTAGAATTATCTACTTAAAGAAAAATGTAGTGTAATTTAAAGTGGATTTATTTGTCAAATTCTTAGACTTTTTTTGGAATTCAGTAGTTGTAAACCAGATGGTTACATTTTCCCTATACCATGCCTAAATCTTTGGGTCAAAGTTTCCTATGATGTTTGTAGATTTTATAGTTTCAGCTCACACACATACAGACAGACATCGTCTTCCTTTCCAAGTGCAAACAGATGGACATCATACCAAACGGACTGAAGGTAAAAAATCCATTGCAATCGACATACTACACTGACTATGGTGAGAGATTGTGCTACACACTCTCAAAGAAACTGAGGAACCACCCGATCAGCATCCTGTACAGCAAGCAGGAGAAGATCAAGAATGAGCTCTCAAAACTGGAGACTCTCATACAAAACCAACCTTCCACACAAACTTCCACGTGGCTGGACTTTACAAAAATGAGACAAGCCATTTACAATGCACACTTTACTTCTCTACAGAGGAGAAAGGACAGTAAACTATCTAAACTCCTACATGCCACAGGGGGTTACAACAGTGGTACCCTCAACCCACCTAACAATATTGTTAATCTATCCAACCACACACTTAGCCCAGCAGAAGAGTCTGTCCTATCTTGGGGACTTTCTCTCTGCCCCACCACCCCCAGGCACATGATACAGTTCTGTGGTGATCTGGAAGCCTACTTTCACCATCTCCGACTCAAAGAATATTTTCAACACACCACTGAACAGAGCACTGACCTACAGGAACCCTCCTACCAAAACTACAAGAAGAAGAATTCTGTGTGGACTCCTCCTGATTGTCGAAATGACAGACTGGACTTCTACACAGAGTGCTTCCGCAGACGTGCACAGGCTGAAATTGAGAACAAACAACATCATTTGCCCCATAACCTCAGCCGTACAGAACGCAATGCCATCCACAGCCTCAGAAACAACTCTGACATTATAAACAAAGATGCTGACAAAGGAGGTGTTGTAGTCATAATGAGCAGGTCAGATTATGAACAGGAGGCTGCCAGGCAACTCTCCAACACCATATTCTACAGGCCACTATCCTCCAATCCCACTGAGGAGTACCAAAGGAAACTACATGATCTGCTCAAGAAACTCCCTGCTATAGCACAGGAACAAATTTACACAGACACACCCCTAGAGCCCTGACCAGGGTATTCTATCTGCTACCCAAGATCCATAAACCTGGAAATCCTGGACACCCCATCATCTCAGGCTCTGGCACTCTTATGCAGGATTATCTGGCTATTTGGACTCTCTCCTCAGACCGTAAGCTACCAGCACTCCTAGCTATCTTTGAGACACCACCAACTTCCTGAGGAAATTACAATGCATTGGTGATCTTCCTGACAACACCATCCTGGCCACCATAGATGTAGAAGCTCTTTACACCAATATTCCATACGAATATGGACTACAAGCTGTCAGGAATAGTATCCCTGATAAGGCTACAGCACACTTGGTGGCTGAGCTTTGTGACTTTGTCCTCACCCACAACCATTTCAGATTTGGGGACAACTTATACCTTCAAGTCAGCGGCACTGCTATGGGTACCCACATGGCCCCACAGTATGCCAACATTTTTATGGCTGACTTAGAACAATGCTTCCTCAGCTCTCGTCCCCTAGCGCCCCTCCTCTACTTGCGCTACATTGATGACATCTTCATCATATGGACCCACGGGAAGGAGGCCCTTGAAGAATTCCACATGGATTTCAACAATTTCCACCCCACCATCAACCTCAGCCTGGACCAGTCCACACAAGAGATCCACTTCCTGGACACTACAGTGCAAATAAGTGATGGCCACATAAACACCACCCTATACCAGAAACCTACTGACCGCTATACTTACCTACATGCCTCCAGCTTCCATCCAGGACACATCACATGATCCATTGTCTACAGCCAAGCCCTAAGATACAACCACATTTGCTCCAATCCCTCAGACAGAGACAAACACCTACAAGATCTTTATTAAGCATTCTTAAAACTACAATACCCACCTGAGGAAGTGAGCAAACAGATTGACAGAGCGAGATGGTTACCCAGAAATCAGTTACTACAGGACAGTCCCAACAAGGAAAATAACAGAACACCACTGGCCATGACATACAGCCCCCAGCTAAAACCTCTCCAGCACATCATCAACGATCTACAACCTATCCTGGAAAACGATCCCTCACTCTCACAGACCTTGGGAAGTAGGCCAGTCTTTGCTTACAGACAGCCCCCCAACCTGAAGCAAATACTTACCAGCAACTACACACCACACCACAGAAACATTAACCCAGGAACCAATCCCTGTAACAAACCCTGTTGCCTACTCTGTCCCCATATCTATCCTAGCGACACCATCGGAGGACCCAACCACATGAGCCACACCATCAGGGGCTCATTCACCTTCACATCTACTAATGTGATATATGCCATCATGTACTAGCAATGCCCCTTTGCCATGTATATTGGCCAAACCGGACAGTCTCTACAGAAAAGAATAAATGGACACAAATCAGACATCAGGAATGATAACATACAAAATCCAGTAGGAGAACACTTCAGTCTCCCTGGACCCTCGATAACAGATTTAAAAGTAGCCATTCTTCAACAACAAAACTTCAAAAACAAACTTCAAAGAGAAACTGCAGAGCTACAATTCATTTGCAAATTTAACACCATTAATTTGGGCTTGAATAGGGACTGGGAGTCACTGGCTCACTACAAAAGCAATTTCCCCTCTCTTGGTATTTGACACCTTCTCATCAATTATTGGGAGTGGACCACATCCACCCTGATTGAATTGGCCTTGTCAACACTGGTTCTCCACTTGTAAGGTAACTCCCTTCTCTTCATGTGTCAGTATATTTATGCCTGCATCTGTAATTTTCACTCCATGCATCTGAAGAAGTGGGTTTTTTTCCCATGAAAGCTTATGCCCAAATAAATCTGTTAGTCTTTAAGGTGCCACCGGACTCCTCATTGTTTTTGTGGATACAGACTAAAACGGCTACCCGTTTGATACTTAGTTTGAGCTTGTCACTTCCACTAGCTTACATACAGAGAGACACTGGTAGTCTTGGAATATATTAGTGACAAAATAATGCAGCTGACACAGTGGAGTTAAAAACAAACAAACAAACAAAAACCCTAGCAGCATCACATGCCATTGCATCTCTTGCATTCATCTCAGTCATAGAGATATTTAGTATAGATTCCTAATCACTGTTTGCCAAAGCATATATGAACCACAGTATTAGAATCTGTTGTGGGATGCTAGCCATCTGTCTCTGCTTCTCCGTATGCCACTACATGTTGATGGGCCAATCCATATGCCATACCCTTAATATGCATATGCCACCCTGTCCTTGTATGTTGTTGTTTGGTCTTCTGTTTTTCCAGATGCATAGCTGACATTTCAGTAACAATGAGAGTTCTACATGGCAGTGCTTTCTACCTGCTGCTGTAGCCATGGTTTGCACAATATTTTCATGATTCATTAAAATCACAGGTTTAAATACAGACACCTAGATCAAGGTCATTATCTTTTCTCTGTTACTGAAAGTGGGATGCAACTACTGAAATTGTATAATAAGGATAAAGTGTGTAGATCATATTAGCCTGCAAGCAACAATGAAGATGGCCATGACACTAGTCATTCACTATAATCACTATTTATCACTGCAGCTAGTCAAACAACCTGCAAGGTGTCAATGATGTATGGCTTATTCATGTTTATACAATCAGAGAGCAGCCAGATGCCACTGAGTTTGTCAGCAATGCAAAATACACTGTAAATATACAAAAGCGATATGCATCCAAAGCTTTCACTTCAAAAGAGAGGCAACATTATAAAACCAGTCAAATATGCATATTCACTAGTTTAATATATGTAATTTACAAAAATCTGATTCACAGACATACAGGTTAATATCACCAAATCCAAATGCAGCCAGCTTTGTCATAAATGCCTGCCTATTTAAAGTAGTTCACTATCTTTCCTAAACTATCAGATTTAGTCATATATTTTTAATCTCTTTTTGGTCCTATTTGACAAGTCCCTACTGTATGCACTAGAGCAGGAGGATGTGATTACACTGAAGTCTCTGAGTGAAGACTTTATGGCAGTGGGCTTTTTAGAAGTACCTTTACCAAACAGGAGATTAAACTGGTTACAAAAATTGCCATTAAATAGATTCAAAAGAAAACTGATAGTTTTAATCACTTCTGAAGAAAGGCTAGGTCCATTTTTGACAATAAATAAATAAATATTTGCTTGACCATTCTGCTATATACAAATATAGGGCTAAATTGTCACGGTCGAACCTTGCCTGAGTAAGGCATAGCACATAACTGCCCTCTCCAGGAGCAGACCAGGGAGGGAATTATCACTTTCAGTGACAGTTCTCTTCCTAGCTTCCCCTTTGCTCCTGAGGACAGTAATCTCCTACTTGCCATGCTGGCCCAGCTGTGCTGGCCAGTGCATCATGTGCCCTTATGGTAGAGGCAAGGCTCCACCCACTCCACTCCACTCCTCTCCAGTCTTGGAGGGGAAGTATGGCTTACATTGGAGGTTACAGTTCCCCCTCCACAGAGGAGTAAGAGGAAGTCTTATTTCTCCTTGCTCCCCTGGATGGGCTCACAGGAGAAGAGACAGTCTTGGCCAGAAGTGATAAAGAGAAAATGCACATGGTTATAATGTACAGTATAACTTTTGTAGGTATGACTGCTTAGTGTCATTTGCGAACTTGCTGAGGGTGCAATCCATCCCATCATCCAGATCATTAATAAAGTTGTTGAACAAAACCGGCCCCAGGACCAACCCTTGGGGTACTCTGCTTGATACCAGCTGCTAACTAGACACCGAGCCATTGATCACTACAAGTTGAGCCCGACAATCTAGCCAGCTTTCTATCCACCTTATAGTCCATTCATCTAGTCCATTCTTTTTAACTTGCTGGCAAGAATACTGTGGGAGACCATATCAAAAGCTTTGCTAAAGTCAAGAAATATCACGTCCACCGCTTTCCACTCATCCACAGAGCCAGTTATCTCATTATAGAAGGCAATCAGGTTGGTCAGGCATGACTTGCCCTTGGTGAATCCATGTTGACTGTCATTGATCACCTTCCTCTCCTCCACGTGCTTCAAAATGGTTTCCTTGAGGACCTGCTCCATGATTTTTTCAGGGACTGAGGTGATGCTGTAGTTCCCCGGGTTCTCCTTCCATTTTTTAAAGATGGGCACTATATTTGCCTTTTTCCAGTCATTCAATTCAGATAATCATGCTCATTAATTTTATTTTTATAAGTATTTATAAGAAAGCCACCACCATAGTAATGAGAGGTCAAAACGTCATATGTAACTTTTCAACTAATGATTTTTCAGTTCAAGGAGAAAATTATATGAAAGTTCTTTTTTTGTAATAAAATCTGAGCTAGCCAATGAGTACTAGATGGTTGAACGTTTAACACAAATCAGCCATTCAGAAATCAGTTGAGGATCTTATCCACTGTCCACTGAAGTTAATATGGGTGAAATCCTGGCCCAATAGCAAAACTTCCACTGAGTTAATGGGGGCCAGAATTTCACCCATGGAGTCTTTCCAGTGCTTCATTGAGCATTTGACCAAGCCCTTATTTCATATCTGGAAAGAGAGCAAGTCTGTTCTCTAAGCTGATCACTATGCTGATATTCAGTATAGTAGAGAGAACCTGCACAATGGTTCTACAGTTATTTGACATAAAGGTACTCTAACAGGATCACTGTTTGATTAAATCTACTTCCCCTTGCATTTAGTCTGTCTGTCTAGCTTCAGGAGACCATTATCCCATGGCAATGTTCTTCTTTGCTGATATCTCTTGAAAAACTTTCACCTCCAAGATTCCTGTTTCAATTCCCATCCTCCTTCAGTCAACCAGAACTCCACCAGCAGCATGGTTTCAAAGCATCTTACATTATTACACTGGCGTTCTCTGACTTTTTGTAAGGCTTTATACTAAAAAACATCCTGTATTTCGCATAGTAAGAAGTTATTCAAAAGAAACTGGACATTAGACAAAAATGCTTTATCCTCACAGTACAGCCACATTAGAACTGTTCTGCTGAAGTGCAGAGAAAATTCTGGTCCAGTCTTGCTTTTACAAAGAAAAAATAGTTCCTCCCTTAAGGTTAGTGATTACTAGATTGTGACTAACCCTTACATGGGTGTACAGTGAAGTGAAAGCAAACAAGGAGCCTTCCCTGTTGCATGCTTTGAGTAAGGATCTGTCACAATTCAGGCCGCACACTCAGGGGGAATGCATGGATTGCTGCCTCCTTGTACATCCCTCTGAATGCACATCACCACAAAGCTGGTAGGGATCCTGCCATCCCCTCCATTAGCCTTCTGAGGACACCTACATTAGCGAGGGAGGTCCGACTTAATGATCACAGGGTCCCTTCAGGCCTTGGCATCTGTGAATCCTTTACCTCATAGAGATGTGCAGCAGCAGAGGAGCTCTAGGAGGAATTTTGCTCTTCTGAGGCACAATACCTCCTGGAGCATACTGTAGGGTGGTATGACCTGCATCATAGGATAGCACTGGAACCTTTTCCTATTAAAATCAGTACAAAGTCTCCCATTGGCTTTTCTGACAAAGGATCAGACTCATAATGCATTACTGAGACCTACACTAAAAAAGGTATGGCCTATTCCTTGTTTTCCTGTTTATTTTCCCTTTAGAAAAGCTGTAGTTCTTATTGGTGTTTATGCAGTTAACTAAATGTATGGTATTGCACCACAGTAAGCAGAACATAAAAATCTGGCAAGAGGCAGCCCTGACTTATTTCTTTTAGTTCAGTGTTTTCTTCTGAAAGTACCACAAGGTTAGTTGCATATTTCTCTAGGATCATTACACTTCGACTGCTGTAATGAAATAAGCTTAGCTTCTTTGATACTTTCCTAGGCTGGTGTATTATACATAAATGAAATGTGATCTGTGTAGTGAAATAAATTTCTTACTATCGTAGTAGTAAATTTAAGGTGCCTATGGTTTAAGTTAATTATGGGTAACAACATGCCTGTCGACAAGTTCAACGTATTTTTCAGTTCCTGGTAAACTTTTATGAATTCTTTTTTGGAAGGTGAGGGGGTGCTTAAATTCTTTTTATAGGTTTTCAAAGGGGAGGCAAGGACAGGGTTATATGGGAGGGATATTAAACTGTTATAGTAGGCAATAATATAAGAAGAAATATAAATAGCATATGTAAAATATAACTGTACCATGATACTCTGACTTTTCTTCATACATGTCAAGAAAACAAGGCCGTACAACTTTAAAATCCTTAACTTTATTGATAAGATCTTGTATGAAAAGTTTATATTCGTTAACCCCCTCTGCATGTTGAGGGGTATCAGATGCATAGTTAAAGGGACACCAGTAGGACAAAAAGTGTTTAACTTGCTACTTCAAGATGATAGATGAAGGGACTTCTTGGGGTCCTGAGGACTGTTCTTGAGGACTTGCAGGAGGGAGTGGGCTTATTTTTATTGCCATCCATAACCTCCTGTAGGCCAAGAATCAAGGAAGGCCAAGGCTTCCTCCTGAAGACATCAGGAAGATGGATCTGCACTGGCTATTTGTTCACATCCAGTAAGAGTTTAAGGTGTCGATTTTGAACCATAAAGCCCTGACTGGTTTAAGACCAGTCTGTCAAATGGGACTGTCTCAGTGCAGGACAGCTGCAGTCACTGGGCACACACAGGATAGGACTCCCTTGTTATGAAAAAGAGGGAGCCGCTGGCAGGTGTTTTCCATGGGGGACTCTTAAGTTTGGACTATTTCTCCCCTTAATCTATAATTGCCCAACTCTGTTGACCTTCAGGGCAGTCTGCAAGGCTCAGCTATTGCCCAGGCTATTGGGGATGGAAGGGATTGATAAGTGCTAGTGTTTGTGTTTTTAATATGGCTATATTGCTGTATGACTATAATTTATAGCAAGGATTCCTAGGATAGGAACCTTTTTTATGTATTTGAAATGAAAACAAATATCTATTAATAGTTTAGGCATTTTATTAAGTATTGTGCAAAGTTTGGGCATCTAACAGTACGACGTAAAACACATCAGTGTCTGTGTTGTTGTTGACTTTACCTTCAAAATGAACTTCCTTTAAATTATGGATGTGACTGCTTGGTTATATCTGCTTCCATACTCCCTATCATTTTATAGCTGTGCTGTTTATTTCCTCTCCATGGGTGTAGGACTTTGTGTTTTAGTACCTAATCTCCCTTGTTTCCTGTAGTTCCTATTTTAATCTCTCCAGGTCGTTTCTAGGTATGGTTGGGGGGGGGGGGTTGTTTTGTTTTTTGGTCTTTCTGTTTGTTTGTTTACACGTTCAAATTTTGTTGTGCTTAGATCTGATCACAACTGAATTTACCCCAAAGGAATACCTAATAAAAAGACATGAAGTGGCCATACAGGATGCAGAAATAGTGTCAAGGGGAAAACCTCTTAAAACCAAGAACCAGCACAAAGAATGGAAACAATTTGTACATTTTGTGTGTGTGTGTGTTGGGTGAAATCCAGGTAATAATTCCACAATTTAAGAGATGTGAAAACAATAAAGCCAAAACTTGATTCATTTTCAATAGGCTAAAAAGTAAGAATACAGCACTTTGCAACTTCAAACCACTAGCATCATACAAAATTGGACTTGCAAAATTTATACAAATTCATTACAAAAAAAAAAAAGTTCTTTTAATAAAAGAGCACTTTTGTTTTTTACTCCTGATTCTGTATACAACTTCTGTTAGGAGTTTCAATAGTTCCTACATGAGCCATCAGAAAGCAACAGGAATGTATTGTCTTCCTCATTACCATGCCAGTTTGTTGTGTTGCCATGCTGTGCTAGGTTTTGGCCAACAAGAGAGTCTCTACAGGCTGCATCTCCCACCTGCTGGCAAGAGCCAATGCCATTTTATGTGATTTAAAATAAAAGCTCTTTCTAAATTGTGCCATGGTAAAGGCTCTGATTAGTTTTAGCGCAATCAAAATCCAGCCAGATTTCTGCTTAAAAATAATTTTTGCCATCACCTCAGTCAGAGAGACTTCATGAACTCTACAAAGTCCCAAGAAAATAAAGGGACTGTGATTTTTGTTTGCTTTTTAAATGGCAGTTGTCCTTTTCGAATTTTTATGATTTGGACAAGCATAAAAAATGACCTATTTTTGCTTTTCTTTTTAATTAAATTGGGAAAAATTATAATGGGAAGAGGAAGGTAGCTCAAATAAATCCTAATATAGTGAGTTAGACCCTGATTTTCTAAACACTTATGTACATGTTTAATTTTACACCCATGAATCGTCCCACTGAAGGCAAAGTTAAGCACATGTGGAAGTGTCTACAGGATTGAGGCTTCCTTTTGCAAATTGTATAGTGAAGACATCAAATTTGAGAAGCAAAACCAGCAAATTAAATACATGCCGAAATAAAGTGCTTGTGTGACTATTTTTGATGAGACTGGAGATGCTGAGGATTAATATATTTGCATATTTTGTTGATTCCTTCAGGAGTAGGGGAACTAGACATCTTGGCTAAACTCATGTGTAGTGGAATGAGCAAAAACAGTTCCCGGTATTTTGAAGTGGTGAAATAAATATTGTTACACTATTAGTATTAAGAGAGTCATCACTTATTCCAGTTGAGATGTGATACTACTGCTCCTGCCCAGCTGTCCCTTTTACTATTATCACAGTTGCATGACACCCAGAAATACCTGGGTTCTGCATAAATGCAAGTTATTTCCATCATCTTGATGAGAATAGTGTTAGGGCTCTCCATACTTCGAAAATTTCTCACCATCCTAATCCTGGGGAGGGTTCTTCTCTCACTGACTGAATATGAGTTACTTGAACAATTTAAAAGAGCTGTGGGTCAGAGGTAAGCCAGGGAGATCAAGAATAGAGCCTGGTGGTCTGGAGGTTTAAGGAAAGCCATGCCTCCATCTTCCTCCAGGAATTGTTGTTTTGTTAGTTTTTTCTTTAAATAGCAAACAGCGAGAGGATGACCCTGGAGTCAATACCCGAAGCTGTGACCAAGCAAGCCATTTACTTCAGCCTAGATTTTGGTTAGCCCCCATATGTTTCATAGCTCAAGGTTTTGAAAATCAAGAGTATTCATATGCCTTATTCACCTCTCTGGTGGCTTTGCAATTCATAGGCCTGAGCCTTTGAACACTTACTACTGTATGTAGTGCTTGCCACCATGGGTAGACTCATTGGACTTCATCCCATGGACTTCAACAGTAGTAATCACTGAACATGATGGATTGTTCAGGCCCCTGTGTTTGTTTCATGGTATTTTAGGGGATATTCTGGGAACATTCCTTAAACTTAATTGAAACACAGTGGACTAGGGGCTTGCAACATGCAGAGCAATTTGGTCCCAATCCACCAAAACCCTAAACCAGAGGTGGGAAAACTACGGCCTATGGGCCACATACAGCCTGCGGGCCACATCTGGCCCACCGGCCCTTGAGCTCCCAGCTGGGGAGGCTATCCTCCGTCCCCTCCCCCGCAGTCTCAGGTCGCCGTGCCACCAGCACTCTAATAATTTATCTTGGAACTTACGGATATCATCAAATCCTTCCCCAAACAATTCCAAGAGAAACTCTACAAGCTCATCCTCCACAAACCGACCGCTGCGACCTCCTAAATGCTTCCCACACTACACGAATATTGGAACCCAGACAGGCCCATCATATCTGGCCCAGCACAGCACTTTTACTGAAGGAATATCAGGACTCATAGAAACCATACTCAAAACACTCAGCACACAAAGGGTCATCTTCCTCCAAGACACAACTGACTTCTTCCACAAAGTCTGCAACATTAACAACCTTCCTTTAGAACACCATCCTTCCCACCATGGATGTCACTTTCCTATGCACCAACATCCCTCACAATGATGGCCTAGCTGCCTACCTCAAATATTTACAAGATAATGAACTGTCCTCAGCTATCCACCCTAAACACATCATTTCATCCTCACCCATAACAATTTTATATTCAACAACAAACACTTTGTCTGTAACCCACTAATCCTTCTTTTTGTCCTATGACTGCAGAGGTGTTAGGCCACTCTACCTTGAACAGTTCCTTAGAATATGTGCTAATTACTTATGCTAAACAATGCATTTATCTGTGTTGCTCAGGCTATATTTACACTACACAGCTTTTAGTGACGTGGCTGTGTTGCCACAGCAGTGCCGCTAAAAGTCACGTAGTGTAGCCGCTGTTTGTCGGTTCTCCTGCTGACAAAAAACTTCTACCCCCAACGAGCGGTACTTGCATTGTTGGCAGGAGAGCGCTCCTGCCGACAATGTGCTGTTCACACTGGCACTTGCCGTGGCAAAACTTTTGTCTTTCGGGAGGGGCGGGGGTTAACACCTCTGAAATACAAAAGTTTTGTCATTCAATTGTCAGTGTAGACATAGCCTCAAGTACCTTTCTGAGACATGAAGAAGAGCTCTGTGTGGCTTGAAAGCTTGTCTCTGTCACTGATAAAAGTTGGTCCAACAAAAGATATTACCTCACCCACCTTGTCTATCTAATATGACATTTGGAAGACAGGAAAAGGTTATGTCTATTGATAACAGCTTAAAAATGATCTTTATTTCCTGGTGTGCCAAAAACAATTTCCAAACGATTTCCTGCAAAAATCCAACAGTGCAAAGAAACATATTTCAAGTGTTACCCCTGGAAAAATGTAAACATCTATTTGGTACATGTGTTTCTTTAAAGTGATGTTTTCTGCATCAGAAGAAACATTTGCTACATTTGATGTGGCAGTTGATTTGGAAATTGCATTGTTTTATTGAGCAGCCCGATAAGCATATGAACCTGTTTAAATGTCAGTGCACAAATTATTGTTGATCTGGACTGCAGGAATAGATGTACTTATGCCCGTTATCTTATAGCAAAGAGTTCGGAATCATTGCAAATGAGAAATGTCTACCTACAGTTAATGGGCACAATCAGGTTGTAAATTTCAAACCAACATATTTAATGTGAATCCTGGATGGGAAACAAAAAACAACGTCCTCCCTCCCCCTCCTCCCCCACCACCCTTCATTTAGCAGACTTATGCAGTGATGAGCCAAAGATTTTGCATTTCAGAATACCAGCCCATTTAATATTTTGCTTTCTACTAGACCCTGATTTATATTAGGGCATGTTTTATTTAGGCTTTTTTGCTAATATGCTACTGGTAGATGTTCAGATTTATTCTCCTGATTCATTCTTTTACAGTTATTTTTTTTAACCACTAGAGGATGAAAAAGGATTTGTCACAACATCCTAGGCATGCTCTAAGTAGAGTGAGAAATTCTCTGTTTGCAAGGCTGTAACAAAGGTATGGAGGTTTGGAGAGTAAACGTGTTTTCATATACTGGACCTGCACCCACCTGACAGAGCTAGAGCTACAGGAGCCATTTAAAGGATTAATCTACAAGCAGCAAACTCGGGGGCCCCGGGGGGAGGAAAATGCTTTGCCCAGATCTGAAAAATGGTTTCTTAGAATTTCTAGTCTCACGATTTCACTGTCCTTTTTTTTTAAAAAAGGGTAATTTTAAAAAACTCAATTAATAATTGAGCATCTCCTATTCTTGTCCTACCAAATTTCTGGCCAAATACTGCCCTGAACTGCATGTATGTAGTTCTTATTAATTTCAGTGGGGATCACAAGCACATATTCAAAGGCAGAATTTGGCCCATAGTCTGCTTTCTTCAGAAAGTCTAAAGGATGTTATGACTTTTTGTTGGGAAAGGGCTTTGTTTAGCATTTCTTCTAAAAGAATATCCTATTGAGGGGATTATATATTTTTTTCTAACCATAGCTACCACTCTGCCCTTTTCTTTGCCTTGCTCAATGCACATGGTTATTTTCAGTAATTTTTTCTACTTTTTACCTTTGTGAGTTGCAAAAATTTCCTACCAAACATTTCCTTCTCTGCAGTTTGAAGTCCCCAGGAAGTTCACATTAGGTCCACACATGCCTTTCTAGTCATGTTTTAAAATGTGTTACTTAACATGTGTTAATTAACACAATAATACATTCTAGTGTAAACACTACATAAACATTTGTTGCTAGTTAACCCTTTGAGTTAAACACAGGTAGCAACACGTGTCAGAGACCTTTTTTGTAGTATGTATATTAGAATTTACAACCATGTTAGTTAACACTTATTAATTGACATGTTACATGACTGCTGAATGTATTGTCAGATTTCTGCATTAGAGCTTTGATCTAGAGCCCACTAATAACATTGACCATGTACTTCAATAGTCTTTATCTTAGGCATTAAACTTAGGAATCTAAAACTGATTGCAAATGAAATGGTTTTGTTTTGTTTTAAGGGACTCAACAGTCTATATAGTTTAGTATCCTGCCCTCAGAGTCAATATAACTGCCACAGAGCCAGTTTGGTTAAATGGCTCAGGACCTGGTTATCTCCTTGTGACATACTGCCATAGTTGAAATCAGGGCCGGCTCCAGCATTTCTGCCGCCCCAAGCAAAAAAAAAAAAAAAAGCCACGATTGCAATCGCGACCGGCGGCGGCAATTGGGGGGGGGGGGGAGAAAGAAAGCCGCGATTGGCGGCGGCAGTTCGGCAGCATGTCCTTCGCTCCTAGAGGGAGTGAGGGACCTGCCGCCCCCGAATTGCCGCACGCGCCGCCCCTCTCCCTTGGCCACCCCAAGCACCTGCTTGTTAAGCTGGTGCCTGGAGCCGGCCCTCGTTGAAATCAGCAGAGATGTTTAAGTTGGAACTTCCTCAATCTAAGTGAGGGGGAACTTTGGCAGGTCATTTTCTGTAAGGGGTCTTCAGTTTCAGAACTCACTCCCACCTTGGTCTGCCAGTGCCCAGATTTGATATCTCTGCAGGCATGTAACAGAACCCATCTTTTTCCCCTTTGCTCTGAGGTTGCTGGAAAAGGAATGGCCTGAAGTAGATATGTTAATGGGAAGCCTTTTAAAATTATTTTGGTATCTAAATGTATGGGATAGATTCCTAGAGCTGAGGATGGTCACCTATACTTTCAGGTTAGTAATTTGAAGAAATGAATGAAAATTGGCCAGGACTGACTAGTCCTAGGCAACGACTAGCCCAGTCTCCATGAGGATCATTGGCAGCAGGTGCCCAAGGAAGATTATGCAGTTCCAAAGTAGATACTGACTCCTCACACTTGAACCCCATGTGCTAAGAACTTCATCTCTCTATACTATCCATTCATCCTCTGTCTCTAAGCAGGGAGACTAACTTAGAGAAGAATAACCTGGTTGTAATGACCCTCTCCAGACTTGTACCCACCTGCCTAAGGCTCACAGCACCATCACCTCCTTTCCTCACTCCTGCTTAATATTAGGTCTTCAATGTTTTCAAGGGAACAGTTTTCCATCAGAAAATGCTCTTTTATCAAAATTTAAATGTTTTGCAGAAACATGTTAAGTTAGACAAATTTTTGATGGAAGAATCTCAAAACAATTCAAAATTGAAATGGAGCATTTAATTTCAATTTTCTCATTTCATTTTCTTTAGGCTTTCTGGATTAGTTTTGTTCTGATATTCTCTTTTCTTTCAACTTTTATATATTACAAAATATTTATTATATATATTATATTGTAAAATATTTCAACATTATCAGAATGAAATGTTCCAATGAGGTCATGTCAATGTTTCTGAATTGAAATTTCCAGAATTTCTGTCCTATAAAAAATTTTACATTTTGACTTTTCATCCCAATCCAGGACTGTCACAGGGTATGCACACCTCATCCCCTATTGGGGTAGGTCAGGGCTGGGTGGCCTAATGGCCAAAGTCAATATGGCTGCCCCTGGGGTTGAGAGCTATATGCCCTAATGGCCCAAGTGAATATGGCTGCTTTTGGGTTCAGGGCAGCGCAGCCTAGTAGCCAGAGTCTATACGGTTGCCCTTGGGGATCAGGGCTGTGTGGCTTAATGGCCAGAGTCAATAGAATTGCCCTTGGGTCAGGGCAATGCGGCCCAATGGCCAGAGTCTGTATGGCTGCCCTCAGGATCAAGGTTGTGTGGCCTAATGGCCAGAGTCAGGGGCCGCCACCTATGGGGGTGACGGCTGGAGTAGGCAGACATGGGCCCTCCCTGTCAGCGGCGAGTGTGGTCACCACCAAACCAGTAGCGATCCTACTGCAACACACTGACCTTCCTTGTGTGGGAAATACCAATCACTCCACCTTCCTGGGCCACTTCCTAATGTGTTTCCTGAAGCTGGGGTCTGTAGGGGGAGGAAATAGCTCAGTGGTTTGAGCATTGGCCTGCTAAACCCAGGGTTGTGAGTTCAGTCCTTCTGAGGTCCCTTCCAACCCTAATAATCTATGATTCTATGTTGTCAGAATCTCCAAGCTCTGCAGTGTAGGTAGTTCTGACTCCAGGCTATAGATCAGGTTCTTGGAATCTCTGGTTTCTGCAGGTGGGTGCTGAAGCAGCTGCTGAGGTAGAACCTCCCCCAAGCATCCTCCCTCCTCAGTGGTAAGCCTAGAATGAGCTGGGCTCCTCTCTTTTATACTGAGGCAGCAGTTGGAGCATGCCCAGCACAGTCTGATGGGTAGGACTTTCACTTCCCATAGTGTGGAGTCAGGGCCGTCCCTAGACATTTTGGTGCCCTACGCAGCTCCCCCATGGGGGGGCATCCCCAGGCCTCCACAGGGGGGCAGGAACAGGCTTGGGAGGCAGGGGGGAAATCGCCCCCCAGCACGAGCTGGCAGAGCAGAGTGGGTTGGGGCCAGGTCACTCCACTTCCTGCCGCCCAATGAGTGCAGAGCAGACCCGACCCCGCACTCACGGGGACGCGGGAAGTGGAGTAACCTGGCCCCAGCCCACTCCGTTCTGCTCCCCTGGCTCCCAGCCTTGGGACTTGGGGGGACAGGGAGGAACTGCCCCCCAGCACTCACCAGCAGCGCAGCTGGGAGCCGGTGGAGCAGAATGGATTGGTGCTGGATCGCTCCACTTCCCGCTGCCTGGTGAGTGCAGGACATGCCCGACCCCGGCTGCAGTCCTCAGGGGAGGGGGTGGAACAGAGTTGGGGTGGGAAGAGGTGGTACAGGGGCGGAACCAGGGCAGGGGCTTAGGGGAAGGGGTGGAGTAGGGGTGGAGCAGGGGTGGGAAGAGGCAGGGCTGGAGTGGAGCAGGGGCGGGGGCTGTGGGGAAAGGGGAAAGTGGGGGTGGGGCAAAGCAGGGCGGGGGCCCTGGGGAAGAGGCAGAGCAGCGACGGGGGCAGCTTTCCTGGGCAGCTCAGCCGGTCGGGGGATCAGGCTGTCTGCCAGAGCAGCATGCAGCTGCGTAGGGCACCAGGAAATTTGGGGCAATTTGGTGCCCCGCATTTCCTGGTGCCCTACCCAGTTGCGTACTTTGAGTATGGGTAAGAACAGCCCTGTGTGGGGTTAACACTTTCTTGCCTACTGCAGGATATACACACCCCGTCACAAGGACAAAAACACATTTCTGATTATCTGAATTTTTTGTGGGACAGGAATTCTATTGTCTAGCAAGCTTTACTTAATATATATAAAAAAAGTTAACCAGAATCTGTTCATAACAGCTACCTCCAGACATCTGTCCATTCCCCTGATTTTTTTTTAAAACGTTGAAAAAATTGCTTTACAAATCGTGCATCTTAAACTCCCAGAACATATACAAACAATTTGAGACTACACCTCTTCAAACAATCACAGCCTAAAATTATATTCTGGATGAATAACTAGGTAAATCTTTCTCATCCACAACTAATTTTAATTGTTAAATCATTCAGACCCATTTTATTCCACTCCTCCTTCAGATGCCAAGGACAGCAGATAAACATGCAACATGTCTGGAAGGTCAACAAATTTGGGTTGAGTTGGACCAAGGAGAGAACAGGATATTTCCCCACAGTGAAAATATCCTGCCATCAGAACCACTCCCATTTCAATCTGGTGTCTATTTGTGCAATGGTATATTAAGTATTTGGGGATGTTCATTCTGACCAATAACAAGTGATTTTCCTATTCCCTGAAGCATGAGAATTAATAGATCTTTTAATTTTATTCAAGATAGTACATATGAGAATACTGCTTTAGAAGCATCTATCCACTTAGCTTAAATTGAAGAAGAAACTCATTTTCCTTTGTAAATCTGCACCTATATTTCTCTGACTAAAAGGGGCCATGAGAGATACCTTAATTGTATTGCACCAATTTGTTTCTTTAATTCTATTTATCATTAACATTTTAGTGTTGAAAACAAAAGCTTGTTCTGTTATTTTGGCAAGTGTATTTTGTAAGGCTTATGGTTATTTTCAAGGTCTGTTAACATGGCTTTGTCATTTTTAGTGTACAGCTACAGCAGCATAGCTGTAGAAACAGGTTAAGCATGATAATCTTGGCTGACAGATGGGTGAAGTCATTCTTTAAAAGAATGGCTGAAAGATGCTGTCTTGGCTACAGTTACTATGAAAAGAAGACTCCTATAGTAAGAGCCTGTAAATCAGAGGAGGATCTTTCAGACTAACCACCACTCATCTTCTAAGCAAATTTAACTTTGCTTCCAGGGAGGTTTTTGTTAGTACTTAAACAGTTCAGTAGTTATGTTAATTATCATTGAAATATCTTGTGTGCAAAGTTGTCTTGAGTTTACTTGCTGATATTCAGCATATATAGTAATAAATTATGAAGACTTCTTTGTGTAGCTGTATTTAGTCAACTGAGAAAAGCAGACCAGGTAAATAATAAACTTCTTTATTGGATGAACATAACAAGCTTTTTTTCCTTTAAAAAACAAAACAAACAGCTTGTGCCTTGCTCTTAAGCCCCTTCGTGATCTAAACATTTGTATTAAAACATTCACCGGTATTCCAGTCAAAGTCATCACATTATCTTCCTTCTGAAGAGAGTTGTCCTGTACTCTCAGCAGTTTCATTTTTCAGGGGGGATTTCTCAAACTTTCTTTCAGGTTTCAGTTCAAAGGATTTGCACTCCTGAAATTTTGCTTTTGGTTGCAAGATGTAATTAACCCAAAACCTCAAATCAAAATTAATTTGAAACTACTTAGATTTCCACTGATTTCAGGACAAAATCAAGCACAACTGTTGGTTGTAAACCACAAATCCTTCTACCTTCACTTCAGCATGGCTGGGGAAGTTACCATTCTGAAACTAACAAATATATTGCATCTCACAGATCACATCTCCTTTGCTGGTTTCAGAGTAGCAGCCGTGTTAGTCTGTATCCGCAAAAAGAACAGGAGTACTTGTGGCACCTTAGAGACTAACAAATTTATTAGAGCATAAGCTTTCGTGGGCTACAACCCACTTCTTCGGATGCATAGCCCACGAAAGCTTATGCTCTAATAAATTTGTTAGTCTCTAAGGTGCCACAAGTACTCCTGTTCTTTTTGCGGATACAGACTAACACGGCTGCTACTCTGAAACCTGTCATTATGCAAGGCACTGCATTTAGCCGTATGGAGTGGAAATCCATCAATCTCCTTTGCTGGTATTCTTTGGTTTCCCAGCCCTACGTTTACCTCCAGGAAGTCCCACATTCACACGGCTGTTTTACTAACTCTGGGGCCTGAGAGTCCAGTGCTTAATTTGTGCCAGCGTTTGCCATGGCCAAGCCCCAGTGCCTCTGGGCTTGGCAGTTCATAGCTCCGGCACCTGTGGGCTTGCCACACCAGTTATGAAAGTTTTTAAAAAATTGCTGGAGCCCCGGCACCTCTTTCATTCCCAATTAAGCACTGTGAGAGTCTCCAGAGTGGACTGTGATAATAGGGAATCCTTCTGTAGAACTAAGGAATTCCCATTCTGGGATTGAATCTCCAGCCCTAGAATCATAGAAATGTAGAGCTGGAAGGGACATTGAGAGATCATATAATCCAGCCCTTGCACCAAGGCAGGACCAAGTCTTCCTAGACCATCCCTGACAGGTGTTATCTAACCTGTTCTTAAAAATTTCCAATGCTGGAAATTCTACAACTTCCCTTGGAAGCCAATTCCAGTGCTTAACTATCCTTATGGTGAAAACTTTTTCCTAATATCCAATTTAAATTCCCCTTGCTGCAGATTAAGCCCATTACTTCTTGTCCTACCTTCAGTGGACATCAAGAACAACTGATCACTGTCCTCTTCACTTATGCCAACATCTTATGCCAACATCTGATATACCAACAGAGCCTGTCACAATTTTCAGTGGGAACTGTAAAAATAACATAAAATGAAAATTATGTTAAGATCAGAAAGTGCTCAAAAATCCTATAAACAAAGATCTCAGTGGCATGCATTAAATTCAGGCCATTTGAGTCATGATGCAGCTGAATTGGGGACAGGCTGCCCATCTCCTCAGGAGATTTTTCTGTGAATTTGGGAACTGGTCTAGCATGCTGCCATCATCAAAATTAAAAGATGATGGAGCAAGTCAGCATGCTGTTTCTGAAGTTCCTGGAATATGGGCAGCTCGTTGCGCACAGTAGCATTGGAGGGAAGCGTTAGCAGCTAGTTGAAATGCTTCAAATTACTTTGGTTTTGATCTTGGTTGGTTGGTTGTTTTTTGGTGTGTGTTCTTCAACTGCAGTTGTAGTCATCTTTGTGGGCTTTTCTGTACAGTTGTCATCCTTTTTTTGTCTTCAGCCATTGTCATCACCAATGTTGGCTGTTTTATGTTAGTTCATTAGCTAATGTTTAGTATTTGTTATATTTGGTTTGTTTGGGGTTTGGGAGGCAGAAAACGTTGCACTGCCCATTTTGATGAGTCAGCTTAGTTATGTGTTGAAATATTTTCAAAATAGGATATTTTCATTTCAGAAAATTTCTGATTTTGACACAAAAATGGTTTCTCTTCTCCCTTTAATGTCAGTGGGAATTGTCTGGGCAGAATGAGATACATGACAAAAATGTGCTTCTTACAATGCAAATTTCATGGGTTCTCTGAAAACGAAGGGCCTGAATTCAAGGCCCATTGAAGTCAATGGAAAGATTTCCTTTGACTTCAGTGGGCTCTGGATCAGGTCCCATAAGAACAGCAGAAAGTTCAATTAGGGCCAGCCAAAAACTTTACATCACAACTGTTTTTTGATTTAAAAAATTGGATTTTTGATTAAACTTTTTTTTTTTCAAAAAGGTCTGCTATTTTGCTGAAAAAAAATTCGGTCCCTCAGTCCCTCTCTTCCTCTTTGAGCTGCCGCCGAAGTGCCGCCGAAGATGAAGAGAGGGAGTGAAGGACCCACTGCCGAACTGCCGCCGAAGAATGGAGCGGCGCAATTGAGCTGCCACCGATTGCCTTTTTTTTTTTTTTTCGCCGCTTGGGGCGGCAGAAAACCTGGAGCTGGCCCTGACTGTATGTCAGATTTCCATATCTACATTTATGACAAATTCGATCAGTGTTATGCCCAAGTAATGGTCTCACGGTTTTGTAACCACATTCTTCCTTCAGGTTGTCTTATCCAATATGAATTGTTCTTTTTTTGCAGGACCATGTAGAAAATGTCATGCTTTTCAATTATGTGAAAAGATGCCATACACTATCTTTGGGACAATAGTATTCAAAGACTTGACCATCATTTGACAATAATGTGCTGATATGTGGCTGACAGTTATAATTGTTTTCATACTATCTTGGAAGTTATTCCCCTATTAGGAAAAAGAGTCATAATAATAAATCCTTTAAATGACATTTTCTTGCAGTTAGTTCCTCTACAATTATTTCTGCCATGCTCCTGTGGTTTGGTTTTGCTTTGTTTTTTAACAGTGGCATATACTATTAATTTTAAACTTTTCAAAAAAAGGTAGATTTTTAATCACACCTCAAATGTTTCCAAACGTATCATTTTAACTTCTATCACTACAAATTATTCCCCATTTCTGCCATCAGTTTCCAGCACAGGCTATTTGTAACAACTTATGAGGATTCAAGCTGTGAGGATGCCCTGCAATTCCTGAGTGCTTTTCCTTTGAATTGGCTACCAATGTCGTGTGCTGCACAGTTAGCTAATGCAGTAGCTTTCAAATGCAGAACTTGTCTACAAGGCAGCATAATGTGCTACTACTGTGAGGTCCCAAGCACACACTATTTTAATGGCTTTTTCATTTTTAATGACTAGTGTACTATAGGCTGCTATTTCTCTGACATTCTTCACAAGAATTCTCATTGCCTGATATGACACCTACTGGTATGAACAGAACTGATCAACTATTTAAGTGTTCTAATGCAGTTCTAAAGTTTCTTCTAAGCTCCGCCAGATGTCTAAACTTGTTAATCTTATGGACTGTTTTATTTGCATCTGTCATCATAAACATTGATCAGCTTTGAACATCCCTGACAAGTGAGAGACACTTTAGTTACTTAAAGAATTTTACTCTCCTGAGCTGCTTTAAAATGAACTTTAACTTTTTTTAAGGTAATACACAAAAATATGTCTGAATACAAATAGGACTAATTCAAGGTTAGTAGAAATGACAACAGATTTTTAGACCAATGGCTCTCAGCCCTTCACATTCTGAATACCTTTGTGACCCTTTCTTTATAAATCAGCATACCAGGCCTGAACTTGTAAAGTGATGTTCTCTCCTGAGAGGTGCTGAGTGTATTCTGAGGAGTTCTGGGAGCCATCAGCTTCCAACGAAGTCACTGCATCTTGCAGAATCAGTTGCATTTTATGAACCACTGGGATAGCATTGTTATCTGGGTGCTATACATGGGATTTACAAAAGTAAATATGGGACTTTAGAGCACAAGTCACATTGAGTTCCTGTGGGAGTTTGGTGCCTAACTCCCTTTGGTGTTTTTGAAAATCCAAGCCCTATAGTTAAAATGGATTTGAAGCATCAGTAAAGTAAGATTAGTCGTAGTTTAGCACATTGTGGTATGTTAAAATTCTCTTATATAGGAAAGATTCACAGGTCTTAAAATGGTCAGTGACTGTAACACATAAAAAGAAGCCTTAACTTCATTTGTCTTTGAAGTACTGAGGAAAGTATATGGTATTTTAGTGTTTCTGTTTTTGCCGTGACTTACACCTAAAAATGAACAGTAATAAGAAAACTCCATTAGTTGAGAGTTTAGTTCAAGTGACTTATTTCTCGGTCTAAAGGCTTGTCTGCATGGCAAGTTAGTGCACGGCAAGCTAGGGTGAGAATCTACAGTGCACCAGCTTGCCATGCACTAACTCACCATGTGGACGCTGCTACAGCTCGCTCCGAGACGTGATAGACTCTCACCATGGCTTGTCGTACACCAACTCACCATGTAGAGACGTTCTCCATGATTCCAGAATTGTGGTCTGTAGCGTGTTTGTTGGCAGTCCACAAAAAAACATTTAGGTCACATGGTACTGGTTCTTCCTGGTCTCCAGCTGCTAAATTGCATAGAAGACAGCTAAAAATACATGAAATGTTTTCCAATGTTGCTTTTCCATATAAGCAATTGTTGTAGTTGCCACATAGATGTCATTCAGTTGCTAGCAGGAGAGAAAGTCTTCATGAATGTTCCACGATTATGAATGGGACATGAAGTGATCCACAAGACTACCTCTCTAAGACCTTGTCCACACTTGCAGTGGTGCATAGGGTACATGCAGCTAACACTCCAGCAGCAGGGAGGCAGCAGGACACCACACTGCTAAAAAGAGAGAGTTGAAGTGGGAGGCGTGGCTTGGGCACGTAGAGAGCCATGTAGGCTATATATCCTACAGTTCTGGTGCGTCTGTCCTCTCGCCCAAGTAGTACTTCAATGTCTATACTGCTATTTATACCCCTGCTAACTGGGCATGCAGCATCTGTACTCTACTCACTGCTGCAAGTATAAACATAATTTAAGTTGAAATCCACAAAGTTTGAGAAACACCCCCCTCTCTCAATTTCTGAAATGTTTTACTATAACTGAAAATACAATGCATACCATTTGCTACTGTGATTTAAAAAAAAAAATGAATTGAGCTGCTTCCTCAAACAAACCAGCCATTGTATAAGTTTTAAGACAAAAACATTCAGAGCAAGCCTACATATTTATACTTGTTTCTCAAGAAAGCATATACTCAGGAGATGCCTCTTTTCTACGAAATATAATTTGTACATTCACATAACTTCTCTTGATGTACAGGTCATTTTTGTATATTCAATAGCTGATCCAATGAAACATCATTTTTTAAGCAGAGATAGAACAAAATAAGAGCTGTGTTTAGTAGTTCTGCCTAAGGAACTAAAGCTGTTAAGAAAAATATCAAAACATTGTAAAATAATGTAGAAAAGGGTCTAAGCTTAAATTGAAAAAACCCCAAACAAACAGGAAATGTAAAGAAAAGAAACACTCTCTCCTTACCATTTGCAGGAGCCTTATACCAATTCAGAAAAGTACCTAAGCACATGCCTAAATCAGTCCATGTTCAAGAAAGCAACTAAAAACATGATTAACTTCAAGCATGTCTTTAAATTCCATTCACTTGAATGGGACTTAAGCGCATGCTTAAAGTTAAGCATATGCTTAAGTGCTTTCCAGAATCAGGGCATCAGTGAATCATTTTGCCTGATACATGTGTTACAATATCTAGTAGTAATTTAAAGAGAGAGAGAGAGAAAGAGAGACAGAAAAGTCTCTTTGGAAGGTGTTGGAATTGACAAAATTGTCTGCAGAAGCTTCTTCCTGTCAAACTGCTTACAAAAGTTCTTTCTGGAGCATTACTTCTTAATCTCACAAATTAGTGTTTTTCTTTATAATCTTATATCTGTAATATTTTTGATAAAATGAATGCATACTTAGTTAACTTTATTTAATATACTTCTGAGAGTTAGTTGTTAGTTACTTATGTGCAGCAGCTTCTAGAAATTATATCTTTTAGCAGTGGTTTTTTTTCTTCAGAGTACTACAAGAATTTAGGCACTATAGATTATTTGCTAACCATTTCATTTTTTTTAATAGGGGCATTTTTAGATTAAAACAGAGATTCTTACACAGCATTAGCTCCTGTATATAGCAGCACACCTGGTGGCTGCTATATTTTATTGATTCCAATTTTCCACCATATCAAATGCTTGGAGTGGAGAGTGGTGGCCCCAGGGAGCCAGCTACAACTCCCTGATTCAGGGTCACGCAGCCCTAGTGTAAATAAGATCAGGAAGGTTCCGGCACTAGCTTTATGTTGCTGGCACTGCTGGCATAAAGTCTCTTATTTATTGGATAATTTGAGAATTGGGCATAGCTGAGCTCAGCTCTGCCATGCCCCCAGACTGCCTCTGACAAGTCACCTATGCTGAGGGCATAGGAATCAGTTATGCCACCTTTGCCAGCTCTACACCTGTGGAGTTTCCTCCTGCACAGAAGGAATTTTCTGCTGGAAACTTCATCCTGTGTTACAACTACTTTCTTCTTCTTAAATGGGTAAGCAGTGCAAAATGCTCTAAACTCATCAGAGAATCTGGCTTTATTATACTTTGGCCCCAATCCCACAAACGCTTATACATGATTACTTACTCCTGAGTTCAACTGTATAAGTAGTATAAGTAAAGAGTATAAGTAAAGAGTTCTCAAAAAGGGCCAATTCCACATAGTTTAAATAAGAACACTATTCAGTACTGTTTTAAATTTACACTAAGTTGCTCAACTAACTAGCAATCTAGAGCATTTAATTACAAATATTCAGATACGTGTTTGTGTTAATAAATCAGCTCTTTCCTCCAAATCACATTTCCACTGTTGAATTGCCTTTTAATATCTCAGGACTAAATACACAAAGGTACTTAGCCACTGCTTCACAAGATGCTGCAACATGAACCCCCTCGGTGCCCTACCACCTAGTAGAATCTTCAGCCCTGAGGTATACGCACAGGCTTCCCAAACAATGCATGGAGAGAAAAAAGTGCTTAAGGGAGGGCTTCTGAGAAGCTATTTAGTTGAGCGGGGAGCCACATAATCTCCATAACTCCTCAGCCAAGAGTGAAATGGAGGGGCTTAGGCTCCTCTTCTCAAAGGCATTTAGGCACCTGAGTCCCATCAATCTGGGTCTTTAGGCAAGTGACTGATGGGCCAAAGGGAAGTGCCTCCATCCATCCACTCAAGATTCTTAGCCATGAACCCTCTCCTGTAATTCACTGCCTAAGCAGTCTGTGTCCTGACCTAGGGGATGAAACCCAGACTTTTCTCAAGAAACACCCGAGAGAAAGAGATCCACACCATTGTAGCCAAGGCCCTCACCTTGGATACAGAAGACCTCTGTTAAAGTCTCTGAGCTGCCTGATTTGGAACAGGGCCTTGAACCTAGATCTCCCACATCCCTGGTGAGTGCCCAGACCACAAGGCTATTGGTGTCCTTGTACACCCTCACACATGCCGGGCAGCCAGCTCCTGAAATTCCCAAGCTGGTTGCCCTGTTCTTTTTGCGTGGGTTATGCATGCTCAGAGCATGCCTACCAGCTCAGACCTCTCAGGTGAGATAGGCAGGGGAACCCCTACTTTAAGAATCCTACCAGGGCTAGGATGCTGAGCAGCTCAGTGGTAGCCGGACTTGGATGATTTTGTGCATACCCACCAGTGGAAACATAGGCAGTTAGGTAATTTAGATGCCCACAGAGTCAGGTGCCAGCTGAGTGGTGGTTTTGAGGACATCATTGGTGCCCGAATGGTGGACTTAGGCACCAAAAGAGGCTGTTAAGCCCCTAAGTATCTTTGTGGATCTAGCCCTTAGTAACTAAAACAAAACAGGAAAAGGAGATATACAAAGAGAGCCGGAGAGTTTAGCCCAGGAGAGTTCTTTGAATCACAGAATGTTAAACTGCTTTTAGATCAGCAGCTTGTAGAAGTATGCATTAAATTGTAATCCATGGTTCTTCTTGTAACCAGTTAATGATCCTATCAGTAACAGCCTAATTGCCTCTGCCAAGTTCTAAATTCTGCTGTATTGAAGAAGGCAATGATTGTGATCCAGCTAATCACATTCAAATCTGAAAAGTACACAGCAACAGAATGTTAATTCAGATTCTTTCCCTGGTAATCCATTTGATAACCTGGTGTTTGCAATTGACTAACTGAATATTCATTCTACTTCCTCAGAGGGAAGGTATGTTTTTCATTAAATTATTTTAATTCAGATATTTTGTCTATACTCTGCGTTAAATCCTGCTTTCCTTTCTCATACAAGTTGGTTTCAGTGGAAATACTCCTGCAAAGCAAGCAGGATGTAGCCATTTGGGGAAAAACAGGCTAAAGGAACATGTGGTAGCACAGCTGTTACTGTGATGCCTTGTTAATATTAGCCTTGGTTATTTATAATTTTGTTCTTGTTTCAGTATAATTTTTCAACACAATGTAATAAAAAAATGTGTACTTAGCACCATGAAAGTGTGCTAGGAAAAAAATGACAGAATATAGGCCAAAGTATCCCCGAGCTTTCCACATCATTTTTCAGAACAACATTACAAGGCCATTGGATATGTTCTGTAAGCATAAAACAATTGTTACTGGGACATTTTTATTAACTCTGGATTTGTGTAATAATAAAGGTTGATTATGATTTTACCTTTTAAATCCTTTTAATTCTAATGAGATTTTTTTCATGCTCTGAATTTCAATGAGAAGTATTCTGAATATGATGGCCACATAAAATATTTATGAAATCCATCTAGATTATCTTTAAGGTTATAAAACAAACAAACAACATCTGTTTTCTAAGAAGGGTTTTTTTCATACACTAACAAAACAGACATTAATTTTCAATATAAGAAACATTCCTTTCAAGACTACTTTAAGAGACCATTAAGGTCAAGATATTAAAAAATTAGTGCCTAAAAGCAAAGCTCCTAAAACCTTAGTTCAGTGATACTCAGACCTCAGTAGTTCAGGAGCCAAATAAACGAACAGCATTACCCAAAAGAGCCACAGTAGTATGAATTCATTGTTTCATTTACTATAGTACTATATATTCATATTTAAACAGTATGACAGGGGAAATATTTAGATAGATAGATCAGATTATTCTCACAGCGAAATGACTGACCAAGTATTCTAATTGGTTAATAATTAAATCACACAGCATTTTAATATAATATGCTGCAAAGAACTACAGGAGACGCATTAAAGAGCCACTTGTGGCTTGTGAGCCTCAGTCTGAGTATCACTGCCTTAGTTAAAAGTGCAGAGCAACCAGCAGCTGCCATTGAAGTTAATAAGAGTTGCTTGGTGCTCAGCCCTTTTGAAAATCAGGCCACTTATTTAGGCTCCTAACTAAAGTACTAAGAGCTTAATTTTAGTTACAATTTACTCTAAGTCCCCTTTATACTGCTCTTCCCTCCGTTTTTGAAAAACTTGACCTAAGATTGCAAAGTTAGAATTAAAGTTCTGCAGCTTTAGGGCACAGTCCTACGAACACTAAGCTGATGAGGTTTTTTTTTTACTCACGTAAGTTAACCTATTGATTACCATCCATGCTAAAGAACAGTATAGTTCTGCCATTTCACTAGAACACATCTCTGGACCTAGCAGACCTGCAAAATACTGACTGGAGTCAAATCTGCTATTTTAGCAAGAAAATCAATAAATTGGCAAAGAACAGTCTTCAGGCACACCAATCTACGGCCCACTTCCTTGATCTGTACCTGTCAATGTTCAGGCATAGTCATGGAAGAAGGACAGCACTGATAAATAACTCCTTCCTGTCCACAAATGGGGGAATATATCCATACTCATCCTCCTGGGTCTGTCTAGGTCTAGAGCATTAGATACAACTCATCATAGTGTGTTTCTGTCACTCACCTCAGAGATGTAACAAGGTCTGACAGGAAAGGTCAGAAATGGGTCCAATCATTCCTGTCCAAATGCTCACAGAGAGGAATCATGGGGAGATGTTCCTTTATCTCTAGGCCACTCAATTTTGAAGTTCCCTAAGGCTCAGTCCTCTTCTCCATCCTTTCTAACATCTACATGAAGTCTCTGAGAGGAAGTGAGACATCATGGCTGAAATGCAAGCAATATGCAGCCAGTCCTCAGTTCTACATACACTTTGCTTCCAGTAGAAATATCACCATTTTCCCAGCTATCCATCTGCCTGGCCAGGATAAACAACTAGATAACAGAAAGCTGGCTGATCCTGAACCTGAGCACGCTGGAGGTGCTTTTGGTGGGAAGATGAAAACTCTCTGAAGACCTAAAAAACTTAATTCACCTCCCAGTCAAAGTTCTGCCCTCCAGCTGTCTAATCAGATCAAAGTGTACATGCCTTTCTGGACTTCAGATACCGATGGTTGGAAAAATGCTTACTTCAATCTATGTCTAGACAGAAGACTGTTCCCATTCATATCCTACATGGAACTGCTCACATGATCCAAGCCTTCATGATCTCATGGGTAGACTACTGCAACTCACTATGAGTCTTTTCATGACTTCAATGGACGTTCAAATGCAATGTTGTTGTTGTAGCCATGTTCATCCCAGGATATTAGAGAGAAAAGGTGGGTGAGGTAATATCTTTTATCTGACCAGATTCTCTTGGTGAGAGAGGCAAGCTTTCAAGCTCACCAGAGCTCTTCTTCAGGTCTGGGAAGCTAAATACAAGGTGAACCAGATTGAAATATGTGTTAACTACTTATGCTAAACAATCTGGTTCACCTTGTATTTAGCTTCCCAGACCTGAAGAAGAGCTCTGTGTGAGCTTGAAAGTTTGCCTCTCTCACCAACAGAAACTGGTCTGATAAAAGATAATACTTTACCCACCTTGTCTCTTCAGTGAACTTTGAAATATACTCTAGATCCAAATATGCACACTCAAACATTTTAAAAGTTCCAATTAGTCCCAAATGTACCAGCTTCTCAGTAATATTGATGGCTGAAGATAAATAACCCAGTTGTCTGCTCACTACACTGGCTTCTCACAGAATACTGAGTCAGTTTCAAGGCCTTGGAGTTAATTTTCAAGATCCTCTGTAGAACTGACCCAAGATACGTCAAAAAGCATCACTCTCTTCACAACAGTGATCTCTCTTGACAACTATATTCCTCAGAACCATGAAGCTGTCAACCTCAGGAGAAGACTAGACTTTCATGGCAAAAAGGCCAAGACTTTGGAACTCATTACCAGTACCAGAGGACATCTGAATTGTCACAGATCTTCCTGCCTTCAGAACACAGAGTGAAATTAACTTCTTCAACTATGACTACATCATAAAATAGCAAAGGAGGAAAAAGATGTGAAGGCAGGAAGAGGGAGAGAGAGAAGAGGAGGAGTGTAGCACAGGAGGAGAGGGGATATAAATAAATAAATATTTTAAAATAATAATAAAGTACCTCCTTTACTATTTTAGGGGAAGTGGAAGAGAAAAGTGGACCTTTGGACTATTGTGATCTGGTTATTATCAGATGGGGACCATTCACTTTTTAGTTAAGTTGAATGAAGATAAATTGAACTATTACAACCATGTTAATTATCTAGCATAGAGAAAGAATCAGATATTACAGCATGCTATACTTGTGCATTGGAGCTTATATAGAAACAATTATATTACTATAGGATTGCAGAGCCTCTTATCCTTTCCCACAACTTCACTTTGTGAATGGCAGTAGGTAGCACTCCTTACAATTTTTACACATGCTATATGTGTTAGGAGAGCCATTATTTGATTGTATTCAGTCCATTTGCATATGGAAAGTATGTTTTTAAAATGTTTCTAACTGACAAATCATAACCAATTTTCACCAAACCTCTGAAAGGCACATATGTTGCCTAGGGAGTATGTCCCTTCAAAATTTAAAGACACTAACACCTAACACTGACTGAAAATTTGACCCCTTATGTTTTAATTTAAATGGGAAAATATTATCTTCTGCCAAAATACATTTAAAAAAAATGGGTGTCAAGTTTCGGGCATTCAACTTAGAAAAGTCTGATTTTCTGAGGGTGGCTCAGCACTTCTGAAAATCAGACTTCTTTTGAGGAGTCTCAGAGTCGACATCCAAAAACTGAGGCATACAGTAATCACTAATACAGAACAATGCACCTTTAGCTGAAGTTGGAAGAATAACAGTAAACACAATGGAAAGTGAAACAGCACATGGTTCTCAACTACAAAACACCAAGAACAATAAATATCCCATTTCATAGCTTTCTCTCTGTATTTTGCCTTCATAAAGTATGATCTATTTTTTTAAACAGCATTGGCAACTCAGTTTTTGTCAGTGCAAATCATCAAATAGCAATTTTATGCCTAATAATGCAAATTACATTGAAAGGCTACCTTTGACTTCAGAGGGGTTTGAGTCATGTTCCTAAATTGGAGCACTTAGCTCCAGAATTAAAATCAAAATCTTTGGTGTGACATTGTGATGCCTTGGGGTTCACCCAGACATAAGGGGTTCAGCCCCCACCTGCCTTGCAACTCTATGCTATGCTGCTGTGGCAACAGCCAGCATACAAGCAAGAAGGTTTCACCCTGGCTTCCACCCGCCAGTTATTCTTTGCAATGGGACCTCAACTACCATTCCAGCCACAAGTTCTCCTCAAAAACATTTTCTGCCATGTTCAGCATCTCTCATTGTAACTGTTCAATTTCACTGCTCCTTTAAAGAGACAGTATACATCACCCTGTTAGTTTAACAGGTGTTAACACACCCTCCACACTGAATTGATTTGTTAAAACTAGCACACAGATTTAAGTGATACCCAAATAGAAGGGACAGGAATAGAAAAGGTTACAAACAAACAAGCAAACAAAGAAACAAAAGTAAAACTCTGCTTCTAAGACTAAAGTCCAATTTAACAAACTAGAGTCTTCTATTCAAAGTAGTTTTCTCACCATAGTCATTCTTCCAGCAAGGCTGCCCAGTCTTCAGCCAGAATCCAACATAGAGCCCAAAGCACTTGGTTTCTTTATCTCCTCAGGTAAAGGATCATATAAATGGCTTTTGCTTTCTCATATATCTTCCCAAAGTTCATTAACCTTGTTTGAAGAGGCAGGAAGGCTTCCTGGGGGTGCAGTCTCTATCCTCCATGGAGATTAAGTGGTCATCTTCCCCCACTTGCCTGCCTGATAGCTTTGTTTACCTTGTATGTAAATATGCTTTTTATTGTCTTAGGTCATACCTTGCTTAATTTACATTGGAGACACAATCAAGCCTGTGGAACCAGGTTCTAGGACCAGCTGGGCTTAGGCACTACCCAGGGGTGCAGAACAATTTGTATAGTGGGGATGCTGAGAACCATTGAACTAAACTGTAAACTCAGTATATGATGGAAACCACTTTAAGCCAGGGAGTGCAGCAACACCCCCAGCACCTCTAGTTCCAGCACCTATGGCACAGTCTGCCAAACACAATCGAGGAACATCGTTCCAGCGCATCTGTGTAGTTTTTTGCACATTAACCATACTTACATCACACAAATATTAATGATCAGTGAGTTACTTTTCCAAGACACATTTTAAATAAATATCATGACAACAATGTGTAGGGTGCACTGAGCTGGTTAGGCCAGCTGGGACTCACTGCTACGTACCAGAGAGCTCCTTGCCCTCTGGTATTGGGGTGTCACAGACATCCAATTTGCAGGAGACTGTTTTGTAAAAAAAAAAAAAAAAAAAAAAATGCATTTGCTACTTAGAAAGTATAAGCATAAATATGGAAATGATTTAACCTGGAGCAAAAACTAAAATTCATGGGGGTAAGTATATTTTGGGCAATAGCTGTAGTTAAAGTGCCAAAACCATTTTAGAAATCTCCAGGCCCTAAGCTGGTGCAAATAAATGTAGCTTCACTGAAGTCAATGGAACCAGACCAAATTATACCAGCTGATGATCTGGCCCCTAGTTTGAGAGCTGGAGAGGGGGGAGGGGAGCAACTAAAATTAAAGTTCCACACAAGAGGAATGTGGAAGTAGCTCTAGGAAATAAGGAATGTAGGCTGCATTTATACACTCACGTGCATCACAAAACAAACAAAATGCCCAAACAGCACATGTATAACAGTCCATGATTGTGTGGAAATCCTAACTTTGAGGCTGCAGAAGCACATGAATACTGAAAATCAGGACTGGAGAAATAATGCACAAGTCATTCTAAAATCTCTTTATTAGGAATGGAAGCCCTATCAAGGATGTATGATTCTTGTAAAGCCAATCCAATATTTATATTCCAGATCTTGGAAAATATTGGTCTAAGTAGGCTATTGTAAGTTAGAAGACATTTTGGAAATCAGCTTAAACAATTGTTGAGGTGGTTTCTCTACAAAACTCTGGGCTTTCCTGAATTAGCTTGTGCTCTTGGGCATCATAGCTGCTATGACATGATCAAGAATGTATCTTTATGTTTTTGTGTGACACAAAGTCAGTTGTTGAATTTAAAATATTACAACTATGTTTGACTGTCTTATTTATTTGTTTGTTTATAGATTGACCTCCTTGTTCCTACAAAAGTGACTGGCATAATTACTCAAGGAGCTAAAGATTTTGGTCATGTACAGTTTGTGGGATCTTATAAACTTGCTTACAGTAATGATGGGGAGCATTGGACCATCTACCAGGATGAAAAACAAAAAAAGGATAAGGTAAGATAATGAGGCAATTGCTATTTGGGTTGCATTTACAGAAAGTAGTAACCTCAGTGCAGGTAGCCTGCAGGTTAATATGTACTGTCTGTTTTATGTGCATCTATATGGTTAGAGTTCCACAGATAAAAGTCAAGGTGAATAGAAAGGAATCATATACCACAATGACATTCACTGATACTATAATATCATACATATCTATGCAATGTGCCAGATCCAAAGCTATTAGATGCGGGACATAAAACTTTACAGTTCTCCATTTATTGAAATTATTTCTCTCTTGAACTCTGCAGTAGAATGCATATAAAAAGTAGCTTGTTTGTGTTTTTGAGAACAGCAACCCTGCTGAGATTTTGATAAGCATATGATAAAATGTGCTAGCTATTTTGAAAAAATAAATACTTTTTTTTTTATGTGCCTTTGTACCTAATGGTTCTGGGTTGATTTTTCTGGTAATTAATCATTCTAGGATATCAGATACCCACCCATATTCATTAATATTGCATCAGCAGTCTTAATATGCTTTAAAATATATTAATTTCAGAACTCTTCCTTTTGCAAATGTTAATGGCAGATGTTAGAGAAAGGGGTGTTTTAAGGTGCTGAGTGCCATTTAATTTTATATCAACATAGTCTAGAGAAAAAAGAATTGACAGGTCAAATTTTAATAATTGTCTCTCTTCATACTGCTCCAGGGATATGAGCCTCACTATAGTAGTCAAGTGAGGTGATTCCCCCCTTCCCCCCCCCCTTAGGGGACACCACTATCAAAGACAAGCAAGATACTCATAAGTCACTCACATTCCTATTTTCTGAGCTTTCAAAATAGTCTGTTTAAAAATTCTCAAAGAGAGTCTTAAACTCAAGTGGTCATAAAAAAAAAAATCATTGTGTGTCTTCTTAACGATCCTTGAAGAGGTGATTGTTGTCTTTGTGAGTTTGGTAAGAAAGTTTCCTAAGCAATGCCAGATAACTAATTAATTCACCAATTAATATAAATATTTGATGTTCAAATAGCTTCTTATACTAGTAACCAGTTTTAGAAAGGTCACTTGATTCTATATTGGTACATAAAACATATTACTACTCACACAGTAATGGTATTGTAAGTTATTATTTTAGATGATTGTATTTAGATGCAAAACATTTGCCAAAGAACATCACAAGAGAAGCTTTTGCATCTTAAGAATTTAGGGAATAAACAAACAGGTTTTCACCTTTAAATTGAAACATAAGGTTAGAAGTAACCAAAAAATTTCACCAGTATACATATTTCCTTAAAGTTAAACAAATGAAGACTTTAGACTTTATAAAACAAATCAGTGTCACAAAGCATATTTCCAGAAATCTTTGTGAGTTTAAAACTGAGGTTTTTCTCCTGGGAAACAGGAGGCACGGGAGAGGGGAGACGGGAGAGGGAAGGGATAACCAAAGACTCCTGAGTCAGCATTTATTGCCTTGAAAAACCAGGTATCACACATCATTTTGCTTTCACATTGTAGAAAATAATATATTCACATCCCTTAACAAGGCGGTGGTAAACTGCTTTTTGAGAAGACATTCCTATGGTAGTTTGCCTTTTAACCAAACAGTTCCCCAGATTACAGTCTAGATTAATAGATTCTCACCCATCATACTTCAGGAACCACTGAGGTCATCCTCTCTGTCCTCCTGTATAACATAGGCCATAGAATGTCCCAAAAATAATTCCTGGAGCATATCTTCTAGAAAAAACATCTGATCTTGATTTGAAAATTGTTAGTAATGGAGAATCCACCATGATCCTTGGTAAATTGTTCAAATAGTTAATTACCCTTGTTGTCAAAAATTTAACACTTATTTCCAGCCTGAATTTGTCTAGCTTCAACTTCCAGCCATTGGATGGTGTTATACCTTTCTCTGCTAGACTGAAGAGCCCTTCTTTTTAATTTTATAACATTCTAGTTTTTTTAATCAGAATGTTGTGCAGTCAAATGCTTTTCAGAAGTCTAAGTATATTACATCAACATTATTGCCTTTATTAACCAAACTTGTATTGTCGTCAAAAAAACATATCAGGATAGTTTGACAGGATCTATTTTCCATAAATCCAGGCTGATTTGTACTTATTACATTATCTTGTCTGGGATCGACGTCAGCCTGACAGACAGGCCTATGATTACCTGGGTCATCCCATTTAGCCTTTTTAAAAACTGGCATAACATTAGCTTTCTTCCAGTCTTGTGGGACTTCCCTAGTGCTCCATGACTCACTAAAAATCAATATTAATTGTCCAGCGAGTGCCTCAGCCTGCTCCTTAAAACTCTTGGATGCAAGTTCACTGGCCCTGCTGTTTTAAAAATGTATAACTTTAGTAGCTTCAGTTTAACATCGTACAGTAGATTCACCTACAATTCTCAGTTAAAACTCCTACCACATAGTCTATGCATGGGACAAATAGCAATAACTAACATTTAGATATATCTTTCTAACATAATATAAAATTCAAGCTATATAGAATATTAAAGCAAAATAGACATTATAAAGCTGCATTCCAGAGTCTGTGCAATTGGACCTAGAAATGATATGTACAGGTTTATGGCCAAGAAAGGGGCATTCTCCTGGATGCTTTTTGTGCCTCTCATTTTTGAGAGAAAACAGATTTCCTAAGAGTTTTTTTAATTAGTTCAAATATTTTATTTCATAAAGTAAGCAACTATAAATATAAGCATGTATGCTATTGTTTTCCAAGCATTGTATGCATAAAAATAATTGTAAATATGTTCTAAAATTCAGTAAAGGCAAAGACAGGTTTGTAATAATCAAAATGATATGTTATTATAATTACCATCATTATCATTTTTGCATCAATTTGGAGGTCTGTCCCCCCACAGGTGTTCAAGAGTAGGTTTAGTGATTGATTTATACATACATATTTATTTTCTCTTTTTTTATTTCAAATGTTGTTCAGTGTACATTGACTTTACACTGGAGGCTGCAAACAGCTGAATTAGTAGCATGGTCAATTTTTTATTATGGATTTGTTTACAGTACATACACCGCTTACAGGAATCATTTTTAAAAAAGGCAGACAAAATGGAAATTATTTATTAAAACATTCTCCTGGGTTATGAATAATTGGAACATAATTACACTAATGGCCATTTATAGCATATATTTAACTTCCAAATGGTTAGCAGAATGTCTTATTCTAGCAGTTAAAGTAACTGTTGCCTCAAGGTTTGAATGTTTTCAACAATTGTTGTTGTTTTTTTCATGGTATTAAATCTTTCCACTTGTATTTATTATTCTTAGAACTTTTTTTTAATAAAAGGAACCATAAACCTATCTCATACATATCAATTGTATTTTCAGTTTTTGCATTCTAGAAAAGAGCTTATGATACAAAATATGGTATATCCATATGGACAGTTTTGCTGACATGGAATTAGTGGTAGCTTGCCTCTTGGGTAGACCCATTGATTTCAGTTAATTAAAAGATTCTATTCACTCAGCATGAGTAGGGTATCATAATCTGGCCCATATTGTTCTGTTTTAAGTCTTTCTCTCTCAAATATTATTTGACAGCATTGAGAACAAGATGGCAGATCTCAGTGGTTTTATCCTGTAGTGAGTTTCTTTTGCAATAAATTCCAAGACTCCAGATAATAAAAGCAAAATCTGCTATTATAGCAATAAAACTGAAAAGGTACTGACAGCTGTGATTATGGATGTGTGTTTAGTATAATTGGTTGTCAGGTAAAAATAGGAAACAATAATTTCACCTTTCCTGGATGTACCATAAATGTATCCAAAATATCTGACAGTTACCAACATTAGTACAGTACTTCATACTCATATTAGTTTATAAAAAGGAAACGTCTTCCAGAGACCAAATGTCTAATAGCAAAGTACTGCATTCATTACAGTGAAAAAGAGAACATGCATTCAAGCTTACCCTAACTTTGCTCCTTGGTGTAGTAGCACAGAAAGAGACACCATCAAGAAATATTGAGCAGCACTCGGGGGGCGGGGAACAGAAGAGAAAGAGTTTGGAACAAAAACAGAATCCGACCAGTCTTTGCAGAAGAACCAGTTTTGAGGATGTCCACAGGATTTGGCCCAAAATGTATAAATATTTTCAAAGATGCTTTACTGCACCAAGCAAAACTTACTGATGTTTCCCTTTTTCTGCCATGGCCTGATAGCTTTATGATAGTCTTGATATGAACTTATCCTGAGTAGGATAGGATTGCCATATCCTTTGAGAGTCCCCATAGATTTTTGCTTCCCATTACTGGTGATTAGTAACCTCCTGCCATCATTTTTCAGACGCTCAGTTGTCTAACTTTTATTTACTATTTCAGGCAATCTACTCGGTTCTAATGTTTTCCACTGCCAACTGGCTGCCCAATGGTCCAGTGTCTTAGGAAGAAACAATAATGCCAGAAAATGGAGGAAAAGGGAACACAGTCTCCAAGGGAGACCTACTCTTGAGCCCCAAACAAAATCTGTCACTTCATACGATGAATAAATTATAGATCTAAAACCCATTAAAATATATATACATTCAATGTATATGTAAAGTGCTGATCACCACCTTTCACATTCAGCCAATAAATAAATAAATCAGATGTTTCAAAGAGAAGGAAATGTGGTTTTTTAGCTTTAGTTTTCAGTGAAGCACACTTTTAAATGGAAAACCTGTGAAAGCAAGAACAGTAGCACCTGCTGCTTGTCTGGTTTTTGTCATTTTAACTTCCAGTCATCTCAGTTTAAACCTATAGTGAGCTCATCTAGAGATGCAAACTAAAAGGTACTGGAAAAAACGCATCTTTAAAAATAGGCCTTTCTTGTTCATTGTAAGTAGTTAGAATGAAACCTCTGGGATATATTAATGTTTTCCCTGCAGTCAGGAATTACTGAAGTTTAAGCAACCTACATGTGTGAAGAAAGTGTATTTTAGAATGACTGGAGTAAAATAGTTATCTTGGTTTTCTCAGCTAGAGGTCAGTAGCTTACTATATCTCTTATGGCAAGGCCACTTATACCAAGCATGAGCAGATTTAATTTTTTTTTAAATCATATTCTGAATGTGATTTTTAAATTGCCTCCCATGCTGTAGATAACCTAGAGGCAATTGTAATGTCAAATGGAGGTCTAAAGGTTGCATTTTTCTTGATAATATGGAAAGGGCCACAATTTAAAGGAGCCTCAGTTCAGCTTTGAAATTTACATCCAGAATTTGGCACCGTCAATCCTGATCAGAAATTGCAGGAACAATTAGTTGCGGACAGAGATTACAATATTTAAATGTAGGCCCGATTTGTGGGCAAATCAGGTAGTTAGCAATATAAATGGTATAATTTACACTTCTAGTCAATCTCCTTAGCAACTGATTGCACAGGCTAATTGCAAGTGTGAAATGAGATGCTATTATATTTTTTTTTAAATTGGCCTGTTTTCTGTAATAATTTTGCTTAATTTTCTTTTGTCAAATGTATAATTATTTTAATACTCTACTTATATTTATAGATTTATCACATTATCTTTGTGCATAAAATACAAGTTATGGACACATTTTAACAATATTTTACACATTTTCAAATGTAGTACTTGATTTGCTTATGTATAGTATAATAGTTAATACCAAAGTTAATACCAAAGTTGTGAGAATATAGGAGAACTTTTCAAGCACTCTGGTTTTCGTTTTTCAAAATTCTCCAGGTTTAAAAGTCTAGTGCATTGTTGATTAGTGATAACAGCAAATGTAAAGCAAAGTTTTTAAAAAAACATTTATTTGCATTTGGCATGTGGTATGGAAAGGGGTATTGTATATTATTAAGCACCAGGTAGTTTTATCCCCAAAATTACTAAAAATATTTAGTCTAGAGAAACAAGAAATGGTATCCCACTCTTACTAATTATGCTTCTTATTGACAGTTCAGGGATGCAACTCCTGCTGTTGTAACTTAAGATATTAACAGTTTCTACTGTTAATCACTAAATGGTCAGATCACATATTCATGGAGAGCAGATGGGGGATAAACATTGATAATCATAGAAATGATGAGATTTAATTTATTTAAGATTCTTATTATTTGCTAATTGGCTTGTTTTAAGACAACTTCTTACCCGACTACTTCTAATTAACTGTTTTTAAACACTCTGATTCCCTAGGATTTAGTTAAGATTGCTTATTTTACCCATTGATAAATTGTTTCACGTTATCAATGATAACCTGGCAGAATCCACCTGTAAACAAAATTATTTTGCTCACCCATGAACAGTTTCTATTTTCCTATGAGACATCAAGTCTGGGCTCATAATAATTTGGGGAAATAAAACGTTGGTCTCAATTTACCAAGAGAAAAGGGCCCCAACATTTAGTCACAGGGGTTTTTACATACCTTCGTGGAGATTGCAATTAAAACCAAGCAAAATAATCACAATTATTAACCGTGGCTATTTTATTATTAAAGAAAGAAAAATACAGCATTAAACAAAACAACACAAATAACAAACTGGTTACTTCTGACAGTGTCTTAGTGTGCTTCTTTTGGAGAACTTTAAACAAAGATTACACTTTTGAGAGTTAACCCAGTCTTTGGTGGGGCACTTTTCTCAATGTAAGCTGAGACCAAGGTCTTATTTCCTAAAATTATTATGGGTCCAAATTTGATATAAATTTCAATAGTCCAATAAACTCATTCCAAGAGTTTTCAAACCTAATCCCTTGGTAGTGCTTTTGGCTACTTCCATCTCACTATGAAGAAGTCTTGGTTGTCATCTGGGCTAGAAGGTTGCCTTTTATTGTTGCTGCTGTGTGTCTGTTCTCTTCTTTGTCTTCTTAGCTGTTTCTGGCAGCTTGCTTGTAGAGATGCACAGGATGAGTTGAGGAGTGCTTGAACAGGATAGCAGAGAGTGGGAGTGATGGATGCTCACTTCAGAATTTTATACTCTTCTGCTTCCTATTTTCATGAAATTTCAGTCTTGTTTATATTCATAGTTGATTGCTGTAATCCTTTCACTGGCTCCATTCCTTCATGGGTTGTTTTTGATGACACCTTCAGGTCCTGAATATTCAGTATACTTCATGAATGTGCCACACACTTCTTACTGCCTTTGTTCTCTTGTGGCTGGAAAGCCTCAGATAATCTTTAACGTTATAGTCTTAAAAATTGATTTTATTCAGTCCATTTTCTGAAATATTTCTTCAGTTTTATTAGGGTTTAACAGGAAATGAAATTCCACTTTTAAAAATTCCAAATACTCTTGCTCTTTGTATAAAAGTTTTTAGTTAAAATAGTCTTTTGAAATTAAATAATTAGCTTAAATAGTTATTAAAAAAGTTGATGATTCTTCATAATTTTGGAAAGTGATTCTTTTTGTCTTCCTCAGTTGGGTAAGGGGGTTGCTTATGTATTAATTAATTAATTCCCCATTCAGTTTATGTCCATCACTGGCAATCTTATTGTGCCACCAAAACCTTTGGCATCCATGTGGTTGCCGGACGTGTAGTCGCATTCCTTGGAGTGACTTCAGAATTTGTTGGTCTTCTATTCTAATATGTCCATACCAAGAAAAACACTGAAACTGAACCAGTGCTGGGTTCAGCTTTAAATATCTTCATTTCCGATCTTGTTCTGCCACTTGATATGGAGCAGCTTATGAAGATGATGAGAATCAAAAACATCAATCCATTGTTCTTTAGCCTTCCTCAGCATCCACATTTCACTTCAGTACAATAGAGTTCATATAAGCATAGTTCTCTAGATCTGCAGTTTCATAGCAAGTGTGATGTCACAGTGACCTGACAGAGGCCATTGAAGGATCTGAAACCATGGCAGCAGCAGGTGCTATACAAGTGTCCACATCTTTCAAGCATCCTCCATTATTGTCTATGATGCTTCCCAAATATTTGACAGTTGCCACCTACTCAGTGTCCTGTGCAGACAGGTTAATACTGAGCTCGTTGTAATCTGGAGCTGGAGGCTGCTTCATGGTAATGGCCAGGAGTTTATTTTTATCTGGATTAATAAGCAGACCAAAGAGCTTCTTGCCTGACCAGATTGGTGAATCGCTGAAGCTGATGGCCAAACAGCCAGCAATGTCATCAATGTATTTGAGATCTTGAAGTAGAATGGCATTCAGCTCAACACCACAGGCAGCTGCTCCTCAATTTATCCATCAATCAATCAGTGCAATACTGAACAATGATGGTAACAGAAGACAGCCTTGTCAAACTCCTGTGGAGATAGGAAACCACACCATGGATCTGCTATTGACTCAAGCACAGCTCTCTGTTCCATTATAGTGCTCATCTATCAATTATTCTATGAACCTAGGGATTCTGATCCCACAAAGTTGCTCAATGCATTGAATCAGAGGCCACAAGGAAGTCTATGAAAAGTGTTGCACACGCTTTCTACATTCAGTTGTCTGTGTCGGTGCAAAGCCCTAGTCAGCAGTAGAACAACCAACTCTAAAGCTGCACTGAGTATCCTGACCTTTGCTTCAAAGTGCATCATTGATTCAAGATATTAACACTGAAGTGAAGACTTTCTCTGTGACCAGCAACACAGTAATACCTCAATAGTTGCTATATTCAGCCTTATCACCCTTTTTTAACAGAGGCAGAATATCCTCCTCCTCCCAGTCATTGGGGATTATATTAGTGCTCCAGATGGCCTGGAAGAGCCATGTTTCAATAATACTCTCATCTGCCTTCAACAGCTCATGGGTAATGTTACAAACCCCTGGTGCCTACCTAGACTTCAGCTAATGGACTGCAATCCAGATCTTTTCGTTGTTGAAGGAAGGTGGCACTACCACAACTTTCTGCCACTCTTCAAATGGAAGAGGGACTGCAGACAAAGAACAATTGAGAAGTGTCTTGAAATGATCTTCCTATCAATGTAACTGATCCTGCAGACTGGCTGAGGCTGCCCAGATGCTTTACTAGAGAAGCTGGTGCCACCTTCCCCTGAAAACACTGTGGGGTGCCAACGATGGACATAAACTGAATATGCAGCCAGACCACCTAGGCATCTTCCCCAAAGCCTGATCCAGGTGGTGGTCTGTCTGCAAGGAGGATACATCCCTGTGGGATTTGCCAGGATGATGATGGTAAATCCCCATTAATATAAATATTCTATATTTAAATGGCTTCTTATATTAGTAATTAGTTTAGCAAGGTCATTAGATATCAGGTTAGTACTTAAATCATTTTACTATTTATATAGCAATGATATTAGAATATTACATTACAAGCTTTGAATTTAGCTAACACATCTGCAATTATGCATTTCAGAAGGGTTTGCCATCTCAAGATTTAAAAAATAAACAAGGTTTTCTACAAAAAAAAATTCAAGTATAAACTTTTTTGTAGGGTTTCGAGGATGTTGATTTTAGAGTGATTACAAAAGAATCCACTTTACTGCCTAGTGAATGGTTCTGATAACACATCCCTATGCATTTCTCTCTTTCTCTCTATCTTTAAACATCCTCTTGAAATCAGGACCTAGCTATTTTGCAGATCTGTTGTATAAGACATACCAGCTGATGTTTTAGACAAGAGATGTATCCTGTTATGTGATAAGACAATCTGGTTGGTTGGTTTGTCTTCTGACCCAACACTTCTTAGAATTATGACTGACTCTCATTCCAGATAAGACAGTGGTGACGATAGTTGTTTGTTTTGAAGTATCTAGAGAATATTGTGGGGATGATGTCTAGCCAACGTGATGGGGTTTGCCCATCTCTTCTCAGTTTTGGGGTATTCATGGATCTTTGATTACTTCAGATTAATTGGATGCCAAAAGTGCATCTTCATCAGTGTTGAAGAGGATGATTATTACTATTTCTTGCTACAGCTATCTATGCCTTTGTCACCTCCAGAATGGATTGTTGTAAGCGCTTGCCTGGAGGTTAACCTTGAATACAGCTCAGACACTACAGCTTGTGCAGAATAAAACTGCCCTGTTGGCCTCAGGGAACTTATTGTATCCGTTCAAAACTCCAGTATCCTTTAATTTAGTTCCAGGTGTAAATCAAAATGTTGGCCTTGCTCTTTAAAACTACAGGCCAAATACTCATCTGGTGAAAATTGATGTAGCTCAATTGTTTTCAATAGAGCTATGCCAATTCCACAAGATGAGTATCTGGCCCTATAAATTTTAGGTCATAGCTTCACCACCATATAGTTCATGTCCTGCCTTCCTACAAAATGGCTTTTGTCCTCACACACTGTGATGACAATTGAGAAGAAATTATGTGCTTATGTTGACAGTATCCACACTTGAATCTGAGTGGGTATTTTCCCAGGGAAATCAGGGCTTTGAAATGTTGTAATAATCCCAATTTCTGAAGATTACTTTTGACTTTGAACCTGCCAGTTTGAACAATTCACAAACTCCATTCAAAGGAGTAAATTCCCATCAAGTGGCATCACTAGCCATTTCTGGATAAAAATACTACATGATTGCCTTTCTGTGTTTTTCCTATTTGGAAATTATTATCTCCCTTGAACCCATTACAAATATGATAAAAATAAAGGACACATAATAATTTTTCCAGCCATGAAAGTTGCTTTTGTGTGTGTGTGCGCACGTGAGAGAGACAGAGAGATACATACATAGAAATACATATGTTTGCATGTGTCTGTATTCTGAAATGCATATACTTACATTAATCTAAACCTTAAAAATACAAACAACAAAAACAAACAACAGAATGGAAATTGAAAAAAGAGGTTAGATTCATTGTAGGAGCCCATTATTTTTTCTGCTAGTATGGTATTCTTCACCAGAAAAGTTACGTTTTTGAGCCATCTACTGTTGGAAGGGCAAACGTCCTTATGGTCATCCCAATCTCTTCTGCCTACCATTTGTGGGCAACACATGCCATCTCCATGTAAAGATCCACACTCCACCTCACTCCTGACTCTAAGCCTGTTACTGGCATAGTGCTATAGGAGAAGCAGAAAGGAGGTGGCCAAGAGTGCAACCTTTATGAGCACTGTGAAGAATAAAGGAACCTAACACATGCTAATGTCAGGGAAAGAACTGCTTTTTCTCTCTGCATATGTACATATAGAGATCTATGTCTAGAGGGTAGATACATAAATGGAAATGAAGACCTATTGCCTGATCCAGCAGTGTGCCTCACCATCTTCCATTGGAGTCAACAGAATTAATACCCAGCTAGATGTCTGCCAATGATAGCACAGTTTGGTAGAGACGTTTAAAAAGACTTTCACTGTTTCCTACCTAGTCTTGTTCATTTCTCACTCTTTGTGACTAAAAGTGTTACTTTAAAAGAAAAAAAAGTAGCTTTTCAAATTTACAAATGCAGTGTCTGCTGAGTGTATCATCTTCAGTGAATTTGCAATATATAAATTAGATGCTTTAAACAGAAGGGAATGCAGCTTTCAAGCATTATTTTTCAATGCAGCATGCTTTTAAATAATAATAAAAAAAGGTTTGAAAGAAGGAACAGTATCCCTGCTGCCATTTTAACTGCTGCCAGTCAGCTGAGTTCTGAGCTACACTGACTCCAACTCTAAATAGGAGCAGCACCAAAATTTTCTTTTTAGCTAGATCTAATCCAAGCAGGGATGCATTTCCAATAGAGGGTCCATATCAGATATTTTGCTTGGCACGGAAATATTGCAATAGGCAATATATTAACAACAACATTGTTTTGGGGACTGATTGTCAATTTTTAGCCTTTCTTCTTCCCCCAGCATCATAGATATAATGGTGCCTAGAATTAAAAAAAAAAAAAAAAAAAAATCTTTATTTCTATGGCCAAGCCACCACTTTAATCTAATTTAGGTTTATACCTGACATGTTATCCATAAAGGTCTTCTGTGGGGAGTTAGAATCCATGCACACCTGTTCTTTCTGCACATTCACTGACACTCCACCACAAACATTCCCTCCAACTACAACTGCCTATTCAAAGGTTGCCTGAGGCTGATGTGCCCCATAAAACAGACACTAGCTCGGAGCTTGAGAATAAAGCATAAACAATTCACGATACATTATTTAGCTATAATTCAGTTTTTTCCAGTTTATTTTGTATTAAACATTTCTTCTAAATTATTAAGTTTTGTTATAAGGTATTTGTTTAGCTTTTAAAAATATGAGTCATCTTACATTGTCAGTATTTAGATTTGTTGTTTGTGCCATAAAAACATTGTTAACTCTATTGAAAATTTCAATAACTGCTGAAAGCAAGGCAACTTAATTGTATACCCCAGTTATGGATAAAGGGCACATTTTACAATAAAAAAACCAACATTTTATTGAAGCAGATCATCCCATGCTATATTTTCCAGGTTTTTAGTCTCATTTGAGTAGGCTCCAATTATAAAATAAGTTGTCATACTTAAAGTATCATACTGGACCTTTTTTGCATAATTTTAACAGCTGCTGTGCCCTGTTTTTCAGCTCTGAAGGGCGAGGATACACAGGAGCCAGATACACATTCAGTATACTCGCACATACTCTCTCACATAATTGCATGTGTCCTTGTTAGAGCAGCTGTCTTTCATGTTGTCATATTGTATGACGCTGTCAGATACGTTACGTTTAACAAAGGGCAAGTTCTGCTACTGTTACCCACACTAAGTAATACTTTATTCCATAAGGAGCCACACTGATCTCACTTGGACTACTTGTGGAGTAAACTACTCTTCAGCATGAGTAAAAGTGATAGAATCTGGATAAAAGAACATGAAAAGTTATTAAGTTAAGAAGCTTTTAAAAGTTCA
>NW_020664420.1:45146618-45214573 GCF_002925995.2 Terrapene triunguis | reverse complement strand
ATTTATCTTTCCTTCTTTTTCCCCAATAGAGAGCACAGGTCCTACGTCCATTGAAGTTAATAGAAAACTCCTTTTGACTTCAGTGGTCTTTGGCTCACACACAGAGAATGATGGAAAATAATGTGAATGTGTAGAGCTGTTACAATTCATGCATCTTTGGAAGCAAGTTGAAGAGTTGAAACCCTTGGATCTAATAATATCGCTTTATTTCTTGAGCAGTTTTTTTACACATAGGATGTTGTTCCAGTTGCAAATTTAAGTTTTTGAATACGTCAAACAATGGTGCCATAATGGTCAATAGTCATTTGAAACAAACATTGACCTCAGTCATTTAAAGACAAAATTCTTTCCCTAAAGGTATTTGCCTTGGTCCATCTCAACAAATTACACATCTACCCCGATATAACGCTGTCCTCGGGAGCCAAAAAATCTTACCGTGTTATAGGTGAAACCACGTTATATCGAACTTGCTTTGATCCGCCGGAGTGCGCATCCCTGCCCCGCCCCCCCCCGCCCCCGAGCACTGCTTTACCGTGTTATATCCGAATTCGTGTTATATCGGGTCGCGTTATACTGGGGTAGAGGTGTAATTGCTTATCAATGGAACTTGAAGAAAGATGAACTAACATGAATTCTAGACTTGCCAACTTTAATGTGAACTAGCAAATCAGAAAATAGCCTTGGAGATGGGTTCTGTATCTAGCTGCAAAATGTTCTGCACTCCAGACTTAAAAATATTATTTTTGCTCCAAGTACAAGCAAACATGCCAATGAACTAGAAAAAGAACTTCCCTAACTCTTATTTCCATATTGTTGATCAATTACACTGCTTTCATCTAATTAAGAATTAGATGTCTTTTTGTTTTCATCTAATGCATCTTTCTTTCCCCCAATTTTGCATGAAGATCTGCATGGGTGGGCCTATACACCAGCACAAACCCCTTTGTTTTCAGTGGGGCTCCTCATTGGTATAGGATTCTGAAGGTAGAAAGGTCCTTTCAGGATCAGACCTATAGTTCATTTTACCTTGTGATCTACGTCTTCCACAGTAAAAAACTAAATTTTTCATCAGCTCTGTGGTGTGAAATTTTTGCAGTGTTTTTTATACTTGATAACCATCAGCACTGGGTAAAATATTTTGAAATTTCAACCAATATTTTGCAGAAAACTTTTTAAAAATTGCAATAAAATATTATTTTTCATCTGTCTGTATTTATCATTGTTGGCTTATTTAATTTTTCAATGGGGAGAAAAACTAGGGGTTATGCTAGTACCATGCCGCTTCCTGCAGCCCCCATTGGAGGCGAACCGCGGCCAGTGGGAGCCGCGATCGGCCGAACCTGCGGACGCGGCAGGTAAACAAACCGGCCCGGCCCGCCAGGGGCTTTTCCTGAACAAGCGGCAGCCCTAGTTTGAGAACCACTGGTTTAGTCCCCCATGCATTCAGTCTTTGGCATCTCTGTTAAAGCTTCCTTGTCCATACTACCGCGGTAAGTCAATGTAAGTTACACTACTCCAGTTACATGAATAACGTAACTGAAATCGATGTGGATTAGGTCGACTTAGGTGTCTACACTGCACTGTGTCGATGGGAGACGCTCTCCCATTGACTTCCATTACTCTTCTCAGAGAGGTGGAGTACCGGAGTCGACCAGAAAGTATTCTGCTGTCGATTTAGTGGGTCTTCACTAGACCCGCTAAATCAACCCCCGCTGCATCGATTGCAGCAGAGCCTATCTACCAGTAAGTGAAGACATGGCCTGAGTGCCAGTTGTCGTAGGAGTACCTGTCCAGTAGGAACAGAACTAAAACCACTATTTCATTTTTTTATAGGACACTGAAAAGCCAATAGATATTACTTTTCTACCTTTTGCCCGGTGTTCAGGTGAACACAAAAAGTGAATTTGTCAAAGTTTGACGGGAATGAAGAACTTCCAAATATGCTGAAAATTTGCTCTCAAAATATCTTTCTCATCTTGCCAACAAAAAAACAATCTTTAAAATGAACTTGTGGCTATTGTGACTTAAGGAAAAAATCCTACACTGTTTTAACACAAACTAGAGTCAATATATTGATTTATATATTGGTTTACCCTAGCTAAAAATAAAACAAAACCCATCATATGTGAGCTGCACAGTATTCAGACTTTTGGACTCAGTCAGAGCTTTTTTTCACTAACCAATACCATTTTTCCATTTCCTGACTGTTCTTTGACAGTAGCAATTGAGATTTTGATCATCAGTGAATTTACAGCAAAATAGGTTGTCTGTCCAAGCTATACTCACTAGTGATGAAATAAAAAGCTACCCCTCTTCAGTGATGTCCTACTGTGTGAAATAATATGATTTACCAAATTTATCTCAACATCCAATGTATGCCAAAAATGCTAAGTCAGAAAGGTATTTAATTTTAAAATGTTAGTAATTTTGATACAACTTTAGAGCAAGGCTGCAGATATTGGGTGTGCAGCAGATTAGCCTATGGGTAAGATCAGTCAACTGCTGTGAACCAAAGCCATCTGTAAAAAGGAGTTTTGGGATGACTGAAGTCAATAGCAAGACTCCCATTGATTTCAGAGTCTCACCCATGGAGTGGACTGAAATATTTGCTTGATGTTTCAGTCTTATTTTTGCAGTTTAATATTAGGTGGATGAGAAAAGGGGCTGGGGGGAATTCAGGATGGGATTTTCAAAAGAGCCTAGGTGAATTCAGAGCTCAAGTACTATGCTGAGTCAATGGGACGTGTGTTCCTAAATCACTTAGGCACTTTTTAAAATCCCACCCTCAATGGCTAGCATTTAGCATTTGACTGTAATATAAAAAGAAAAAATGTGTGGAATATTTTAAATGTAATATGGAAGAAAATTATATATATTTCGAGTAAAATAATACTTATATAAGAAAATGTTAATATTTAAAATGGTGGTAGAAAATTAGAATATATAGTGGGTCCCTGTGATGCTGCTCTTGAAGGCAATGGGAATTTTGTTATTAAATGTAATGGGAGCAGGATCAAGTTCTGTCAGAGTATCCTTGTATTTGAAAAGAATGAGTAATATGCACCTATTTGGAATTAAAGTTGAAACTTTTAAAATTATTACTAATAACTAATTAATGATTAATGAGATGACTAGGCTAAACAGAGGGATGGATAGTCCAACAGTCAGGATGTTAGCCTCGTACTTTGTAGAGCCAGGTTCAATTCTTAGCACCACCACAGACTCTTGTGTGACCTTAGGGCCATCTTTTAAAGGTATTTAAGCACCTAAACATACAGGTGGGCATTTAGTGGGATTTTCAGAAGTGCCCAGGCACCTAACTCCTATTGATTTCAATGGGAGTAGGTACCTAGGTGCTTCTGAAAATCCTACTAAATGCCCACCTGTATCTTTAGGTGCCTAAATACCTTTAAAATCTAGCCCTTAGTCTCTATCTGCATGTTTCCCATCTATGAAATGGGGAGCATAGTATTTCCCTGCCTCACAGAGGTGTTGTGAGGATAAATACATTATAGATTGTGAAACACTCAGATATTATGGTAGAGGTGACCATGTAAGTACCGTAAAGAGAAATAAATATAACAATGCACATCCTGTAGATGGCTAGAGGTCAAATTTATCCCTGGAGTTAGTTAGCTCATTTCCCACTGACTTAACTGGTAGTTTCACCTTCTTACTTCATTTGTCAATTTGGGGTAAACTTTCACCCTACAATCTTACCAAATTTTAATCCCTATTATCAAATTTCTCCTGTATACCTTGACTCAGTCCCCTTATAAAGAACCAAGAGGCTCTTGACTCAAAAAGCTAAGTGACAAGACCTTAATCACTTGAGATACAGTTAAATTCTCCCATCAAAGCACTTTAAACCTGCCTCTCACAATCTTCCTCCTGTTACTCAGACCCATGCATGGTCCACCTTCTGCCTCTTCCCCTTGCCTTTGCCCTCCTTGCCTCTCCTACTTCTATATCTATGTCTCTGTATTCCTTCAGCCTCTGGACGTGTTTTCTTACAAGTTTCCTGCTCTTTACAGAACATAGTGCTATAGTAGAGGGTGCCACAGAGCACATGTGCAGGATTGGAACATGTTAGCAGTGTGAACTTTAAGTTGGAATTGAGTTTGGTTTGTCTTCTGATTTTTGAACTCTTGTGTTTGGCAATGCTGGCATTTGCCAGTTGGGCTGTATTACATTAGATTGCTGCATCACTTCTTGGGGTCCAGCCCCAGCTAGCCAGATGTTCTGAAACTGTGGTTGATGAAATACTGGTGGCCCATGGAGCACTTATAGTGGTCCACAAAGAGTTGGTTGGTCACATGATGCTGGTTCTCTACCTTATGTCCAACAGCTAAATCACATTCAAAGATGCTAGAAATACATTATTTCTTAATATTAATTTTTCATGTAGGCAGTTGTAGTGCTGTAGTTGCCAGAGGGACATTATGAATAGGAAGAGAGACAGTCCAGCAATTGCAAGTAGGAGGGGAGAAAGTCCACACTATGGAAAATGTTTGTGAACCCTTGCTCTAAGCAAAGCTGATGCAGTCATGCAACACTCCCAAGTTGGCAAATTGACATTATTTCAGCATGACATGTTTTCTGTTTCTGGTATCCGGGATAATGATAAAAAGTACATTCCTGACCCTCAAAGGAGACAGTAAACTTACTAAAATACTGTTATAAATTAATTAAATTGTATTATTTATGCAATTATTGACCCGGTTCTTTTTGGAGACCTTTTTAAGCCTTGCAAGGAGTAGCTCCTAGCTGAGAAAAAGACTCTGCTGCAGGATTGGGAAACTGTCCTTTCCTAAGTCAGAATATTTTCCAATTACTTTGGGAAAATATACATCTTTTATCAACTCTTTTTCTTCCATGAGTTCGTATTCACTAACGGCAACACGGGCATAAATAATAATTTTTATTTCTTACATTCTAGGTTTTCCAGGGAAATTTTGACAATGACACACACAGAAAGAATGTCATTGACCCACCAATCTATGCACGGCACATAAGGATCCTCCCTTGGTCATGGTATGGCAGGATCACTTTGCGGTCAGAGCTGTTGGGCTGCACAGAAGAGGACTGAAGAAGATCTCTGTTTGACAACACAATTCTCTATATTCCTAAAAGTATCTCTGTAGAAGAAACTGTGCAAAACCTGTAGGAAGTTGAATGGGTTTTTCATGAAAAAGTGCTCACTTTTTGGTAGGCGGCTAACTGTCTTTTGTAAGGAGGTCTAAGCCTGCCCTTTAAAGGATCCAACCTGATTCTGCCCTTTAAATCTGTTACAGTATTGTCCCTTTCGCTGTGCAATTACCTTTCTCGTTTTCTTCTGAGTTGTTCACACTGGTTGAAATGTGTTAGGGGAAGAACAGCAGCATCCTTTTTACAAGGAAGGAGAAACGGCATGAAAAAGATCATTTGCAGCTTTAGAAACACTGGGCTGACACATTGTTTGCAAATCGCACTGTCATCTTACTTGCAAAAAGAGATACTGCAGCTTTTAGCAATAAGTTTTCTCTGGGATGACTGCATTATATTGTTTCCCTTGTGCCTATCAGACATTGTCAGTATTTATGACACACATTTTGGAAGATACTCTGTAGTATATGGTACTTGTGATGTTGCAAACTACCTTTCATTACTTTTTATTTAAACTACAGAGTCCATGCAACTGCATTTTGTTTCTATTCAGTTTACTTTATGTTATGCATGCTGTGGACATAGTCACTGTCTTTTTTACATTAATCTCATTGCTAGCATTGTTTTCTTTAAAAGAACTGACCCGTTTGTACATGGAACAAAATCTACTATCAGTATATTACGGAGTTAATGACTTTGTTAAAGCAAAGTTTATGAATTCAGTTTGCAATTTTATTTTTCAAGAAGGTGGAGATTAGACACTGTGGACCAAATTCAAGGCCCAAGTACTTTTAGCATGAAAATAGATGCACATTTCTGCTGCAAAAACAGCATTAATAGGCGCCCATATTCTGACTTGCTCAGGGGTGGGCATGCAATCTCCACAGAGCTGCCCAGGAGATTACTTATCTCAGAAGCCTCCTTAGTCTTAGTGAGGGAGTGTGCATGTGGGATCAGGGAGTAGATGCTAATATACACGGCTCACTTTTCCTAGCCCCGGCACTGCCCTGGTATGCTCCCTCTATGGTGCTGGCCAGGAAGTTCCTGCAGAATGAGAACAAAACAGTGTCAGAGGAGCATGTAAATGTTGGGCTCTTCAGATCCCCTCCTGACTATAGCATGTCAGTGAGTAATGTGAGGGCTGAATTTGTCCCTGTTTGTTCACCGTATGCCATTGTTGCCCCTTTTCGATCAAGTGGCTATTCAAAGTTCAGGGCCCTGGCCACTGGGGATGTTCCAGTAGGGAGTAGAAATTGATGTAGACTGATATTTTCTTTGACACAATCTTTCTTATTTAGAAGGAATGTACAAGATCCTGCTTCTCCGAATACAGGAGGAATCCGAATCAGAAACAAAAGAATAGTTTCTTAGCTTACAACTCCAAGCCTCTTTAGTGAACACCACACCCACAAACCTCTCTCTCTAGCTTTTTTCCAGGGTCATACACCTTGTTCACAGGCTGCTGTTTGGCATTCTTCCATTTTGCCTGTGTCTCTCCGTTTCTGTTCTCTGTGCTCCCTTCCCTCACACACACAGACACTTCACCCAAACCAACGCTCACATAGCCCTTTTATCTTGGTGAGGAGGAGGGATTGTGATTAATTTATCCTTACAGGTTATGCTAATTGAAGGGTGTATTCACACCCATCCACCTCGCTGGGCTTTTTAAACTAAGCTCATAGCAAGATTTCACCCATCTCGTTACATTATTCACAGAATTACTTCCTTTTCTAGTCCCCCCAGATATGTTATATTGTGTTAACAACATCCTATTCAGATAGGACCCAATTCTAAGGTATCGTCTGCAGGTGCATAAGGACAAAAGCTGCTGAACAGCTGCATGTCTGATGCATGGAGGAACAAACTCAGCCTACACAGGGAATGCTGTAAATGGGGCATGTCAGGAATATAGTCCACGGATAGCACGTGACCCCAGAGCACTGTAAGAGGGGAGCGGCAGGCCTCCCCCTCCTATTGTGTAGTAGCTGGATGCAGCCCAATGCACATGTTCCCAGTGATGTGCAGGCTAGTGTCCATTATGCTAGCTCTCTGTGAAAGTTTCACATGAGCACATCCCTCTTGAAGCCTGTGAGGCAATGTATGGGTAGAGCATAAAACTGGGAATCAGGAGACCTCTGTTCAGATGCCAGCTCTGTTGCTTATTCATTGTGCAACCTTGGGCAAGTCACTTTACTTCTGCCTCAGTTTCCCTATCAGTAAAAGGAGATGATGATACTCACCTTTGTAAAGCATTGAGTTCTTCAGATTAAAGGTACATGCCAAGTAGTATTATGTTATTACTTTACTCTCAAGTTCTTGGAGTGGGGAGGTAGTTTAGTTATCTAAACTAACATTGTTTAGAACATTGGATAGCTGATTATTTTCCCTGCTTTAATTTCATAACATGCTGATGTAGATATGTAGTGCTGCATGTTTTAAACAAATAATGCTGAATTTCTGTTTGTCACCATTACATTTTATTGAAGCTATAACATCACTGAGATATGAACCTGGGCCTGCTTCCCAGATATACAAGTAGCCGTCCCATAATCTGCAAAGGGGAAAATTTTACTTCAAAAACAAAACAGTTTGAATTTCACAACCTGCATATAATCTCTCATTCTCCACAAAGAGAAAATTTCACTTTGAAAGACCTTCAAACTTTGTGGGGAATTTTTGAAACAAAAATGTGTTACTGATTTGTGGAGGTTTGATTGACAGCACATCTCCAATTACTTGAATTTTTAAAAATAAATAAAAATTACCTAACCCTCATGCTGTATTTATACAAGTATTTATTTTATAAGGCTTAGACATGGATTTTCAAAGATTTTAATTAAGAGTCCTCTAAAGGTAAAAGAAAGTATGTGTAAGAAATGTTGAGGTCCTGTGCAACACTGCTAAGTTTTTGTTTATCTTTTTTTTTTATTTGTGCTGCATAACAAAAGCCACTAGACTGTTACTGTCTCGTCTGTAACTGTGTTAGCAGCATTCCTTAATGATGTATATATGGAGTGGTCTTCAATTGTAGTGAACAATTTTAAAGAGAAAGTCAATCATAATGGCATTTTTAAAGAGCAAAAACTGTTGGAAAAGGGGGGACTGGTATATAGTTAAATTACATACTGCCCATGTTTTGCACTTTAGGGTCTTCACAAAAGAGTTGTTGGGTGGCACTGTTTGAATTTTTTCTGGCCTGATATCTAAAGGGGTCTCAATTTAGCCTCCTACTTTGTGAGCACTAATTTGTACCTGCATTTAATTGTAGGTATAAATAATAGCATATAGACTTCTATCTTACTTTGCCCCCTAAATGAGAGGCCATTTCTGAAAGTTAGTTCTCTAAGTCAGCAATTTGTTTTAGTGTTGTTTTTTAATTTAGTTGCCATGTTCATAAGTAATTTTTATATGTTTACTAGTACTTTACATTTTTAAGTTTGGATTTGAATTAATCTGTCTTGGCTCAGTGATTAATTATTTTTCAATTTCACCAGCACATAAAAAAGCAACATTATGTTACAGAATTTAGACTTTTCTCTTATTTCATAATATTTCAGAGTTGAATTTTTACATCTATTTATTTTTGTCAGCCTTCCTCAATTCATTCTTCAGAGCCTGAAGAGAAAGCTCAGTACATTGTGATAGTGCTCTGTAATGATTTAAAAATGAATCATATATGATGCATTTACATTTTCAAATGCTGTACTGGGAATTTTTCTAGTGACATCATTTGATTTTTAGTTGCCGGAGAGCTTTCTTTAAACTGCATTGTACAGCCAGCGAGCTAAATTTTGCTCCAAGTGATAGCTGTATAAAACTGAGATAACTTCACTGACTCCTATGAAGTTACTTCAGATTTAACATAGCAACTGAGAGCCAGGTTTGGCCCATCATTTAAGAATTTTTTCTTTTAACTTTTTTTTAACCCCTTTATCTGCATAAAATTAATTGACACTAAGGAACAAATTCTACCCTGATTCTACCATTTGCCACTCTTAAAAGCAATGGGAGTTCCATACATAAAAAGAGCAGAGAATATGTCTTTCTAAGAAAGGTTGGAAAAACATTCTGAAATAATCCTTAATTTTTATATAAATTGTAACAATGACACCAAACTGGAGTGCAATTGTTTTCTTAATTAAATTTCACCCTGAACCAGTTAAATATATGTAGGCTGGCTTCACCTTTCTATAGCTCTATGATGTGCTATATAGCCTGAGAAATAAAACAAGGCACAAAACTTAGTTTGATCTATGTTCTATTAAGGGCTTATCACGTCAACTGATTCTGATTTTTAGGTTGACTTTCTCTTTTGGAATGACTGCATACAAATTAGTGTGAGTTTTGAAGACTAGGGATACTAATGAGTGTATCTTTGCTATACAACAAATATGAAATATAATATTCAGTGCTGGCTTCTGATGTGTCAGTAAGTACAGAAGTAACTCAGACACAATGACCTTTGCAACCTTTGAAGCTGTGTAACATTCAAATGTTTTTTTGTATATACTTTAATCATGTAGGATGATGTAAAACCGGTATGACCTTGTCTAGTCTTCAAACTTAACAATAAAACTTTTGAAAAATGAGTACATTTTTGTAGCATTTATAATGAAATACCTTGAAGAAGACCCAAGTTTTCTCAGTCTGAGTGACAGTGAATGCAGAATACAGATATGATATGATATTTTGTTGAATTCAGTCTTTGGCTCTTTGTGGTAGGTAAGTTTGTCCTTGGTACAACCAACTATTGTCTAAAAATACTCTATTCTTTTACATAAAAAATTCAAAGGTGCAAGGGAGACTAACAATTCCATAGCTTACTGCTGTTTGGATGGGCATCAGAAATGTATAGGCACCATCTAGTGTCCTATAAATCAAATTTGAATGGATATGTGTCAATCACTCCCCCTCACTTTCCCATCCATGGGTTAGTGAAATGGTAAGAAGATAAAGATACTGATTCGAGTGTTCAATCAAAACTCAAATTTAATCTGAATGGAAATGTTTCTAGTGTTCAAAAAAGTTTGGTTGACCATGTCATTTATGCTTCTGCCTGAGAATGGGAGTAGAAATGACAAAATACTTTGAGAAAAGCTGTTCTCTACTAATTTTGTACATTTAAGAGATTCAGCTGAAGTATCAAATTCAGGTGTGTTTATTCTAGCAGAAGTGAACCTCCAAACTTTGGCCATTTACCCACCTCTATCTACAGCCATATACTTCTATACAAATATAGATATGCTTTGTTTTAATATATTGCAGTGGATGAAAAGGAGATTTCTGTGGAAGGAAATACAAGCCATGAATATGCTACATACGGAGAACAATTATATTATCTCTGTTGCAAACTTACATTCTGAACACTAATAGCATAATAATCTTTCAGTAGAAAGGTCTGATGTTGTGATGGCTTACTGGCAATATATCACTATCAGTATTCAAAAATAAGCAAGGAAGTAGGTGCATACAGAAAAGAATGTATACTGTAATATTTACCATATTAAATCTATTTGGCTTTTAATTATAAATGACACCTTTTCAGGAATGTGAAAAGTAAGGCATGCTCCTTCAGAACAAGAAGTGAAAGACTTTTTGTACCTCCTCATGGGGTGTTAAATTAAAGTAATGACAAAAAATAATGAATAATTCTTTTTAGAACAATAATGCTTTATCACTGTCCATCCTGCTACACATGTGGCTAATATACTAGAGAGATTAACATGAAAGTCAGCATACTGTTTCATTATGAAAAATGTAGCCTTCAGTATCTATGTTGGTAAAGACAAAAATCTGTATTTGAATTTTTAGATTAAAAACAACAGGTATGTACTTTGATCAGATAAGTCTCATAAAATCTGGGGGGGTGGGGAAAACATAAATGAGATAGTAATAGCAGGACTTGGCGCAACACACTTTCACCTCTTTTTTTACAAAGGTTTTTGTTTGGAAATACACTTTACAGTGCAGAAAACGGTGATGAAGTGATACTGTCAAGTCAGTAATATAAAGCGTAACAGAGAGACATAAATGTGCTCATTTTTATACATTTTCTTTGTATACCTTTACACCCAAATTATTCTTTGATCTATACCAGGACCAGCATTTGGTGGAGATTTAGATAAATGCTTGAGTAAAACCATTATTTCAAATGCAAGAATGTGGAAATATTCTTTGGTCTCATAAGTTAACTTTGTAAGACTGTATATGAGCAGAACACAATTTACCATATATATATTAATAGGCTTTAGAAACATCCTGTCTCAGTATAAATTAGAGGCAAGAATAGCCCCGTATAATAGCATAACCAAGAGAACTGCCTTTGTGCAGTCTGTTCATCATGTTAATACTCCTGATGCTGTCTCCTTTGCTGCTCTAACAGCTGATACATCATGGTTATCTGAGGTTTTGCATCAGGCAATAGGTCAGTGGACACGTTTCTCATCTTCACATGACTAGATAAAGAAAATCAGCCTTCAAAGGATGGTGTAAAAGGTCAGTAAACATTTGCATCAGACTGGAAAATCAAAAGCAGAATAAAAGGAACATCCTGAACTGTATTGAGATTCTGGGCCATTGCAAGAGGTCAATATAGAAACTGTGGTATGGAATGGTATTTTTCTATTGTCTTGTTCACAATAAATGCAGTTAAGCACAGAAACTGTCAGACATAAAATACATGAGCTTAATGTTGAAGGAGAGCAGGGGGTGGGGATGGGAAGGGATGTTGTTCAAAGATGCTAAAAAACAGTGAAACAGTTCAACCTTATGAAAAACTATTAATGCTGCTTGAGTTGTGTGGTGTGTACTATAAATGTCAGCCACAAAAGGTAGACCCTCTCTGGGGGTTAATTTCTCTCTCTCTCTCTCTCTCTCTCTCACACACACACACACACACACATCTTTCCTTGCTTGTTTCCATTACATGTGTCCATCCTATTTTTCTTTTGAAGTATATTCCCTTTTGCCTTTTTCAACTTGCAAAATAGTGTCCTTATGTTGTGTGACCCACATTAATTGACAAATATCAGGTTACAACTTGATTAGAAGAGGCCTTTGACACATTACCTTGGAAAAAGCTATTGAAACTTGTTACAGGTGTTGAATAGGGCCATATATACACATGTTCTGTAGACTTATACTGTACAGTTTTCATGAATGGGAAAAGCAAACAGGAAGCATATGGGGCTGTCCCCATCAACTCCTTTCCCTTCCCTTTTCTTTCCATTTAGCTTATCCACTCCTAAGTAAACCCACCCTAAAAATGCAGGAGAAATTTGTTTAGTTCTCGTTAAAGAATTACTTATATAAATCCAATGTGCATCAGCAGACCCATTAACTGAGCAGAAGAGACCATTTCATTCCTAGCCAACCTTTTGATGTTGATAAGATCAATGAAGTTGCAATGAAGTCAATCCTTGACCTTCTACTTTCTTCTCTTCCTTTCAGCAGAATAGAGAAAACAAGGGTTTGTCCTATGTGAACTATGTTCTTTCCTGTGGAAGTCCTGTTTGTAACTTTCAGAATTTATGTTGCACTGTACAAATAAAAGCACTTACCACCACATCCAGCCATAGCACTACAACTTTCTTCTAGATGAAATTATTGCTAGGGCTCATTAGTGCTGCATATTATTAAGGTAGCCCCAGAAGTCCTATTATAAAACCCAGTTGCTTCACTGTCTGAGCTGAAATTTTACATGGCAGATATCTGCCTCAGACTTAATAGTTGTTTATTTTTGGTGTGGAAATGGTTCAGTTATTTCCCAGACCAAAGCTGGAAAAAAGTATATTGTTTGCTTGTTTGCTCATGCTAAAAAAATTCTGGTGACATTTTCTTTGCACAATGCTGGATCAGGGACTTGAAATTTGGCAGGCGGGTGGCCTTTGTGTCAGGAATGTGCCTTTCATCATCCCTGTGAAAACCCACGCAAATTTGGCTAAGCTATAAGCCTTTAAATCTCACTTCATACATGCTCAGTAAAGTCTTCAATTTTATCAGCTAAAATCTCTGGATTCCATTCTCACTGAGCATGCAGAAGTCTCTCTCCCCTCCTAGTGCTGACTTGACTCTGTATGCACCATCTCCACAGAGTGATTGAGCATTCTCCATCCCCTCACAGCTCCTCCATGTGAAAAGACTGCACATATGCTAGAGGAAGCAACTAAGCATGCTCACTCTAGCGCAACACTTAAGGAGGCTCAGAAGAACTTTCCATGTAATTGCTGCTCCAGGCCCTGGTGGGGCCAGGCGCTGGAAATGAGATCAGGGAGAATGTCTGTAATGTGCTTTCAGTGCCAACCACTGCTGCCATTCAAATGCAGAGGGGACAAAAACTGGAATGGACGAAGGAAAAGGAATAGATTGAGACAAGGAGGCTAGTGATTCTCAGACTGGAAGGGGGGAGAAAAGAAGACTAGGACTGGAAGCTGGTGAGAGAAATGGGAGATTTCTCAGATCAGATGAAGAACTGGGGATGAAGACTGGGAATGGCTGGACAAGGAGAATGGGACTAGGAACCGGTGCTAAGGGGAACAGGAGCAGGGGGAGGAGAATTGGTACAGGCTGGGCAGAGAGACTGTGACAAGGAGCCAGGGACAAGGTGGGGTGAATCATAGAAGTGTAGGACTGGAAGGGACCTCAAAGACTGAGTCTGGCTGAGGAGCCCAGGAAGGGGTACTGGAACTGATAGCCAATGGCAAAGGATGGGAGAGACAGATGGGACAAGGAGCAAGGAAGAGGGAGCTGAACAAGGAGACCAGAACTGAGTGTAGAGAGAAGAGACAGGGAGCTGGGAAGGTGAGTAGAGACTCAGGGCTCAGACAGTGAGCCCAGAGGGTGGCACTAGGACTGATTTGGCAACAACACTGGGAATGGGATGAGAAACCTGAGGAGTGAAAACCAGGACTTGGTAAGCAAGGACAATAGGTGTTTGGTAAGGAGCCAGGGGTTGGGAAAAGACAGGACTGGGACTTGGACAGGGACATTGATTGGGAGAGAAGGGATCAAACTTGGGGCAGGGGGGGTGGGCAAAAGAGTCTGTGCGCATTAGAGCACACTCCCCTCCAGACCCTGGAATGGAACCCAAGATTCCTGAGTCTCGCCATCCCTCTGCTGCCTTTCAGCAAATAGCTGTGAAATCCAGTGGGAAAGCGCGGTGTTAAAGCTGCAGAGTCAACCATTTGAAAGCTAGAAAATCCCAGAAGTAAGGTTGCCTGTGTGCAACCTTAATTGGGCTTCCTTGTGGGAATGCATTTTGCTACAGTCTTTAATCACATGATCACATACTGTTTTTCCCACAGGACTCCTGCCTCAATCAGCACAGGACCTGCTCTGTGGATCCGTCAGTATTGTGTAGGAAAAGAAGTTGTTGTCTGTAGGATCTCTGCTGCAGAACTTGGAAGGTGTTTAGTATTATTATTAGTACTGGTGTGAGCAAATGCAGGTCCGCACAAAAGTGAAGGCCCCCCCTCAGCTCAGGATTTCTGGAGACAAGGAAAGAGAAAATCAGATTGGAAGTGGGGTCAAAGGGATTCAGAGGGAAACACCGAGCAGAGAACCCTGGACGGCGCCCACTGCTCTTCTAAAGGAGTCAGTGGACACTGCCCAGAGGAACTCTGCCTAGAGGCCTGAATGGACAAGAGAATGGAAATGGACCTCACAGTCACAAAGCCTCCCCCCCCCCCCCCCCCCCCCCCACACTTCTTCCCCCATTGGAAGATGTGTAGTGAATGAGGCAGGGGATTGCAGGAAGAAAAAGGAGGGTCTCATGGTTAAGGCAGTGGAATGATACCCTGGGGAACTGGATTCTATCCCTGCCTCTGTGAGTTGCTGTGTAATGGAGGGTAAGTCACTTAAACCAGACTTTTCACAGGAGGTCATTGAGTGTGTGTTCTTAATTTGTTGGATGCCGAACCTGATACCCTGCGATCTGATTTGCAGAAGTGCTGAGCACTCATGGCTGCAACTGAAGTGCTATATAATGCTAAGTGCTCTGAAAAATCAAGTCCTCAAATGGAACATCCAAAATTAGTGGACACTTCTGACCTTATTCTCTCTCTCTGCCTCAGTTCCACATATATAAAATGGGGATATAAAATCTGAGAGAGAGGTTGTGAATATAAATCAATGTCTGTAAAGCACTTGGATATGATAGTGACGAGCTCTGTAAAAAACTCAGAAGGAAATTAATAATTCTGTCTTCAGAGCAAGGTTTGAACAGTGGCCAGTAAATAAGGCCAAGGGCAACACTCTGAACAACACAGATAAAACAAATATTGAATAGCTACTCTTGAAGTGAACACCATCCTTCCTGTGCTCCAAATGAGGCAGAGGGTCATGTAGAAAAATAGTATGTAATTAAATGCATATGCAGAAGAGAGGCAAATTAAGGCTGCCTGCGCACAACCTTAATTTGTCCCCCTTGTGCATATGCATTATGATTTCCTTCTTTTTAATTTGCAACCTGAATAATATTCTTTAAATATAGGATTTTGATGGGTAACATAGTGAATAAAATGCCTGAAACATTTTCTGGACCAAATTCAGTCCACCAGGACAATATCAGTGAACTTCTAATAAAAGTATTAAGCCTGGTGCCAAGAGAGCAGTGGGGGCTGGGATTCAGTACAGAGACACGGGGCTTTTGCTTGTCCTCCAAGATTCGTTGGCTTTGTGGGCTGAGCCCTCTCGGCTTCTTTTCCAGGAGGCTGGAAAGGAACAAAGCAACGTCCATCTCAAAAGGGTAGAATTCATGGTAATTGGAAACTTGCAAGAAGTACCTCATAGAGTTTCCTGCCCCTTTGTGGGAGTAGCCCATTGTAGGGGATGGAAAGGCCCTTTGTGTTTTCAGTAGCTACTGGGGCTGTTTGTTCATCCTAACAATGTGCCAGATCCTGCAAACCCTGCACAGTCCTTTCCAAGAGCCAGATTGTGAAGACTTTTTTCACACTGGTGGGCAGTTACCAACCCAAACAATACCACTGAAGTCACTGGGCCTACTCAGGTAACTGCCCACTGATATGAGTGAGGGACTCATGATCTGGCTCCTTGGCTGCAGAATTTGGCAGGCTACAGATGAACACATATCACTAAAATTTGAGATATTTTTGTGTAGATTAAAGGCCTCAGCACATTCACAGAGATGGTATATGCAAAATACAGGCCCGATCCTCAGCTAACTTGGAGATATCCCAATTTACTACAGCTAAGGCTCTGGCCTTATATATCCAGTTGGATAATTATTACTTTTTTCCTAAGTATAATTTTCCAGGGAATTACATGTCTAAAAGTCTGCCATTAACACCTATCCTCCACTTAGCATCCAATTGCTGATATTTCAAAGACCCTCCGGCTATTCTTACATTCTGACTTTCATTCCATAGGGTCAACATCACAAAATGTCATTTGGATAGTTATTTCACTTTTGCTAAAATATAAATCTACTACTTTCAGTGTAATTGTAAGTATAATGGGAGCAAACCAGGGTAAAAACATGCTGACAAATTATTCTCTCCTTTTGAAGACTTCAGGGTTCTGGAGTTACACTGATATAAAACTGGAGTAACAGAGTGAGGAACAGGAATCTAGCCATCCTTGTGTGTGTGTGTGTGTGTGTGTGTGTATATATATATATATATATATATGTATCATAGTGTGGATATTTTTTTATTTTTTTGTTCACTTTTTTGTTAACCCAAACCTGAGCAATTTAGACCTGAAGAAGAGCTCTGTGTAGCTCAAAAGCTTGTCTCTCTCACCAACAGAAGTTGGTCCCATAAAAGATATTACCTCACCCGCCTTGTCTCTCTAATATCCTGGGACCAACACAGCTACAACAACACTGCATACAGCTTATTCTAAAGTAATTTTGTTCTTATTATGAGATTTGTAAGTACATCTTAATATATTAAGAACACCAACACTAACCTGGGAAGACTGAAGTTTAAGTAAGGAGAGTTTTTCAATGTAGATTTAATTACGTGACTTAAAAGGTTTACACCAAGTGTTTTTAATTCCAGAAGAATCCAAACTGATATTTACATTAAATATATATATATTATATATATATACTAAAATGACAGTTGCTATACACCTTGAATGGTCTATAATATCTATAATCACCTTTCAGTTTCTTTCCAATTTCTGTTTTGTATACAAAGTGCTGTTTTTCCTATGGGAGAGGAGCCATCTACTAACAAATGGCTTTTCACTGAGAATATGTTTAACTGTAACCGTCACATTCTCCAAATATTTCTTAGAGTCTAAAAGCAGACTTCAAAACCAAACCAAACCAGAAGAAAGTGTGATGTGGCGAAGGAAAATTTGTTCAGTCCTGCTGCAACTTCTGAACTGACTGAATGGTATGCATAGTTTACACCTGTAAACACAGAGTGGGTAATATGAACCGCTTGATCAACAAATCCCAATAAAGTGCCCATAGTTTGGAAAGTTGTACTTCAACTAAAACGGATTAGATATTTTTAAACATTTAGCAACCTTCTCCCAACTTGTGCCACAGCCATTTATATGGCCTGGGGAAAAAATGCATTTGTGGTCAATGCTGGTTTTTACTGCGAGTTACATTCTATTTAGATTAATGCTTACTGGGTGAGAAATCTCTTAATGGACTAATCTTTGCCCAAATCAAAGAGTGGACTGCAAGAAATACTTCTTTTAACTATCATTTAAAATAGCGTATGTACTATGCAACAGCTACAAAGTAAAACAGCTGTTCTCCATTCATTATTTTAACTAAAAATACTACAAATAAAGGGTCTGATTTGGCCACCCTTACTTGTCTTGAATAGTAAATAGTAACTGGAGTAGATTCCTTGACTTCAATGCAGCTACTCATGTGAGTAAGTACTTTTCAGTGTGAGATGGCAGACTTGGGCCCATAATATTCCAGTAATGATACTAAAATACTTGCATAACAGACCTGTGCTCAAGGGCTTATGAGTTTCTGGTAAAATAACGGTTAGGCCTGATATATTTCACCCTTGCTCTCAGCTTGTAGTTCATGTAATTTCATGTACATTTTGTTAAGCTATTTTTAGGTATCTACCATGGTTTGGATTTAAAATGTCTCCCTTGGCCTGTCTCGTGCATAATCTTCCATGGTGTGCAACATCAAAATGAATGAGTGAAATTTATGTACTGCACAACCACAGTGCTGTTTTCTTACTGATCACCATGCACTCCAAAAGCCAGATTTTGATCTTATTTACACCCATATATATCTCAGTAGTTCCTTTGCACTTGTGTCAGCGTAACTTTGAGTGTTTCTGTAAAGAAAGAAATAAACTACACATTCATAGTAATAACATAGCCATCAGGGCCGGCTCCAGGGTTTTTGCAGCCCCAAGCGGCGGAAAAAAAAATAATAAAAAACATAAAGCCACAATCGGCGGCAGCTCCACCGCGCCGCTTTCTTCTTCGGCGGCAATTCGGCGGCAGGTCCTTCCCTCCGAGAGGGACCGAGGGACCCGCCGCCAAAGAGCCCAAGGTGCCGCCCCTTCCCCTTGGCTGCCCCAAGCACCTGCTTGCTGGGCTGGTGCATGGAGCCAGCCCTGATAGCCATGGCCCAGATCACACCCCACCACTGGAAAAAGAAGAACAAAACAATGGGTGGGGTGCTCCTTGCACAGTACCCTTCCATAAGGATTCTCTCCCATCATATAGACCCCATGTAAGGTACATAGCTCCATCTGCCCATTCTATTCCCCTCCTCTCCACCCCCACCCCCCACTACAAAAAAAATCAGTGGGGCCAGCTTGAAAACCTGATGCCTTCTCAGTGATCCTCAAAGAGCTCCTGTGCCTGCTCTGTACCCTGGCTTTGGCATCTGACAGGGTCTTTGCCCCAGCTCCCTGGCAGTGCAGCTACGCTGGAGCTGCAGTACTAGTAACTCCTGGCTGCAGATGCTCCTGGCACCACTGAGGGAGCTAAACCGAAAAGATGCTGCAACTCAGGTGATATTATCTTTTTGGTAGGGCTGTCGATTACTCGCAGTTAACTCACACGATTAATGCAAAAAAAAAATCGTGATTAAAACAATTTATCTTGATAAATCGCAATTTTAATCACACTGTTAAACAATAGAATACCCATTGAAATGTATTAAATATTTTGGATGTTTTTCTACATTTTCACATATATTGTATTCTGTGTTGTAATTGGAATCAAAGTGTATATTATTTTTATTACAAATATTTGCACTGTAAAAATGATAAACAAAAGAAATAGTATTTTTCTATTCACCTCATACAAGTACTGTAGTGCAATCTCTTTGTCCTGAAAGTGCAACTTACAAATGTAATTTTTTTTGGTTACATAACTGCATTCAAAAACAAATCAATGTAAAACCTCAGCGCCTACAAGTCCACTCAGTCCTACTTCTTATTCAGCTAATTGCTAAGACAAACACATTTGTTTCCATTTACAGGACATAATGCTGCCTTCTTCTTATTTACAATGTCACTAGAAAGTGAGAACAGGCATTTGCATGGCACTTTTGTAGCTGGCATTGCAATGTATTTACGTGCCAGATATGCTAAAGATTTATATGCCCCTTCATGCTTCGGCCACCATTCCAGAGGACATGCTTCCATGCTGATGACGTTCATTAAAAAACATGCATTAATTAAATTTGTGACTGAACTCCTTGAGGGAGAATTGTATGCCCCTGCTCTGTTTTACCTGCATTCTGCCATATATTTCATGTTAGAGCAGTCTCGGATGATGACCCAGCACATGTTGTTCATTTTAAGAACACTTTCACAGCAGATTTGACAAAACGCAAAGAAGGTACCAATGTGAGATTTCTAAAGACAGCTACAGCACTTGACCCAACGTTTAAGAATCTGAAGTGCCTTCCAAAATCTGAGAGGGATGTGGTGTGGAGCATGCTTTCAGAAGTCTTAAAAGAGCAACCCTACGATGCGGAAACTACAGAATCCTAACCACCAAAAAAGAAAATCATCCTTCTGCTGGTGGCATCTGAGTCAGATTATGAAAATGAATATGCTTCGGTCACACTGCTTTGGACTGTTATCGAGCAGAGCCAGTCATCAGCATGGACGCATGTCCTTTGGAATAGTGGTTGAAGCTTGAAGGGACATATGAATCTTTAGCACATCTGGCGCATAAATAGCTTGCGACACCGGCTACGACAGTGCTATGAGAACACCTGTTCTCACTTTCAGGTGACATTATAAACAAGAAGCAGGCAGCATTATCGCCTGCAAATGTAAACAAACTTGTTTGTCTGAGCGATTGGCTGAACAAGAAGTAGGACTAAGTGGACTTGTAGGCTCTAAAATTTTACATTGTTTTATTATTGAATGCAGTTGGATTTTTTTACATAGTTCTACATTTGTAAGTTCAACGTTCATGATAAAGAGATTGCACTACAATACCTGTATTAGGTGAATTGAAAAATACTATTTCTTTTGGTTTTTTTAAAGTGCAAATATTTGTAATCAAAAATAAATGTGAAGTGAGCACTGTATGCTTTGTATTCTGTGTTGTAATTGAAATCAATGTATCTGAAAATATAGAAAACGTCCAAAATCATTTCAATAAAAAATATTGTATTATTAAACAGTGTGATTAATCGCGATTAATTTTTTTAATCACTTAACAGCCCTACTTCTTTGCCTAATTTCCATGGAGCTGGAAGGGCAAGGGTATGGTGTCTCTCACCTCCCCTGTACTCACATCCTCCCAGATCTTCATGCCCCACTCCTCCCCATCTCCTGCACAGACCCTAGACAATGCATAAAAGCCTCTACAAGTTTCAGAGGGAAAAATTGGGAGGATGAATGATTCTGTACACACAGCTGTGTCAGTTCCATGTGCAAGTGGGCGGGACATATGCACACAGAGCAAGGTTCCTGGAGCCTTGATAGGTGCAAGGTAGTTAAGGAGCCCTTAAACATTGTCCATTTAAAATAAATTTTAAAATCAACCTTCAAGACTAACTCACATTGCTGCTTTCTGGCTAGTAGTAGTTGTATTTCAAATAATATTATTGTGAGTAGTTTTATATTTATTCTCATTGAAGTAGCAGTGAACTAGAGAACTTCGCTTCACTCTCCCATTCATTATTATGTTTACTAGCTCGTAGCCAAGATTGAAAAGACTGAGGCCTGGTCTACACTGGGGGGGAGGGGAAAGGGCGGCGAGCTATGTCGGTCTAAGTTACGCAATTTCAGCTACGAAAATAGCGTAGCTGAAGTCGACGTACTTAGAGCTACTTACTGTGGTGTCTTCACTGCGGTATGTCGACTGCTGATGCTCCCCCGTCGACTTTGCCTACACGTCTCACTCCGGTGGAGTACCGGAGTCAACAGGAGAGCACTCGGCGATCTATTTATCGCGTCTTCACTAGACATGATAAATCGACCCCCGCTGGCTCGATCGCTCTGGAGATAAGTGTAGACATGCCCTTAGCTTGAGCAAAGTGAAAATAACTGCTAGTAAATCACTTTCTCCCTGACTTTGTTAAGCTGAATTTGCCATTGAAACAAAACAGAGGCCTGAAAACTTAAAGCTAGAATTTGATAACTGTATTATGTGACAGGGAAATAAATCTGTACATAAGCTTAATCTTGTGCTTTTTCTCAATGTCCAAAACAGGGTCAACACTAAAATGCAAAATAAGGCCCCAATCCTGCACATACGGACACATATGCTTAACTTTAAGCACGAGTAGTTGTACTGAACTCAATGAGCCTATTCACATGTGTACAGTTGAGTACATGCATAAAGTGTTTACAAGACTGGGGTCTTAGTTTGTCTCTACTATAACCCTTTTCCCCCCACTTCTATTATATTGAAGTATGGTGCTAATTGATTATGCAGGATCTGTGCCAATGGGTATTTTTACCTAAAAGCATCTTTGCAAATGAGATAAGAAATCCCAGCTGGATTTTTCCTGACAGTGGTGGTATTTTTTTTTAATGTAAACTATTCTTTATAATAGTGCACAAAGCTTAAAAAGTTTTTTTTCAATTTTATTTTTTAAAAAACAGGTAATGTTTGCTACCTTGTTACATGTGCAGTCTGCCTATTTACCTACAAAACATTTGGTTTTGTTTAATATTGGAAGCCATGCATAAGTACAAATAAAAAAGGCACAAAGAAAAACTCAAGATTTGTTTGCAAAGTAAATAAATTAGATCCACAGGAGAGGGGTAAGAGTAAACATATTACCATCTTCAATGTTCAACAACATGAACAATGGCCTTAATTCAGCAATCTCTTAAGCGTGTGATTAACTTTAAGCCTATGTTGAAATCCCTTTAAATGGAATGTAAGAACGTACTGGTAGTTAAGCATGTAAATTGGGTCCAAAATTATTTAATGTTACCATTGGCAGGGCTAGCTGTACCGAGTGAGTAGCAATGGAAATGAGATCTGGGTAATGCAAATGAATAGGGGGGAAGAAATGGAGTTACTAGGTATCAGTACAGCAATATTACTTCAGGATACTCAGTTCAACTGATGCATCATCATAACATAGGGGTACCATACGATAAGTTATGGGTTGGTCCTCCTCTCACTAAAGTCAATGGCAAAACTTTCGTTGACTTCCAATGATGTAAGTTCAGGATCTTAAAGCCCAATGTTGGCTAGTCAGATTATAATGTGGGTGACGTGGCCCACCCATAGACCTCATACCATTATGCACAGGGCCAATCTTAAGATTTTGTTGAGAGTCAGCAAGGGGAATCTTTGCTCTAAATTCCAAAAATCTAAGCTGACTTCCATCTGCCTGTGCTTCGAAAAATTCATGGAGGAGTCTTGCTCAGTCATAGGGTGGCTAGGTGGCAGGCATCCTAAAAGTCATTTGGGTTTTTTTTCACCAAAGTCATGGCCACTACAAACATGTAGTCTTCCTTTTGGTGGTAAGACTAGGTCAGAAGTAGATTTTTTAAATGAACAGTTCACAAAGCAAGAATTAGTATGCAGTAAATGCATAGCTACCCAAAATAGCAATCATAATTCCCTCATTCCCAATGCCATATGATACAGGATGTTGTAATCTGCCTCTCACTTCACTCTGAGAAATGAATGTGTTTTTGTGGGAAAATTTTAGACGTTTTTTGATCTTTCAACAACAAAAATTCAACAAAAATTCTGTTCATTTGTTTCGCAATTATACAAAAACACTTTCTTTTGACTTTTTTTTTAAACTTCTCCATCTCTTTTTCCCAAAGTGGAAATAAAAGGAGAAAACATTTAAAAATTAGGACAGTTGGATTTTTCCATCCAAAAAGAAATTTAAACATTCAAAAGAAAAAAATATATATATTTTTTTGGAATCTAAAAAAACCCCTCACTTTTTCCCAAAGCTTTTGGTGTAACACTATTATCTTTTTTTTTCAATCTGCTCTTCCTGTCAGCTGGTTCCTTCAACCACTATGGTTCACCACAGCCAGCTGACGTGTTTTTAAACACCATCATCTTTCTCTGCATTAGTTGATAAGTGATATTTGAAAATGTGTTAATTAATACACGGTAGCTAATACATTTGCAAAAGCTCCTAGTCTAGACATGGCTCAAAAGTCTGATTTTTCAGCATGTAAGCATCTCTATGAAATGCAGTAAATACACTTTGTGAAATGCACGTCACCTTTTATTCAATGTTTGAAAAATATAAAACAGCCAATCTGAGAACTAAAGCAACTCAGACCTTGGTCTTGGAATGCTTAATTACTAATTTTTATTTACAGAACACTCTATTCCTGAAGGTCCCTTCATGGTTATTAGTATGAAATACAGATGGGAAATAATGTGAATCATTGCATTTTATCCCTTAATCTTAACTTTTATTAGGCTTTGTCTACACTAGCACTTTTGTCGGTAAAACTTTTGTCAGTCAGGGGTGTGAAAAAACACACCCCTGACCGACATAAGTTTCACTGACAAAAGTACTGGAGTGGACAGTGCTATGTTGGTGGGAGATGCTCTCCCACTGACACAGCTACCACTATTTGTTGGGGGTGGTTTAATTATGCTGGCAGGAGAGCTGTCCCCCACCGACATAGAACATGGGAGACCTTACGTGGCGCAACTACAATGGTACAACTGTGCCACTGTAAGATCTGTAGTGTAGACATAGCCTTAATCACATACATTTTCAGAAGATTAAACAGTCAAAGAGTACTGTAGCCTCCTTCGGATCCAAGCAAAAGGCACCTGGAACTTTGAGAGGAAGACATGGAATTAGAAGGTAGTGCTCTACCTTGTCTGCAAGGGGATTCCTGACACCAATGTTGGAATTGTGCACTTGAAGGGAACAATTATGGATGGATTTATTTTAACTTCCTGTCACGGGAAAGAATTTCATGCTGGTGAGAGTCCTGACAACTCCAACCATTACAATGTATGCAGCCAGTGACTGTATATACCTGAGTGCGGAAGTGATGGTCTAGAATGGCAGCTATCATGCCATTGGTTATCCTCAGGGCCGGCTCTGGCTTTTTTACTGCCCTAGGCAAAAAAGCCTCCCGCCGCCCCCCCGGCGGGGAGGGCGGCGAGTCCTGGGAGGGCGGCGAGCCCGGCCGGGGCCCCGCTCTCCCCGACCGGCCGGAGCGCCGGGAGAAGGGCGGAGAGCCCGGCCGCGGGCCCGCTCTCCCAGACCGGCCGGAGCGCCGCGAGGAGGACGGAGAGCCCGACCGTGACCCTGCTCTCCCCGGCCGGCCGGAGCGCCGGGGGAGGGCGGCGAGACCGCTGCGGCTCCGCTCTCCCCGGCGGCCGGAGCGGGGAGGGCGGTGAGCCCACTCGTGGCCCTGCTCTCAGGCCTGAGCGCCGCCCCCCTCCAGGTGCCGCCCCAAGCACATGCTTGGTAGGCTGGTGCCTGGAGCCGGCCCTGGTTATCCTGCAGGGTCTATTCCATCTAACTCCATCTCCTGGTTACTGTATGTTTCCAGCATGCAGTTAAAGAAGTTTCTCCAAAGTTACAATCATCAAACAAGGCAGTAACTTTTATGTCAAACCATTATTGTAGAAAATTCTTAGGTTTTGTTCTCTCTATAAAGAGAATGGACATTTCCCAGATTGTTAGGTGTTTTTTTTCTTAGTGTCCTCAGAGACATAACAGATCGGAGTAATTTAGGGCTGAAACTTAAGGGCTCATATTTTCTTTATGAGAAACTGCATGTAGTTTTCACCAAAAAAAAAAAGTAATCTAATTTTATTAGGTTCATTCTCAGTTTCCCCCACTGAGGGATTCTCACAGGACCTAAAACATTTGAGCTAAACTCCACCATGTAGCCTGTTTCACTTGTTCCACCTATTTTTATATTGTAACTAGCTGCCTATCCCCTTTCATTTTAATTCTGGATTTGGCCTAATAATGATAAATTGCATGTTTTGGGTTTAACAGGCACTCCATTTTATTCTTACTGTGTTTTGCTGCCACAAAGAAAACATATGGCACAACATTCTCACACCGAAAACTTAACACAATTGATTTGTCAGAATATATTATTCTTCAGCATTTGCAAGCCTCATAAACTTTTAGCATGAAATATTGGAGCACACCCAGTCAACCAACTGAAAACATTTCACTTCAAAAACATGGGAAATGTTAACAGGTATATGCATAGACACAGAGAGATGGGGCAGATCTCAGCCAATATAACACAAATGTCTAGAGAAGGCGTAATACTGAAGAAGGAAAAACTTAGACTGGATATCAGGAAAATGCTCTTAAAACTGAGATTGATTAAATCATGCTTTGATGTGTGAGCATGACAGGCCTTGGATATGGCAATCAGCATTTAAAGCCAAACGTAAAGTATATCAGCACTATCCGACCCAACCTGTTTTTGTTCTTGAAAAGGTAAATAAAAGTCAGTAATAATTAACTCTTCTCAGAATCAGAATACAAGGCACCCACGCATCCCTTATGTGTGAGTGGGGACAGAGGGTGGTTTGTAGCAGTATAGCAATATCATCAGATTTCTCTTAATAAAAAGACAAAAAGAAAACTCTACTTGCTTAGGTGCATATTAGTTGTGCCCCACTCCCATCACATCCTTTTAGCCTCAAACATGTTTGGTGATTAATTTATGTAACAATGTAATTATTGGTGAATGGAAATTAAGATATTTGACTTCAATAGATTTTATTCAAAGATAGATTGAGTTGCTTTCCAGATGACTGTCAGTTCAACCCGCTGAATATACAAAACTGATGACTTGCTTCATTTTTCAAGTCACATTACACTGCCAGAATCTTTAAAGCAAAGGCAGGCTGCCATTATGTTTAGCTTTGAGTGGTTGTAATTAGAGTGACCTCTAATTTTTCAGAACTACTTCATCTTAAGAAACATAGTTTTATCTCTGTTGACCTCTGTAGCTGCCAAACTGCACAAGTGTATGGGACTAAAAAGATAAATTAACTTAGTGGCACCTTCAAAATGGTATTGATTCAGGAAGTACAATGGTGGGCAAATGATTCCTCAAAGGAAAATCTGTATTTATTTCAATCCAGGGACTAAATACAACTAGTAACTCAGTCATTTTCTAACATGATTTAACAAATTTAATTTGGATTTTTTGTTGAAATGGTGCCATTAGAAAGAAGTACCCACGTAGGATGAAAAGGTGACAATTTTCAGAAAGGTTAGATACATGCATTTCAGGTTTCTGCAACATTTTATTTCTTTGCTCCTTTTCTATTTGTTGTCCTTCTATGGAAACAACCATATTCCTCTTGGCATTTACATTTTAGAGAAGGCCTCTGTGAATTCAGGACCTATGAAGTATAAATCTAAAACTGAATCTGAATATTAAATTGGTCAAGGTTGATTCATAGATTCCAAGACCAGGAGGGACCATTAGATCATCTAGTCTGACCTCCTGCATAACACAGACCATATAATTTCACCCAGTTACACCTATGTTCAGCCAAATAACTTGTGGGTTCAATATTCAGGGAGACTTTGGATCTGATATGCCAGTTTTATCCCATCTTTGAAATAAGATTCTGCCTTTTAAAGTTATGGTACACCTCTACCCTGATATAACGCTGTCCTTGGGAGTCAAAAAATCTTACTGTGTTATAAGTGAAACCGCGTTATATCGAACTTGCTTTGATCCGCCGGAGTGCGCAGCCCCGCCCCTCCAGAGCACTGCTTTACCGCATTATATTCAAATTTATGGTATATCAGGTCGCGTTATATCGGGGTAGAGGTGTATATTGAATTCCATTTGTTATTTCTCTTAATACGGTACAAAAATCAAGGAGATGCCAAATGAAATTAAAATACAGCAAATTTAAAACTGATAAAAGGCTTTTTTTCTTTTAAAGAAAGACAAGACATAATTAACCTAATCTAAAGAAATGAACTCTGGAACTCACTGTTGCTAGATATTATTAAGCATTCAAGACAAGATTAGATATTTATCATAGATATACTAAACAATTATAAGGAATACTATTACCCTCATGATTCAGGATACGAACCAAGCAGGAAGTGCTGTTGTGATAACTGGGGCTGCAAATTTACTCTAATTGTGAGCTCAACTGTAAAAAATATGTGAAAATGTTGAGATGTCACAAAACCCTATAATAGCAAATGCTGAGAGTAAAAGATATGAAAAGGAGACAGAAAAACTTAATTAGGCTAAACAAGGGGGTCTACTGATATGGTTCAAGGACTATGTCAAAATTATGCTTGGTAAAAACAGAAGATGTGAAACTGGAAATTAATGAACCAAAATGAGTGTGTGCTGAATATTAGGCCTTACTGGTGGACAAAATAATGAGGGGGTGGATTAATTCACCCACCATTCCCTTTCTGGGCCCTTAATGAAAGACTTGGGGGGTGGGATATAGAAGAACAGACAGAGGCTGTTCAGAGGCTACTGAAGAGAGCTTCACCATCATGGCTGTCACCCACACTGTCTCCTGGGAACATGGACTTTCTTCATCCTAATCCTGAGGGATCCCTGACCAGAGTGGGCCAGAGTGGATCTAATTGACATAGTCATCCCTACCAGCTTCTGCTGAATCTGAAACACGGCCTGAGTTGAAAGAGGATCAGACTTTAACATAGCAGCAGCAGCAGCTCCAGCCCATCTCAACTAACTTCTTCTCTTTTCCCTAAAAGGACAATGCCATCTTTGATACCAAGATCCAAGAGACTGTCAAACAAGGGGTTTTTCCTTCTAAAAACTCTCTCCAGCTAAAGAGAAAGGGAAACTGTTAATAGGAAAGCTTTACTTAACAATATTTCAAATGCTTCAACTGTTTTTCCTCCTTCTCCGTATCTTTAAGAAAAGGTTTAAATGATTTGTAATGGTGTGTTTGCCATAGTACTAAGCAGGCTAACATCTCTATGTACCAAGCCCAAGACCTTGTTTCACACTGTTTGATGTTGGTCATGTTAACACCTTTGGCCAATATAGTCCATCTAAATTGATACAACAGTGCCTGTGACAAACATTTCTTTCTAACCTCAGGCTTGTTACTGTATAAAAGTCCCTTGTAGGGAGTATACACCTTCCTGTGAAGCATCTGACACTGGACACAATCTAAAATAGATGTCAGACTACTGTAGACAGTATATTGGTCTGATACGTTTTGGCACTCTTATGTTTCTGGTCAAGTGCAAATTATCTTTAATTTTTTTTAAAAAACATCAGTTTTAAAGTTGAAGCATTTCCTGATTTAGGATTTATTTTTAATCTCAAAGCCAGGGCACAGAGAGGACTGGGTCCTAAGGGAAGTGTTTAATATAAGTAAATTGGCTAATGTGCATGCTCAATACTTTATTACACAAAACAGTGTATGAGTTTCATGCACATGAATCTGAAGTACTAAAAGCATTTGTTAAAGTTAAAAACAATGCAGTATTATAAGAGTACACAATTCCCCCCATACCGCTATCAAAGCACCCAAGTCCGTGCATGTAAAATTCTTGTCTTTAGCAGAGATTGCCAGTCATGGTGTACAATTTGGTTTTGTACTTTGGGTATATTTCTTCTAGGAATGAAGATGAAAGCACCATGCCTATTTTTTCCCTTTGCTCCAAGCAGGGAAGTGAAAGGTTAGGGCACTAGCTTCTGCACTACAGTGCTTAGCATTTTTCTTTACCTTTTAAATAACGTATCCATATTAATATAATTGCACTACACTGAATGTTCCATATTGAATACTGACCCCAGAATCTTTTAATGGCCAGTACTTTTCAACTCCCTTTCAACTAGCATTCAATCTGAGGTTAATGTTTCTGTCTAACACTATGGCTCATTACACAATCACAAATTAAGTCACAAAATGAAATGCTGAGGAATAGCATTTTGAGTCTAAAATGAGGGATGACTGCATTTGGTGATTAAACCCTGCATACCAGAGGCACATGGGCGAGTTGTATGGGACTGGAGAATATATGTTTGTTTTCCCAGGCCATAAATAACGAAGACAGCAAAAGAATCTGCTACACAAATGCATGTGTCAGAATTCTTTGAAGATAGGGTGAAATCAGGGCTGTCCTTAGGCATACGCAGCATACACAGCTGCGTAGGGCACCACGAAATTTGGGGTACCAAATTGCCCCATATTTCATGGTGCCCTAGGCAGCTGTGTGTGCTGCATATGCGGCAGCACCAGCCCCGGTGACCAGCTCTATCCCTCGGCCAGCCCCCCCACGAGCTGCACCCACTGCAAGGGGCAGGGCCATCCCTAGGGGGTGTGGGGCCCCAGACAACTTCCTCCGCCCTGCCTCTTACCCTTCCCTCCTGCTCCACCTCCGGCCCGGCCCCATTCCAGCTTTTCCCACATCGACCCTGCACTCACTGGCAGCTGCGGGAAGCAGAGCAACGTGGCCCCAGCCCGCTCCACTCTGCCAGCTCCCAGGCGCAGCGCTCCGCTTCCCGCTGCTGGTGAGTGCGGGGAGGTTGGGGAAGGACACCTCCCACACTCACCTGTGGCGGGAAGAGGAGCAACGCAGCCCCAGCCTGCTCTACTTCCCTTGCCCCAGCCCCAGCAATGTCACTGGGGGGGGGGGGGGGGCAGAGTTGGGGAAAGGTCCCCCCCCTCCTCACCGGCGGCGGAAGGCGGAGCGCCGCGGCTGGGAGCTGGAGGAGTGGAGTGGGCTGGGGCCGAGCTGCTCCGCTTCCGCCACAGCTGGTGAGTGCGGGGGGGGGATCCCTTCCTCCAAGCCCCCTCCCCTGAGCGATACGGCTGGGGCCAGGGCGAGGGAAGCGGAGTGGGCTGCTCCTGGCTCCCCGCTAATCCCCCAGGCCACTCTGGGCCTGCAGGGCCCCCAAAAGTGCCCCCCCCCCAGCTCCTGCCTCCCAGACCCGGGGGGGAGAAGCCGGGGGCTGCATAGGGCACCCAAATGGCTAGGGACGGCCCTTTTATCATTGTTCAGTGGGGGGATAGCTCAGTGGTTTGAGCATTAGCCTGCTAAACCCAGGGTTGTGAGTTCAATCCTTGAGGGGGCCATTTAGGGATCTGGGGCAAAATCAGTACTTGGCCCTGCTAGTGAAGGTAGGGGGCTGGACTCAGTGACCTTTAGGGTCCCTTCCAGGTCTACGAGATAGGGGTGTGTGTGTCTCTATATATACACATACTTCAATGGAGCCAGGATTTTACCCACTGCTCCTGGGATATACATAAGATCCACTAGTGCCAGTTAGGCAAATCCCTGCATATGGAACAATGTAGAGATGCACCTTCCCATGGTGAGCAGTGGAAGGGCTTGTGTCTTAGCAGACAGAATTCTATCTGGAGCTCCCCAGCTCTCAAGACAAGTGTGCATGCTGCAATGTCTCTTGGGGTGGTGCAAACTGCTCCTCCTCCTAGCATACCTGGATACCCAGTACAAAAGAAGAAGTGAGACGATCCCTCTGCCTTCCCACACCCTTTGTGGTCCCGGGAGCTGTGATTGTGCCTTGTCCCATTATGGGGGAAAGAAGTGGTGGGAATGCTAATGTAAACAAGTTGCCAGCAGCCAAGAAACTTGCTCTCATCAAGGTTAGACAACGTGATGGCTAAAACAACAGTAGTTGGTTTATGAGAGCACGGCCACAATTGCTACAACTGGTGGAGCCATGTTAACATTTCCAAGGGCAAGGAATAATCCCAAAGAGAGAGAACGTTATTTTAAAAAGTCAGCAGCAAACACCATGTATTTAACTAGAATTGACATCAATACTATTCAAAATAGTTTTCTCATCTGATCACCTTCTCTGCAGCTCCCACCTAGGAATGACAGTACAGTAAAGGAGGGCACATACATCTTTTTTTTTAAAAATCAGTGGTAAAGTAGTGTTCATCTTTTCTCATCTTCCCCCTTTTGCACTGTCTTCCTCTTCCTTCACTTGTCCCTCGCCCCCTTTCTTTCCCACACAAAAGTTTGTGCAATGTTTTCTCGCCTTTTCTGGCTTCACTAGCAATCCTTCAGGATTCTCTGGAATTCTCCCCCATAAAAGGGAAATGGAGCATCCCTCTTTGGGTCTATCCCTCAGTGTAATCCACTTGCTACATCCTGAAAATCACTGCAGGGTTAAACAAGGGCTGATATTGCCATTGGGTGCTGCCAAGCCATAGGGAGTGAAGTAACTACAAGGAGTTCTCAGCAAGCTACAGGCTGTCTTCTTGCTCAGCACTAGGATCAATACTTGTAATAATCACTGTAATAGCTGTTAAATTGCTATTATAACATAAGAAAAGATACTGGAGCCTTTTTAAGTAACAAACTTGTTGCTGAGAACTGTATAGCTAGGCATTGCTGGCTGGTCTGCTCTAGCTCCAAGTGCAACTTTAAGCAAAAGCAAAGTGCTTCTGCTGATAAGGCTCAAGTCACTACATAATAATTTCGCACTATTACAAAGTTCCTACTCTCATTACAATCACCTTGTACCTCCCTGATGATTGGGACTCATCATGGGCTTTTCAAAATGGCTGGACCCAAGAGGCAAATTGCAAGATTGTTGACAATTCTGTAATTATGAACTCACTGAAGAGACATTGAGTCTCTCATGAAGTTACGGCCTGTCTATGAAAAATACATCTGGCTTCCATAACACAGGCATAAAAAATTGGCCTCCAACTTGATACACAATGCAGAACCTGTGAGTACATATATATTGGGCTGAAAGTTTCCAATTAGGTTCTGAGCCCTTCTGTTAAAATCATCAGCTGTAGGAACTTCGGTCAACTTGATAGAAATGATACTGTAACAGAGCTACTGTGAAAATGGTGGCAGATTGGTTCTAATGTGCACCTGTCAACATCACACAATGGCATTGCAGAGAAGTTTGCAATGGCTTAGTGCAAATGGAATTTTTTCTAGTTGTTTAAAGCTATACAATCTGATTCTCATCTAACTTATATCAGTGTTACACCAGAATAACTCCAGAGGTTTCAAATTGAATTATTTCTGACTTAATGCTGGTGCACGTTAGAGGACAATCTGGCTTGTTATATTATAGCGTGGGTTGGAAAATGGGGGGGAAAGTAATTTTTTATCAAATTTCATTTCTGGTTTTGACAACTTGTTTTTGTTGAAATTTCCTGAGCAACTCAATGGTTTTATATGGTTAACCTGAAATTGTTTGCACATTAGAGTCTATCCTGCTATTTAAAAGTTTGCATTACTTAAATAAAACTACATTAGAGAACATTTTTCTGTACACTTTGATGAAGAAAATAACACACCATTATTTCAGAAAGATGATTAGAAAAAGTACAGCTCTGCAGCTACTTGGAATCACCAGTTGATTATCTCGTCACTTGCATGTGGAAAATATAGAGCATCCAAAATCTGGCTGTGAAACAAGTGGCAAGCTTCAGAACTGGACGATACTAGAAAGAGAAATTGAGGGCTGGTCTATACTGCCCTACAGTTTGGAGTAGGGGGATGCTAACAGTGGTGAGCACCAAAGTGCTGCACAGTAACTCCCCTGTGTTGATGCTGTGGGTGCAAACTAAAAGGTTCCTGGTTTGCATTACTTGTAATCCTCTTCCAACAGGACTACATTAATGAGAACTAGGAACCTTATACTTTGCACCCTCAGTTTTTCTGTGTCTAGCATTTTCCATTTCTTAATCAAAGTGGCATTAAAGTAACAGATGCAAAATCTGCAGACATGGCTTGACAACAAGACTTTCAAGCTCCCCGGGTCCTTGTGATTGGGTGCCTACCCTACACAAGGCCTGAGTAGACAGAAAAGGCCAGTTAACCCTTTTACAGGCTTCACCTGATAAGCTTTTCACTGATTGTCCCGCTGGGCAAGGGGCAGGCTAAGCTGCTATAAAACCAGGAAGCAGCATATCAGAAAGGAGCCATAGCACAGAAGATTACTGTAATCATTCTCAGAGCATAGAGAGGGAAAGGCAGAAACCAGCAGGAGACTTGAAGCTCTGGCATTCTGGCCCTGAGGGAAGGTGTACCCAGAGAGGGTGAAGAAGGAGCCTGACTGAGGCAGAGTAGGAAGCAACAAGATTTGGAAGAGTGTAGACCTTAGCTGCTGGCTGGAACCCAGCATAGTAGTTGGGTCCAGGTTTCTCTACCAGCCTTTGGTAAGTGGCACAATATTGGCAATGGAACAGAAAACTGCTTGAGACAGATCATCCAGGGGACACTTTAATACCCCAGAAGGAGATGAACTATATTGACCTGGCTGGAGGGCTATCAACAGGGAGTACCCTGAGTATGGAAAGAGAGACACCTTTTGGTAAGTGATTGAAGAAGGGGGTGTCAGCCTGGGGGTGAGCTCTAAGGAGGCACTGCAGTGGTGAGTAATGAACCCCATGATAGTCCTGCACATACCTAACACAACATGTGGTGTACCTCAGCCAGTGTATCAAATGCTAGGTGGGTGAAATGAGACAATCACTATGCTTGTGAATCTCTTCTCAGAAAAGTGAGAAGAAAAAAACACCCTGTCACCTGTGTGTGAACACTTTTCATAAAGCAATCACTCCACATCTGACATCCTAGGTCTCAAAGGAAAGTTGCACAACACTGCCAAAAGATGGGACTGGGAATTTAAATTCACACCTCTACTGGATGCTAAAAATCTGTGAGTTTAACGAACACTGGTTTTATGGCTCATTAGTACAATTTGTAGCATGCCTTACTGCCTGCTAACCCTTAATTATTCACTTCATTTTAAGTGGTCTCCTACAGCATATATGTTAAGCATAAGGCTTTCAATCTCCCCTCTGGGTATTTAGCTCAGACACTGGTTACTTTCTTCAGACCTGATAATGAGTTCTGTGAAGCTTGAAAGCTTGTCCCATCGACTACCAGAAACTGGTCCAATAAAAGATATTACTTCACCTACCTTGTCTTTCTAATAGTCTAGGTCCAATATGCCTACCACTACACTTTCATTTTTTCCCTTGACAGATTATTTTTTGAGTACTTTTCAAGTTGATGTGACAATGCTTCTTATTACAAAAATAGCATACAGAAATGCTACATATTCAAAGCATATGCTATTGTTTAACATTTTGTAAGGCATGTTGAGCATATTTTCTGTACAGGTCCCTTTCTTACTTGGAAGTAATGTGTAAATGCTAGAACTACTGGTCTATAAGACATGACTCTAAAGTATATTCAGAGCACCATCTTGCTGTGTATCGCATAGTACTAATTTTTATGTATTTGGATACATTTAAAGTAGTCATTAAAATGTCAGCTGTTGACACCTGTGAGACCTTAACATCCTAGTGGACTCTTCAAGTGCACTGCTGTTTCATCCTGACTAATAGCTTGTCTCAGCGAGAGTTGTAGGACTTGGTTTTTCCCAGCTTTCATCTTTGTATGTGCCTATACCTGCACCCAGGCTTTACAGATTCAAACACCACTGCTTACCATGTGTGTTCAGACTTCCAAATTGCAAGCACCCATGCTTACGTGCAATTTTGCTTGGGAATATGAGAAGAGTAGTGTGTGTAGGGCCCTGGAGGGGTGGGGGAGCCAGCTGAGGTCACTCAAAAGGATAGAACTGCAAAGAATGGGGCAGACAATCCCCAAAGCTGGTGGATATTTCAGTACTTAGATTTACCAAGCCAGCACAAAACAGCTGCTTTGTTACCTCATTGGTTGCCCAAAAGCCAACAACACAGTTTCCTTAAAGTAACCCAGCCTCAGGCCTCCACCTAGATACCCAAGTCAAGAATGATGAAGATTCTTTTTCATCATATAAAATAAAAGGTTCTACCACTTCCAAAGGATCGGGCACATTACCTCCCAGGTTAATGAATATTGCAGATCTTACCCAAACATGCTTACAGCCAATCCTTGTTAACTAAACTAAAATTTCTTAAAAAAGAAAAGAGTATGGTTGAAAGACCAATTATAGAAGATTAGGGTTGGAAGAGACCTCAGAAGGTCATCTAGTCCAATCCGCTGCTCAAAGCAGAACTAACACCAGCTAAATCATCCCAGCCAGGACTCTGTCAAGCCTGGCCTTAAAAATCTCTAAGGAGGGAGATTCCATCACCACCCTAGATAACCCATTCCAGTGCTTCACCACACTCCTAGTGAAATAGTGTTTCCTAATATCCAACCGAGACCTCCCCCACTGCAACTTGAGACCATTGCTGCTTGTTCTGTCATCTGCCACCACTGAGAACGGCCTAGGTCCATCCTCTTTGGAACCTCCTTCAGGTAGTTGAAGGCTGCTATCAAATCCCCCCTCACTCTTCTGTTCTGCAGATTAAACAAGCCCAGTTCCCTCAGCCTCTCCTTGTAAGTCATGTGCCCCAACCCACTAATCATTTTTGTTGCCCTCTGCTGGACTCTCTCCAATTTGTCCACATCCTTTCTGTAGCGGGGGTGGGGGGCAAAACTGGATGCAATACTCCAGATGTGGCTTCACCAGTGCCAAATAGAGGGGAATAATCACTTCCCTCGATCTGCTGGCAATGCTCCTACTAATACAGCCCAATATGCTCTTGGCCTTCTTGGCTACAAGGGCACACTGCTGACTCATATCCAGCTTCTCATCCACTGTAATCCCCAGGTCCTTTTCTGCAGAACTGCTGCTTAGCCAGTCGGTCCCCAGCCTGTAGCGATGCATGGGATTCTTCCTTCTTAAGTACAGGACTCTGCACTTGTCCTTGTTGAACTTCATCAGATTTCTTTTGGTCCAACCCTTCAATTTGTCTAGAACACTCCAGACCCTATCCCTACCCTTCAGCATATCTACCTCTCTTCTCCGTGTCCCCCCCCAGCTTAGTGTCATCTGCAAACTTGCTCAGGATGCAATTCATCCCATCATCCAGATCATTAATAAAGATGTTGAACAAAACCGACCCCTGGGGCACTCTGCTTGATACCGGCTGCCAACTAGACATCGAGCTGTTGATCACTACCCATTGAGCCTGACAATCTAGCCATCTTTCTATCCACCTTATAGTCCATTCATCCAATCCGTACTTCTTGCCAGCAAGTTAAAGAATATGTGGAGACCGTATCAAAAGCTTTGCTAAAGTCAAGATATATATCATCCACCACTTTCCCCATATCCACAGAGCCAGTTATCTCATCATAGAAGGCAATCCGGTTGGATAGGCATGACTTGCCCTTGGTGAATCCATGTTGACTGTTCCTGATCACCTTCCTCTCCTCCAAGTGTTTCAAAATACATACAGACATGAGTTAATCTTGAGATTCAGATTCATAGCAGAGATGATGAGCTTTGTAGTTGCAAATAATTCTTTTAGAATTTAGTCCATAGGTTATAGTCCAACATTTGTATTCAGGGTGGTCCCGTCAGAGCTGGGATCTCAGTCCTGATGGCTTAGTCTTCCCCTGCATGAAACATCAAGTAGATCTGAGATGACAGGATCAGGACCCAAGGGTCTCTTATACAATTTCAGGCCTTATACAACTTCTTTGACAAGTTGGAGTTCCTCGGGGAACAATAGGCCCTCATTGCCTAAGCATCATCATTAATTTATTCACATAGATTAACATGGCAATTGCCTGTTTTTCACCATTCGCAGATGATCAGCTATATATATATTTCAAAGAGAGATGAATACAGCGATATCCTATGTTTACAGGTCATTTAAATACTAGGATGTTCTTCTGATCTCTCAATTAACAGAATACAGCATAGACAGGGACTGTTGATTTTATTGTTGACCACTACTCATATGTGAGAATACACAAAAACACAAACCTTCTCTCCCCATATGTCCTTAAGGGTTGAATTTAAGTCATTTATCCTGCAGGATGATTAACCCTTTCTGGCCATGCGTCACAAGTAGATAGAAACCAGCTGAAGATTTGGCCCTTATCTACAATTCCCAACAGACAATGGGACTTGGTAAACCATGTTTATTGAGGTTGTACAAAGTTTTACTGGGTGATAGGCAACCCCAGATTAGGGTGACCATATTTTCCCAACAGGAAAACAGGACACTGCACAGGGCTGGCTAGTGGTCTTCCTGCCTCCTGCCCTTGCGGGGCTGGCCTGAGGCCCCCCTGCTGCCCACCCACATGGGCCTGGCCCAGCTCAAGTTGCTGTTCAGAGCCCTCCCTCCCTCTCACACGTTCCTCTGTGCTAGGCTAGGAAGCACCCCCCACTTTTTTGAGGAAAACTGTGCATTTGTCCTGTTTGCGCTTGCCAAGTGATGATCAGCTGGCAAGAGTAAAAGGGACAAATGCACAGTTTTCCCCAAAAAGTCTGGATGGCCGAGACCAGGCTTAAAGGACACTCCCAGCCAAAATGGGACATGTGGTTACCAGACCCCAGATGCTGCTGGGAATGCACTAGCTAAACCCCTAGTCTAAAGGATACTTAGGGTGTTGTGTTTGTGGTTTTTTTTTTTTTTTTTTTAAGCCAACTTGCCCACCAGGGAACAGGTGGCCTCCAAATTTGCAAAGTAAAAAATGTATAGAGGGTAGCAAAATGCCATTCTGGATGGGAGCGAGGCTAGCAGAAAGAATTGTATTTTCTTCTGGATTGCGTTGTAAGAGGTGGCATCATTCTCCAGTTTATGGAGGGCTGAGGAGGAGCAAGGGCATATGTGTATAAATGTATATCACTTGCATGCTGGTGGAAATTTTTCAAAATAAGTGTTTGACCATATGGTCTGTTTTGTGGAAACTTATATTTTTTTAAAAGAACATGTGTGTTACACCCTGAAAAGGAATGAAGCAAAAAATCTGGAAAGTTGTTCCCTGGCATGTATGATAGTTGTACATGGTCAATAGATGACAAATACCTAAGAAGGGGAACACAAACCCAAAAAGAGTAAAGCACTATAGAAAGAAGTAACAGAAGTAAGTTGCATAAGAATAACATGGAAATGGACGGAGTCAGGACACTAAGATAGCACTTACTAATGAAAATCATAATAATCCATAGGGGTCATATTCTACTCTCAAGTTTTGTGCAAACTTCTATTGTCGTCATTGGGAGCTTGCTTGGGGATTGGTATAGTATCTGGTCCCCTTTATAGATGCAGCCCATGGATCATTATTAAGAACAAAGGGCTAGATCAGTGGTTCTCAACCAGAGGTACATGTCCCCCTAGGGGTATTCAGAGCTCTTCCTGAGGATACATCCACTCATCTAGATATTTGCCTAGTTTTACAACAGGTTACATAAAAAGCACTAGCAAAGTCAGTACAAATTAAAATTTCATACAGACAATGACTTGTTTATACTGCTCTGTATCCTAGACACTGAAACGTCAATACAGTATTTATATTCCAATTATTTTATAATTATATGGTAAGAATGAGAAAGTAAGCAATTTTTCAGTAATGTGCTCTGCCACTTTAATATTTTTATATCTGATTTTTCTAAGCAAGCACTTTTTAAGTGGTCTTGTACCCCCAAGTTTCACCTCAATCAGACTCCTGAAAAGGGTACAATAGTCTGGAAAGGGTGAGAGCCACTGGGCTAGATCCTTCTTGCAGCCTGGCTGAGCCGCACATGGTACAGTAGCGAAACAAGAGAGGAGTGAAGGTTGCTTAATGCCATGTATGTGGCTCTCTGATACTACAGTCAGCTGGGGCCACCCAACACAGTTTTAGACAACTCTGAGCTGCTCTAAACTGAACCCAGCTGCTCATGGACCACTTCCTATTAGCAATGCCTATGTGGAGCCAGAAAAGGTCTGTCATGGAGCTAGTCTATAATCTTGATGTCATTGCAATATGAAAATGGAAAGAGTGCTGGCTATGTTTATTTTCTCTCATTTAAATATGAAAAAGGTTAAGAAATGCTGCAGAGAGCTGTTCAGATGAGGAAGTAGAACTGTATTCCCACAAAATTACACTCTGGCATGCTGATGCCTTTCTAATTACTGGCAACAAGTATCCAAACCAGTCACACTGTAGGATTAATAAAATTGGTTATGTAAGAAATGAGATGAAGAGTGAAATGAACATTGTATCAAGAAGGTAATGATCCCAAAAGCAGCACACTGGCTGCTGCTCTGCATTGTTGCAAATGTTAAATTTTCTGATGTCAATCAAGCAACACTAGCAGTGATACAGATTACTTTATAACTTCTTTTTTACGCAGTGAAACATCACATCTATCCTCTATCTGTGTATATCTACAGCTATCCCATGTATGTAGCTGTCTATATCCTGTATGTGTAAAAATATCTTTCCAGCTTTATTGATAGCTATATAATGTAGATGTGTGTAGGCATGTACCTGTCTATATATCCTGTATGGGTAAAAATCTATCTGAAATGTCTACTCACAGCTGTCTCAAGGGACACCGTTGAAGATAATTCAGTGAACTCAGAACCCATATATTTAAAATATGAGTTTTCATTCAAGTGATGTTAATTACCATTAAAGCAACTAAATTGTATTTTCAAAGCATCAGCCCAGAGCTACAGTAACACTTTGCATTCAATCAACCTTTGCACGTCTCCAATTGTTCCAGTAGGTGCATGTGTGGTGGGTTTTTTTTTTTTTTTTTTTTTTTTTTTATTCTTTTTTTTTTTTCTTTTTAAATTTTTTCTGTTTGTTGTTTTTTGTTTGTTTTTTTTTTTTTTTTTTTTTTGTCATGAAACAGCACTGTTCCAACCTTCTAAAATTGAACTGTCTGAGTAGAATTAGAAAGGCTGAAGTAATGGATAGGCTGTCCTTTGACAAAAGCAGTCATAGGGACATTTTAAAAAATTTAAAAACTGTTATTTTCCAACTGTGGGGAATTCTTGTGTAACTCATGAAAGAAGACTAACAAAGGGTAAGCATTCCTGTCTCACATTTAGTCCTCTGAGATTAAAGTTATTAGAAGCAGATGCTTATTTTTTAGATTCAGTTTTATTGTCTGGTCCTGAGACAAGAGTTCAATATTACAGAGGAGAGGGTTCTCTTCGCTGATGGCATTGTGCTAATTGCTGTCAGAATCCTCTGCTTAAAAGACAAATATTTTCAGCAATAAAAAAATAGTGAAGGCTGGTCTACTGATAAATTGTTTGAAAGCCGATAACTACTGTTGCTGGAAAAGCTAGAATAATATCAGCTAGCTCTATACTTTATTTCCTTAGGGCTATATCTTTCAACACAAGACAAGGATACGCAATGTTCGGAGTACAGAAGAATCTGTATAGAAAATGTCTGCAAAAGGGGATCAGCTCAGCACTCTTTGTGTGCTGTGAAACTCCATGAGCCCTAGCAGGGAGAGACTTTTGACTATGCAGAACAATTGACCAAGACCCATTCCTCCAGAAGTAAGGGTGCTACATCAGTGCTGGCACCTAAGACATAATAGCAACCAGAGTGTACCCATAAACTGTGGTGGTGTTCAGAGGGAAAATTCCATTACTTCTATGGAGCATCTCTGTCTGTTCACAATCTTCCAAGGTGTGTCTGATACAGAGGAGGAGTGTGCACACTGAGCCACCACTTACCACCCTGCAGGTGTCACCACCTCCTTTTTTCTCTTTGGGATGAGCATGGGGACTTCAATTGTTCCTTTTCCTTGTGCATAGAGTGGTAATAGTCGATGTGCTCTCCTTCTGCCTGCAGAGATCTAGCTCGATATATCAAGACCATTAATAATAATTAAAGCATGATAGTTTGGTCCCCTTCCCATGAGCAAGGCCAAACCATGGTATAACTCAGTTGGTGAGCTACCTTGTGAGAACACAATCTCCATGTGTAAATGAGCCCCTAGCTCTAAAAAATATTGGTGAAAGAAAACTGAGCTCTGCCTAACCTCAAGAAAGAATTAATGGAACATCAGGGTCAATGAACAGTTTACCAATGAAAATGTCTCCCACTGCCCTCTACTCCACCCGTGAGGCCAACCTCTGGACTCCTTTCACCTGCTCCTTGCACAAACAGCTCCATGCTTTCTCCCTAATTCTGCAGCACTCCCCACAAAAAAAGTTTACACTTAAAAGAAAGGAGCTAGCAACAGCCAACTGAGGCGACAGCTGTGGATACTTTATACAAAGACAAAACCACTGTCGTCAGCCTGACCAAACTCTGTGTTTGTTGTTGCCTTTTCCTCTGTTTTTGTATTTCTGGATTTTTAGCCTTTGGGGGTATGTGCTGTTCCTCCCTTTATGTCTGTATGTTACCTAGCACATTTGCAGTACTACTGTAATATAAATAATGACAATAACAGAGATTTTTAGCTGCTGCTTCTATATACCAATAACCAAATGGGATATAGAGAGAGGAGCCTCCTTAGACACTGTTATGACCTGAGCATGTAGGGGAAAGGAGACAGAATCCCTGCCATCGTTTGACCATAGGAAGGAGAGGAAAAGGAGGAGAAGTGCATGTATGCCTCATAACCACCTCATCTTAATGCACAGGAAGGAGGAGAGACTAATCCTCCTTGTTGTCAGACCATCTCTGTCCAGGCATGGGGACAAAAGACCCCTTCTTACATCTACTGCCCCTCCTATTGGTATAGGTTCTGAGCCAACGAATAGTCTCCAGCAGTAGTATTTACCAAGTGGGAGGTAATAAGAGCAAGTTTTACTTTCCCTCTGAAATCCAAATCTCCCTGAATATCTTAAAAGAAAAGGAGTACTTGTGGCACCTTAGAGACTAACATTTATTTGAGCATAAGCTGTCGTGGGCTATAGCCCATGTCTTCAGATGCATAGAATGGAACATATAGTAAGGAGATAGATAGATACACATACATACAGAACATGAAAAGGTGGAAGTAGCCATATCAACTCTGAGGCTACTTATTATTAATTAAGTAGCCTCTTAGAGTTGATATAGCTACTTCCACCTGTGTGTGTGTGTGTGTGTGTGTGTGTGTGTGTGTCCTTACTATATGTTCCATTCTATGCATCTGAAGACATGGGCTATAGCCCACGACAGCTTATGCTCAAATAAATGTTAGTCTCTAAGGTGCCACAAGTACTCCGGTTCTCTTTGAGGATATAGACTAACATAGCTGCTACTCTGAAACGTGAATATGTTAACACTTAAACAAATCTGGGGACTCAGCTTTCCAACCTCTAAAGGTCCCTTTATACTATTTCTTTGTCCCAGCTGTTAATTTAGTATTCTATATACATTTAATGAATGGACTGTTTACATCTGATTCAAGATCAATAATAAAATAAGACTTCACATTGATCCTTGTGGCATCCCAACAGTCACCTCCCAACACACTGGTATCATTCGCCGTCTGATCACTCTCAATCCATGCAGCTGTACTCGCACCCAAGCCAGTTTAAATTAATTTTTCAAGCAACATTTTGTAAGGTGTTGTTGTCTGAAATGTTTCACTAAACACTCTACTTATAGGCACATAATATTATATACATCACATTTCTTTACATTCCTAGATTCTATAAATCCTCATACTTAGAAATCCTGTTACTTCTATCCCCACAATCATTCTGTGATTTATCTTTTACTCTCCAGCTGGAGATAGAAACAAAATTATCCATATAAACTATTGGAAGAAAATAAAAATGCCAAGAAAAAGTAGGTTATTTTCACCTATTTGTGAGAGAATTTATGTAATGGTTTTCTGCTATATTTTCTCCAGTTTTCTCCTGCAACCACACAGAGCTTCTTCCCTACACAAAATAAAAAATGAAATATGGTCAGTCTTTCTAGATAGGTGACACTTTTCACAAAGACACCACGATGGAACCATTGGATCTCTGCCACACAATCCAAACAAAGACATTGCATTGTCAGGACAGGTTGCAAGTAATCTTACTCTTTACTATATCTGCATGTAATTAGATATTTATCCCCTTAAATAAAATATGACCATTACCACCCTTTTTGTGCTCCCTTCTGTCAAGGCTGGTGTCTCACCTCCCCCCTCCCTCCGGGAACTGCAGGGTAACGCCCTGCCTCAGTTTCCCCTAATGGGCTTTCAATGAGGCTTTTTTTGTACTGAACAGTGCCCTTTGCGGGTCTAACTTATTTAATCAAAGGCTAAACATAGAATAAAAGTCTTCACCCCACTGTACAGCTGGGAGGGGCCAAATTAATCTTAGTCTGTCTGCCCCTAACCTGAGTTTGTTTGTCTCTTCCATCCAGACTCCTTAACAGTAAAGCCTTCTCAACAGAGGATCTCCTCTGGAGCTAGGTCTGTCACCACCAGCTGGAGAAGTGCTCTTTCTCTGGACAAAGGGCCCCTGCAAAGGTCAAACCAATACAACTCTCTCCTACATCAGCACCTAGTTCATTTGTGATCTAGACCTCCTGCTGCTGTCTAGTAAGGTCCTGTCACTTGGACCAGGTCACTCAAGATTCTTGGAACTCGTAGCTCTTGCCTTTCAGACCCTTTTCCAACCAGTTTCCTTCTCTGGTGAGGTTCCCTAACCAGCTCCCCTGAGAAGCCCTCAGGGGAGCTGGTTAGGGAACTTCTCATCCTCTGTAACCCTCATAACCCTTTACTTTGGCCCAAGTGCTCCTTAACTGCCACCCACCCAACTACTCACAGATTGATCTGGGTTAGCTCATTCTCCTTAGCAGAAGCTATCATGGGTACACTGGGTGCCTGACCCCCTCAGAGGCCAGCTATCCTGAGACACCACCTAACTTTGTTTTAGATCAGAAGTTACACTTCAATTCCAGTGACTGTAGTCCAGATGTTCAGCAGCTATAAGTTAGCCTCATTTTATCAAAGCCAATACAGCTCAGCCAATTTACACCTGCTAAGGAGCCAACCTGGAATGGTGATTCTGAAGTGGTCTCCGGGGGTATTTTTAGCCTAAGGAGCATCATATTGAATGTTGTTTCCCTTCTGTCATCCTACAAGCTATAACATATAATTTAACTGCACATACCTGAAATATAATTATGGAAGAAGTGCTGCTTTACTTAAAAATGAATTATTTATGGTGGTGTTTGATGGTATAACTATGAGGAAATTGGATGATATATTAAAAGGGAATATCGAGGCTATTGTAAGCACTCTTGGGCAGGGACCACTTCCTTATTGTATATTTGTAAAGGGCCTAGCTCAGTGGGGTGCTGACTTTTGGTGTCTTTGCAATACAAATTGTAGGAGGGCAGGGGAGAGAGAGATCCTGTCTGAGATCAGTTAGTCTGTGTCTCAAGAAAAATGATGAATTCCACATCATTTGGAACTCTTTAGATTGGACAGAACACAGGAACATATCCTGTAGAGGATAATCCTGAATTTGCAGGGAGATGGACTGGATTGCCCCATCTTTTTGTCTGTTTTTATTTTTCTTCATCTTCTACAATGATGGCACTTACCCAATACCTATTAGAATAGAAGCCTAAGAGTCATTCCATGCCCTCCCCTCACTAAACATTTTCAAATAATATTTTATTGAATTTTTAAATACAGGAGCGTTTGTCAAGGTTTTCCTTTCCTTTTGAATTGCATGTTGAACAACCTGAATACAATGCAGGGTGTAAAATGAGTGACTTGTATTTCCTAGATTGTCATATGAAGTTCTGAGTTCCTCAGCTCCCTGGCTGTAATTTATCGCTAGTGGTGACTTTCTGAAATGTGTCCAAAATTAATCTGATTACGTATGTTAATCAGATAACATAAAGGGATAAATGGACACAAATCAGACATCAGGAGTGGTAACATACAAAAGCCAGTAGAAGAACACTTCAATCTCCCTGGACATTTAATAACAGATTAAAAAGTAGCCATTATTCAACAAAAAAAAACTTCAAAAATGACTTCAAAGAGAAACTGCAGAGCTACAATTCATTTGCAAATTTAACACCTTCAATTTGGGCTTGAATAGGGACTAGGAGTGGCTGGCTCACTACAAAAGCAATTTTCCCTCTTGGTATTGACACCTCTGCATCAATTTACTGGCCTTCAACAGTGGTTCTCCACTTGTAAGGTAACTCCCTTCTCTTCATGTGCCAATATATATTTATGCCTGTATCTGTAATTTTCACTCTGAAGAAGTGGGTCTTTTTACCCATGAAAGCTTATGCCCAAATAAATCCTAGAATATCAGGGTTGGAAGGGACCTCAGGAGGTCATCTAGTCCAACCCCCTGCTCAAAGGAAGACCAATCCCCAGACAAATTTTTTTACCCCAGTTCCCTAAATGGCCCCCTCAAGGATTGAACTCACAACCCTGGGTTTAGCAGGCCAATGCTCAAACCACTGACCTATCCACCATGTCTTTAAGATGCCATTGGACTCCTCGTTGTTTTTGTGGCTACTGACTAAGACAGCTACCCCTCTGATATCATCAAGGTGAAGTTATCACGTCAAAAATATTCTGAGGTCCTGCAGAAATAACAAAATCTGAGGGGGATATATGTGTGTGACACACTGCTCAGGTAGCTAGGAGTTTAAAAGCTATTATTTTCCATCATTAGGAGTTCCTGAGGTTGGAGCATTCAGCTGTGAAAAGTGCTTTGTGCCAGGGGGAGACAAGGTCATCATAAAGAAATTATGTCCTGTTGTGCTCAGCTGGAGTACCTCCTCTAAAGTAACTTCCTTGGCTATTGGTATCTATGGCCCAACCAAGAGAGAGAGAAATTAAAAATCCAGACTCCTATATGTTTATGGAGTCTTGCATGTCCATAAAAGTTCAAGTTTAGAATGTGATAAAGATTTGTGTTTTCAAGATTCAAAACACATCCCCAGTCTACAGTATTTCTCTGTGTATATGAACATCTGCAGAAAATATAAAGAAGAGATTACCTGTAATGTCCCAATTTACTAGCTCATTTTATATTGATCCAATGTCTTGGACCAGACCACCTTTGATATCAATAGAGTTGAGAAGAGAAATGTCAAAATTATGAATTTTTAGCTTAAATATGCACCATAAAATGGACCATAACAATAAGGTTAGAGGTTTTTTTTAAACCACTCTCTAAAACGAATGCAAAGAAATTCAAAACTATCAAGGAAATAGGACAACAACATGCTATTTTAATTTGATTTTTCCATCACTCTCATGCCCTTTCATTATCTTTGGCTGTTAATTAGTTTTTCTCATAACTACCACTGAAGGTGGTAAAAATGCAGAACCCGTGTCAATGTTGTCCATTGATTCAGCAGTGTATGCTGAGTTCATAGTGCTAGGTCTCTGGAACGTCATCTATTTTTTTTTTTTCCCTACCCCAACACCTAAAGGCAACAGTATTAAACAGCGATGTCTGCATTTTCCCAATGAGATCTAGAAATGTATTGCTGTAAATCATGATCAAAATTCTGTTAGCAATGTGAGGTGCATAACCAGAGTGTATCAGGTGCAGAGATCATTACTATATTCTGCAACATGCTGAACCCTGGCAAAATAATTAAATGCTAATTAACAATAACTTTATATACTCCTCTTTTGCACCGCTTGTGCATGCAGGTATCTGCAAAGGATATTTCTGAGAATGATCCTTCTTTTAGTACTGAATATTAAGTACTCACATCACAAGACAATTCAAATTCTTACATTCGTTTGGAATAATTATTGATTAGACAGTCTGGTAACTCAGCTTGTAACTCAATAGACAGGCTGGAAAAATGTACTCAGCTTCCAATTGGAGGACACATGGAGCATTGTTCACAAGCACTCTGGACAGCCTTTTAAACCAAAATGTCTCTGACGCAGGAAGAGAAGAGAGAATCCCACCCCCATTATTTTTTATTCTAAATTCCCTGTAAGCTGTGCAGTGCCTATTTAGCACCCCTCCCCCAGCCCCAACTCAGCCCCAGATGTGCTGTCGCCGGGGTGCCCCTCCTCCAGCCCGAACCCAGCCCCAGCCTGGACCTGCTGGAGCAGGGGGACCTATCCCACGGCCCCAGACCCGGAGCTGCTGAGGCTGGGAGAGGTGCCTCTCCCCACCCCAGCCCAGGTGCTACTGCGGGGAGAGAGAGAGCTAGCGGGAGTCCTCTCTCCCGCCATAGCCCTGGACCACCCTCCTGCACCTGAAACCCCTCATCCCTGGCCCCACCCCAGAGCCTGCACTCTAGCCAGAGCCCTCATGCTGCTGCACCCCAACCCTTCGCCTCAGCCCTGAGCCCCCTCCCACACACCAAATCCTTCGGCCCCATCCCCACCACATGAAATTTGTTATGTGCACACAGCACCTCCATATTGGTGCACATAACAAAATTCATTCTGCACATGTATGGGAAAAATTAGAGGGAACACGGTTTGGATTAATAACTCAAAATAGAGGGATAGATTGGTGTAAACCCCACAGTTTGGTTTAATCGTTTGAGCCAGACAACATCCTCTTTCACAATGATCTTTGTGTGTCTCCTTGGCTTTCTGTTCCATATTCACTCTAGGCCTATTGAATAGTAGCTTTAAGTGGTCTTGAAAATTAAGGCAGATTATAACAAATCTAAACCATGACCTGGTATTGACAGAAAACTGACTATGCAGTGCTGCTCCTTTGAGGCCATAGTGAGCCTAGTCATCGTGTTCCTTATGAAGCTGCTTTCAGTGGAAAGCTGACAAGAGGAACTCAAACTTGCACTTCTTGTCCCCCCTGTGGGGGTGATGAGGGTAGGGTGACCAGATGTCCCAATTTTATAGGGACAGTCCCGATTTTGGGTTGTGTGTTTTTTTTCTTATATAGGCACCTATTACCCCCCCCCCCACCCCATCCCGATTTTTTTACACTTGCTATCTGGTCATGCTAGATTAGGGTCCTATCATTTTGCTACATGATATTTATTTCACTTTTTATACCATTTTGCAGTTGTGATAAATTATATTAGACCCTCTTCAATTATAACATTAGCATTTTAGTCTCTAAACTGATAAATTAAATTAACTATTGCTACTGACCAGACTTTCCAATCCTTACATTTATATCAATGGCATATTTGGTTGACTAAAGACTAAGCATTTGACCCAGTGTTTCTAGGCTCTGATAAACTGTAGGGACAAATTCTGCACTAGCAATGGGTAAATTAGGAGATTATAGTATTGTCCCTCTGCAATTTCTTTGATTCCAAGTTCTTGCATTATGAGTTTCTGTTTAGTTGCAAAATCTGTAGCCAAAGCAGTGGAGACTGTCTTCAATCTTTGATTTACCATTGGGACCATTTTCATGAGTCACAAATATAGGGTGAACTCACTCTTGAGCAGTGGACCAGCATTTAATTCCCCCTCCAAATAAGGATAAACAGGGATTGAAGTAGTGCATAGTCCTTTTGCTGATCAATATCCTAGGAGTAGATTTCACCTGTATGTGCACATGAGACAATCATGCCTCATTTTCAGTTTGTTATACTATCATGCAATAGGTTAAGTATGGCACTTCAACATACTTTGCATGGAAGGTGTCTTACAATTATTTTTTACTTGACTTTATAGACTTCAGTCAAGGCTGGAATGAGGAGGGAGATCCCACTGAGTGATCTGTCACATGGAAGGAGGGGGGGAAAAGCAGCTGACTCCAATTAACCAATCCTATCAGAGGTTGATGGGAGTGAGAAGGGTATGGGATCTATACAAGCTAGACCCAATTCATTCCAGAGTGTAAGAGAGTGGGCAGTAGCCCCTGCCCAAGAAGACCAAGAAAAAAAATAGCTCCAGAAAGGGGCAGCAGAAGAAGCAATCAACTTGGGTAATAGATCCTGAGTTTGGGAAAAGTCAGGCACCAACTGAGGCCTGCCTTGCTAAGGAACTTTGGACTTTTCTTAGAGTAAGAGAATTTATAAGTAAATGGGACTAAAGACTTCGGATGATGATGATAAATTAAATGCTGATACTGCCTTTTTACAAGTACCCTACATTCTCTCTCGTGTTCTTTCCCCTCCAAATCTTTCTGTGGGGATCAGGACATCCTGGCCTACCAGGCAATGGCTTGATGGAACTGTGAGATTTAGCTTGACAGCTAAATCAACTTAGTGACTGTCTGCTGAACTCCCTGTAGGTGGTGAGAATGCACTGTTCACAGAGCCACTGAATAAACATATATAGTCTCTTGTAGATAGGATTATAGAGAAAGGTACCATAATATTTACAGTTAGTAACAAAAATACCAATTACCCATTTAAAAGCAAGGGATATCATTGCAAAGATATTTAGCCATGAGTAGCTGCAGTTCTAGAACCAACTGTCAGGTTCAGAGTTGGCAAATTTGTGCAGATTTGTTTAAAGAATATTCAGGGTTGTCAACAAGTTTAAAATTACCAAATGTGGGCATAATGAAAACACATCTGCTATGTGCTGCAAAAGCCTGAGTTTACTATAGACAAAATATAAATTAAAATGGGAATATACCCACAAGACGAGTCATTGAAAAGAAAATGTTTGTCATAATTAAACACAGCTGCAAATGAAACAGATATATTCTTCTCAACTTGCTATTCACTGCATCAATTAGCAGCCAATATCAACATTCTCAGAACAGGTTGCTCTTACATTAAGTGACAAATCAAAAGTCAGAACACAATTAAGCCCAGTGCATCTTCCCTCTGCCTTGTGTGGGTAGAGGAAAGCAAGTGGAAGTAGAGACTGCAGAATGGAAGAGCTGCTGAATGATCCACTTTCCTGGGAGCCAGTGGACCCTTTCCCGATCAGCAGCACAGTTCAGGAGGTGACTAGGCATGATGGAGAGGTGGGGCTGATGTCCATGGCATGCTCTCTAGGGAATAATCTCAAGTGTTAATCTCCAATAAAGCAAAGCACATAAACAAATGCCTAGGAGTAGTCCAATTGAAGTAAATGAAGCTACTCCCAGGTTTAAAATTACACACTTAAGTCATCTCACAGTACCATTAATTCCTCTTCTAAGTCTTATACCACTCTCCCTTCCCCACTGGAACAGGGATGAGGTGCAGGCCTAACTTCCTTTCAAACACAGCAAGTAGCGCTAGTCCTGGACCAGAAGTGCAATATGCAAAGGGCCATACCAATACAGAATAAAATGGTAGTCTCTCCCACCTCCCCCCCACCGCGAGCCTACAATCTAACTAGAAAACAGTCATCAGATGGATACAGACAGATGGGGGAGTATAAGGAACAATGAGACAATATTAGTCAATGTGGTAAGCAGTGCTCTCAGCACACCAGTGGCCTAACTGTTTTTGAAGGCATCACGGAAAAAGGAGGGTTTTGAAGGACAACAGCGAGAGAGTTTTTTCAGATGTTTACAGGGAGTTTCTCCCAAGCATGTGGGGCAGAAAACACAGAGGTGCTTGTTTGAAAATATAATCTCAGTGATGTAGGCTGGGCAATGAGCCAATCAGAGGCACGAGTTGATATTTCGATAGTGAAAGAGAGAGAGGCTGTGAAGGGCCTAGAAAATGAATACAAGTAGCTTATGTTTGATGTGCTAGAGAACAGGAAGCCGGAGGAGAGATGCAAAAAGAAGGGTGATATGGTCAAAGCAAGTGTCTAGGAAAACTATCTTGCTGCAGCATATTGAGTGGAGGTGAGTGGGGCAAGACTGCATTTGTTAAAGTCAGAGGAAAGTATGTTGCAGTAATGAGACCTGAGAGGATGAAAGCATGGATAAGATTTAGCTGTGTGAATGGCTAGGAAAGGCCATATGTTAGAGAGAGAATCTGCAATAGTTAGACATTCCCTGGCTGTGAACATCTAGAGAGAGGTTGTTTGACTGGCAGGCAGGGTAGTGCTGTTGTCCACAGTAATTGAGAATGAAGGTGGAAGCAAGGGGATGATGTTGAGCTTGAGCCATTGGCTGGACATCCATGAGATATATGAGATACTGGCCAAGATTTTATTTTGGACAAGAAACGGGTCTGGAATAGAGAAGTAGATCTGTGAATCATCAACATAGAGATGGCAGTTGAATTTGTGTGCAGATGATATTACCCAGAGATAAGGTGTAGAGGGAGAAGAGAAGGGAACCAAGGACAGAGCTTTGTGGCACATTGGAAAATTGTAAACTCAGATGCTTAGAAATCACCCTGTAAAACTAAGAACTGTTAGGGGGTCAGGAAACAACCCTGTAGTGTCTAAGAACTGAGTAGGATTCCTTTAAATAACTTGAAAGCCCTGTAGTGGACTGCCCTGTCCTCTGTTACAGAACCCACCAGAACCTAATAGTGTATATATGTAATTGGGACTTAAGTTTATACAGAGTAGTAAACATGGCTATTTGGAACACAACTTAGGTCTGCTTAAATCCTTAATGTTGTGCAGAAAGCATGAACACCACAAACTCTCTATCTCACTTCAATCCTGGATAAAATGCTGATTGCCTTGCACAGTGTCCAGGTTTAGTTATGAGACCTACCCAGGTTTGTGAGGAGCTGTCTTGTTACATTTCAGCCTCTTGTGCTCAGTACAAGAAACATCTTGCATTACCTCTATCTAATCAGCAGGATTTAAATTTTGGATTCCTTGAAAGTTTTTGCTCAGTTGTAAAGCTTTTATCCAGCTGTAAATAAACGAGTGCCACTAATTTACATCATGTAAAATGACAAAATGGGAGTAGAAATGGAGTTGAAGATGTTAAGTGTTTAGAAATCAATAGTGGCTCTGCTAAAAACCCTTAGTTGAGGGGGAAATACTCAGGCCAGGTCTGTACCACAGATCTCTTCAGGCATAGCTAAATCAGAGGTGTGAGCATAGGTGTAATTTGACTTCTATATTGGGGGGGGGGGCAGCTCCAGTCAGGCCAATGATGCTGCATGTTGGGGGTGTGGGGGACAAGGTTGGGGAAACACAAATTCCATGCCTGCCCACAGGGGCACCATTTCAGATTTGGTGGGGGCACAACTTTAACCGTGATTTCAGGGGCTACTTAGGTAACTGAAAACTCTAGGGTTTTTGCAGATAATAACTTAGAAATATCTGACAGGAGCATTGTGTCTAATTCTTATATCAATAAAGAAAATTAAATAAATATTAGACCCACTCAGCTCTAATACTAACATGTTCTGACATCTTGTGGCAAGTCACTTGTGGGACACTGGTTAGGTTTAAAATTGTAATGTATATTCTTACTCAGATACTCTTACTAAAGTCAGAAGGGACCATTGTGATCATCTAGTCCAGGGGTTCTCAAACTGGGGGTCGTGAGGTTATTACATGGGGATTATGAGCTCTCAGCCTCTACCCCCAAACTCCTGCTTTGCCACCAGGATTTATACCGAGAGGCTTGCTGTGTGAAAGCGGTCACCAATACAAAAGTTTGAGAACCACTGATCTAGTCTGACCTCCCGCACATTACAGGCCACAGAACCTCATCCACTCACTCCTGTAAGAGACCCCTAACCTCTAGCTGAGTCACTGAAGTCCTCAAATAATGGTTTAAAGACTTCAAGTTACAGAGAATTCACCATTTACACAAGTTTAAACCTGCAAGTGACCCTATGGTGCAGAAGAAGGTGAAAAACCTCCATGGTCTCTGCCAATCTGACCCCAAATATGATGATCAATTATACCCCGAGCATGTTGGCAAGACCCACCAGGTAGATACCTGGGAAAGAATTCTCTGTAGTAACTCAGAGCCCTCCTTATCTAGTTTCCCATCTCTGGCCATTGGGGATTTGTGCTACAGGCAGTTGCCGATGGGCCACACACAATGATAGATAGTCCTGTTATATCATCTCCTCCATAAACATATCAAGCTCAGTCTTGAAGCCAGTTAGGCTTTTTGCCCACACTGCTCCTCTTGGGAGGCTGCTCCAAAGCTTCACTCCTCTGATGGTTAGAAACCTTCACCTAATTTCAAGCCTAAACTCATTGATGGCCAGTTTATATGTATTTTTTTCTGGGGTCCACATTGATGCTTAACTTAAATAACTCCCCTCCTTCCCTGGTATTTATCCCTCTGATGTATTTATACAGACTAATCATATCTCCCATCAGCCTTCTATTGGTTAGACTAAACAAGCCAAGCTCTCAGTCTCCTCTCATAAGATAGGTTTTCCATTTCTCAGGTCATCCTAATAGCCCTTCTCTGCACCTTTACCAGTTTGAATTCATCTTTCTTAAACATGGGAGACCAGAACTGCAGACAGCATTCCAGATGAGGTCTCACCAATGCCTTGTATAATGATACTAAACACTTCTCTGCCTCTACTGAAAACACCTTGCCAGATGCACTCCAGGACTGCATTAGCCTTTTCACAGCCATGTCACATTGACGGCTCATAATCATCCTGTGACCGACCAATACCCCCAGCTCTTTCTCCTCCACTGTCACTTCCAACTAATAAGTCCCCAGTTTATAGCAAAAAATCTTGTTGTTAGTCCCTAAATGCGTGACTTTGCACTATTAAATATCATCCCATTTCTATTACTCCAGCTTACAAGGTCATCCAGATCTTCATGTATGATATTCTGGTCCTCCTTGGTATTGGCAATGCCTCCCAACTTTGTGTCATATGCATATTTTATTAGAATAATCTCACTCTTTGTGCCATGGTGAGTAATAAAAATATTAAATAAGGTTGGTTCCAAGACTGATCCCTGAGGAATTCCACTAGTAACTTTCCTCTAGCCTGAGAGTTCACCTTTGCAGTCCTCCCTTTAACCAGTTCCTTATCCACCTTTCAGTTCTCTCATTAATCCCTATCTTCTCCAATTTAACTAATAATTTCTCATGTGGAACTGTATCAAATGCCTTACTGACATCCAGGTAGATTAGATCTACTGCATTTCCTTTGTCTAAAAAAATCAGTTGTCATCTCAAAGAAAGATATTAGTAACTTTGTTTCCACCTCTTGAATACAACAATTGAAACACTTGTAGAAAAATCTACAATTCCTTTCTATCATTTAGGCTATTTTACTTTTTGTAGTTCACCAAGCTTGGAACAGATCATTTAACTTTAGGAAACATCCTAACAGCCCTTTCTTATCTTAATCACCTGTTAATCACTCTAGTTATAAACACAGTTCTGACTCCCTGCCTCAGGGGTGCAAACTGGTAGCAGCACATCTCCTGTCTCTGCAGAACTCATTACATTGCGCACTCAGGCTGCCTGTCCCTGAGGCTTGTAGTTTGGGGAGGCAATGCCCTCCCTTGCCCCCCCCCCCCCCCCCCCAAACCCTCCCTGGGGGTGAGGGGGGGTGATTTGTGACTGGTATAGCTATGCCAGTAGTGTAGATGCCATTTTACCAGCAAAATTGTGCTTTTACAGTATAGCTTATCTTGTTCAGTTTGGGGGGAGTGAACCTAGGATAACTTCTGCCAGCGAAAAAGCAGTTTTGCTGGTATAAGCTGCATGCATACTAGAAACACTTTGCCAGTATAATATATTGATATCTATATACCAGTCTCCTGGCAAAGATCTGGCCTCAGTTTTTACTCAGTCTTTATTCAGGCCAAATATTCATTTGTTCAAGTGATCAATGTATGGACAAAGGATTTGGGTAAAACATCTCACTGACTTAAGCTCCTAAGTCTCATTTTCAAAAATAACATAGGCATTTATAAATTAGGGTTACCATATTTCCACAATCAAAAAAGGGGACCCGGGGGGGGGGGAGGAGCCCCGTTCTAGCCCTGCCCCTGCCCTGCCCCCATCCACTTCCCACCCCTTGACTGCCCCCTTCAGAACTCCCAACCCCCCCTGCTTCTTGTCCCCTGACTGCCCCCTCCTGAGAACTGCCCACCCTAACTGCCCCCCTAGGACCCTACCTGTTCCCTGACTGCCCCAACCCTTATCCACACCCCCACCCCATATTCACACTCCCTCCCCCAGACAGACCTCTGGGACTCCCACGCCCTATCCAACCGCTCCCCGCCCCCTGACAGGACCCCCAGAACACCTGACACATCCAACCCCCTCTGCTCCCTGCCTGCCTCGACCCCTCTCCATACCCCTGCCCCCCTGATAGCCCCCCCAGAACCCCAACCCATCTAACCCCCCCGCTCCCTGTCCCAAACCCTCTCCACACCCCTGCCCCCCTGACAGCCCCCTCTGAACTCCTGACTCATCCAAGCCCCGTCCCCTGACCAGGGCCGGCTTTAGCAAGAGCCCAGGAATCAGGCTGTGCTCCGGCCGGAGCTCCAGGCGGGGTCGCAGGGTTTGGGGCCGGGCCGGAGCCCCGCCGGGGCCGGGGGCCGGAGCCGGGCCGGAGCCCCCCCGGGGCCAGAGCCGCCGGGGCCCGAGCTGAGCTGGGCCGGAGCTGCTGGGGCCAGGGGTGCTTGGCCAGCACCACTTGGCCGGAACCGGGGCAGGTGCGCTTGGCTGGAACCGGGGCTGGTGCCCCAGGGGCCCGGGCCAGAGCCGGAGGGAGCCGCTTGGCCAGGGCCGGACTGGGCCATGCCGTGCCTCCCCGGAGCCCTCCTCCTCACGTCCCATCCCCCCTGCCCCAGCTTACCTGCTGCTGCCCGCCTGCCCCTGCTTGTTTTCAGACTTCCTGCGAACATCTGATTCGCGGGAAGCAGGGGAGGGGGAGGAGCAGGGAGGCGGAGCATTTAGGGGAGGGGAGGAGGGGGAAGTGAGCTGGGGGAGGGGTGGACAGACAATACTGAAGGGGGTTTATTTACGGTACCGGGAAGACTGACAAGCAGCTTCAAAGGTGTGGGGTTACAGTGACCAATATATACCTTCCTCTTATCACGTCATTTGCATTTATCTTGTTCTTACAGAGACAAACATTGTTTCAGAGACAGAGAACGCACTTAACATGACAGTGATAGGAACAGAACATATGCATCAAAACTATTTTGATTACATCAATTATCCATGACTACCTTAAGGCGAAGGGGTGGGGTGAGGGTGAGTGTTTACAGATATCCGGAGGGCTGCAAAGGGAGGGTTTGTTCTGTTCTAAATGATGAGTTACTGGGAGGACATTTGACCATATAAGTTTATCAAGTGTTTACAGTTGTCAGTGTCCTTGGGATTCCGGTGTTCCTGCTTGTTAGTTACATGGGTTTCTGTCTCACTGCTAACTGCTTGCCTAGCAGTAGTCACTTCAATTCATCAGTACTTCATGGCATGACCAGCTATGTTTCCAAAGTGTAAAAAAAGGAAACAGAATTCTCAGAGGCAACTGAAAAGATTATCTCTGTCTAAGACACGAAGTAACCATCATGATAATCTAGTGCAGTGGTCACCAACCGGTCAATCACAATCGACTGGTTGATCCTAGAGGAACTCCCAGTAGATTGCAATCTCCAGCGGCACAGCCAGGCTGCTGCTAAGACAGGCTCCCTGCCTGCCCTGGCTCCATGCCGCTCCCGGAAGCAGCCAGCGCAGCCCCAGGGGCGGGGGAGCAGGGGTCTCCCTCTGTGTGCTGTTCCTGACTGCAAGCACTGACCCCGCATCTCCCATTGGCCAGGAAGGGGGAGCTGTGGTCAATGGGCGCTTCAGGAGCGGTGCTTGCAGAGAGGGGCTGCATACAGAACCATGTTCTCCCCTCTTCCCCCCCCCCCCCCGGGCTGTAGGGGTATATTGGCCCCTTCCAGGAGTGGCATGGGGCTGGGTTAGGCAGGGAGCCTGCCTTAGTGGCAACCACACTGCACCGCCAACCAGGAGCTGCCGGAGGTAAGTGCTTCCCAGCGGGAGGCCGCACCCCAGCCCTGAGCCCCCTCCCAGAGCCAGCATCCCAAATCAGCTCTGAGCTACCTCCCAGAGCCAGCACTTCATACCCCCTCCTGCACCCTGAACCCCCTCCTGTACCCCAAAACCTAGCCCTGACCCCCTCCCAGAGCTTGCACCCCTCACCCCCTCCTGCACCCCAACCCCCTGCCCTAGGCTCAGCCCAGATCCCCCTCCCACACTGCAAACCCCTCAGCTCCAGCCCAGAACCCAAACACCCTCCCGATCCCCAACCCTCTACCCCAGCCCGGTGAAAGTGAGTGAGGAGGGGGGAGAGTGAGTGATGGAGAGGGGGGAAGATGGAGTGAGTGGGGCAGAGCTTTGGGGAGAGGAAGGGGCCTCGGGGAAGGGGTGGGGTAGATCCTGGGTTGCCCTTAAATTCAAAAAGTGATCTTGGGGGTAAAAAGGTTGAAGACCACTGATCTAATGTGATGTCCTGCATAACACAAGGCATAGAAATTCACCTAGTAATTTCTGTATCGAGCCCATAGCTTCTGTTTGAGCTGGAGCATATCTTTAGAAAGTCATTATTTTAAGATTTCAAGTAATGGAGAATCCATCACATCCCTAGGTACGCCATTCGAATTGCTAATTACTGTCCCTATTTAAAAATAAATTGCACCTTATTCCTACTCTGAATTTGACTAGATTCATCTTCCAACCATTAGAGGGGTAGCCGTGTTAGTCTGTATCCACAAAAACAACGAGGAGTCTGGTGGCACCTTAAAGACTAACAGATTTATTTGGGCATAAGCTTTCCTGGGTTAAAAAACCCACTTCTTCAGATGCATGGAGTGTGAAATACAGATACATGCATAAATATCTGGCACATGAAGAGAAGGGAGTTACCTTACCAGTGGATAATATATGCATGTGATACAGTTCTGCAGTGATCTGGAAGCCTGCTTTCACCATCTCCGACTCAAGGAATATTTTCAACACACCACTGAACACAGCACTGACCCACAGGAACCCTCCTAACAACACTACAAGAAGAATTCTGCATGGACTCCTCCTGATGGTTGAAATGACAGACTGGACTTCTACACAGAGTGCTTCCGCAGACGTGCACAGGCTGAAAGTGTGAACAGCATCACTTGCCCCATAACCTCAGCTGTACAGAACGCAATGCCAGCCACAGCCTCAGAAACAACTCTGACATTCTAATCAAAGGGGCTGACAAAGGAGGTGCTGTAGTCACCATGAACAGGTCGGATTCTGAACAGGAGGCTGCCAGGCAACTCTCCAACACCACATTCTACAGGCCACTATTCTCCGATCCCACTGAGGATTACCAAAAGAAACTACACCATCTGCTCAAGAAACTCCCTACGATAGCACAGGAACAAATCTACACAGATACACCCCTAGAGCCCCGACCAGGGGTATTCTATCTGCAGCAGGATTATCTGGCTTTTTGGACTCTCTCCTTCAGACCCCACGCTACCCTAGAGACACCACCGACTTCCTTAGGAAACTACAATGCATTGGTGATCTTCCTGAAAACACCATCCTGGCCACCAGAAGAAGCTTTACACCGATATTCCACACGAGGATGGACTACAAGCTGTCAGGAAGAGTATCCCTGATGAGGCCACGGCATGCTTGGTGGCTGAGCTTTGTGACTTTGTCCTCACCCACAACCATTTCAGATTTGGGGACAACTTACACCTTCAAGTCAGCGGCACTGCTATGGGTACCCGCATGGCCCCACAGTATGCCAACATTTTTATGGCTGACTTAGAACAATGCTTCCTCAGCTTTCGTCCCCTAGCGCCCCTCCTCTACTTGTGCTACATTGATGATATCTTCATCATATGGACCCACGGGAAGGAGGCCCTTGAAGAATTCCACCTGGATTTCAACAATTTCCACCCCTCCATCAACCTTAGCCTGGACCAGTCCACACAAGAGATCCACTTCCGGACATTACAGTGCAAATAAGTGATGGTCACATAAACACCACCCTATACCAGAAACCTACTGACCGCTATACTTACCTACATGCCTCCAGCTTTCATCCAGACCACATCACACGATCCATTGTCTACAGCCAAGCTCTAAGATACAACTGCATTTGCTCCATTCCTTCAGACAGAGACAAACACATACAAGATCTTTATCAAGCATTCTTAAAATTACAATACCCACCTGGGGAAGTGAGGAAACAGATTGACAGAGCAAGATGGGTACCCAGAAGTCACCTACTACAGGACAGGCCCAACAAGGAAAATAACAGAACACCACTGGCCATCACGTACAGCCCCCAGCTAAAACCTCTCCAGCACATCATCAACGATCTACAACCTATCCTGGAAAATGATCCCTCACTCTCACAGACCTTGGGAGGCAGGCCAGTCCTTGCTTACAGACAGCCCCTCAACCTGAAGCAAATACTCACCAGCAACTACACACCACACCATAGAAATACTAACCCAGGAACCAATCCCAGTAACGAACCCCGTTGCCTACTCTGTCCCCATATCTACTCTACTCTAAAAATGCCTTTGATCTTCAGATTCTGGGAACAGGTAATCAGGAGATAATTGTCCCCTCTTTGGGACTTAGCTTCAAAGGGCTAGGTTTTTGCATAACCTGGGGTTGGGAATTTGCATTCACCTTCCCCCTAGAGATTCCTCAAGCAAGCCACTTGACCCAAAAGTCCATTCTTATGTGGCCCATTGTTTTGTATAGTCCTCTGAAGTTCATAATACTTCCCAGGGTTCACATCCCATCTTCCCCCAGAGAGGTTACATACAATCCTAGCACACAATAATACACAAACCATTCATTTAATACAATGGACCTCAAATATACTGAAACTTAATTCAATAAGGTCTTTCAAGGATATTGCAGGAAATTGACTTAGCTAGGCTTAGGTTTTGTCTATACTAGCACTCTTGTCAGCAAAACTTTTGTCTGGGGTGTGAAAACCCCCACAAAGCTGGGCTAGATGGACCATTGGTCTGACCCAGTATGGCCATTCTTATGTTCTTAGCCATCCTGATGCCTGGTGTGGAGTGAAGTGTACATGCACACAGGCAGAAACATAGGCACAAAAGGAACTCTTACCATAAAAATATAGGCATCAAGCAAGTTTAGGTGCCTACAGTGTTCAGGGACAGCTGAGTGTAGCTTTTGTGAATCCCAATGGGGCCTGATTCTAGAATTTAGGTGTTTAATTCCTTTTGTGTATCTAGCCCATGTTGTTCAAATGAACCACCTTGACAAATAATCCAGATTAATCTGTATTTGTTTGTGTAACTCAATATTTACCATTCCACCAATTTGTCATCTGCAAATTTTATAGATTTGATAAAGATATCAAATAGCACTGTGCCAAAAACACATTCCTTTGGGAGCCCACTGGAAACATCCCAGAGGATGATGATTCCTCATTTGCATTTACTTTCTGAAATCTATCCATTTACCAGAATGTAATCCATTTAACATGGGCTACATTGATTTTATAATACGTTGTGTTTTTTTTTTTTTTTTTTAATCAGAATATCATGTGGGACTAAGTCAAATGCCTTACCGAAGTTCAAGTATATTGTATCAATACAGGTACCTTTATCACCCAAACTTGTAGTCTCATCTATAAAAGATATTAAATTTGGTTGATATGACCTATTTTCCATAAAACTATGTGTACTGCCATTAATTATGCAACCATAGTTTAATTGTTTGCCTATTGAATCCCATGTCAGCCTTCTGATCATTTTGCCCAAGAACAACGTCTGGCTAATTGACTGATGGTTATCTGGCTTGTCCCGTTTACCCTTTCTAGATATTGGCACATTAGTTTTTTTTTTCCAGTCCTCTGGAACAATCTCCTGGAGGACCAAACTTTCTGCTGCAAATTATGTCAGCAAACAATAAAATGTGATGTCTGCACCATGACTTCCTCCCTCCACCTTAGCGCTTCTAAGATCACTGATCTCTTTTCCATTCTTGTTGGCATAATTGCACATCATTGGTTTGTTGTCATATACCCAACCATAAACTTCAGTTTGCAGCAAATTATTACAAACTCTGGAATGCCAACAAAGCTGTCCACTAAGCTTCTGGGATATTCCGTATGAATCCCACAAAACCCATAGGATTAAACAAATAGAATTTTACTGCTCTAACACTTAGTAAACAACAATGCTTACACCACATTTATCCAAATAATTTGACTAATATTAATTTATTGCTACATTACATATTCAAAGCCCTAAACAATTCAAACCCTACTTCTGCAGCCAGTCATTTCAAGAAACGGAGCTTTGTTTCCCTTGAAATATATCAAATATGAAATGTTAAATAACTTCCAACAACACATCTTTAGACAAAACCAGCCCCAAATTCTGTGTGGTGGTGGTCTTACGGCCAGCAATATGCAGTCAACCACAGGAGTTAGGGCAGAAATTAACTGTCCCAATTATGGTCCCTATGAAACATTTGGAAACACCATTCTGCAGCTTTCCAAAACAGGAGTTGTAAAGTTCTGTAAAAAAGACATGGACGAGGTGCAGGGTTTTTCATATTGTGAAACTTATTTCTAGAGCCCCATAAGTCCTTATAGACAAATGACAAGTCCTATTCCAAGGGTATGTCTACACTATTAAAGTACCGAGGCTAGCGTCGACTTCTGGAGCGTTGCACTGTGGGTAGCTGCGGGTAGCTATCCCACAGTTCCTGCAGTCTCCACCACCCATTGGAATTCTGGGTTGAGATCCCAATGCCTGATGGGGCAAAAACAGTGTTACAGGTGATTCTGGGTACATGTTGTCAGGCCCTCCCTCCCTCCGTGAAAGCAACAGCAGACAATCATTTCACGCCTTTTTTCCTGGATTACCTGTGCAGATGCCATACTACAGCAAGCATGGAGCCTGCTCACCTCACCGTATGTCTCCTGGGTGCTGGCAGACGTGGGATTGCATTGCTACACAGCAGCAGCTCATTGCTTTTTGGAAGCAGACGGTGCATTACGACTGGTACCCCTCGTCGTCGTATTCTTGGGTGCTCTTTTAGCCGACCTCGGTAAGGTCGGTCAGGGGCGCCTGGGCAGACATGGGAGTGACTCAGCCAGGTCATTCCCATCTTCTGGTGAGCAGCCAGGAAATGATGATGGCTAGCAGTTGAGCTGCACTGTCTGCTGCCAGCCTAAAGATGTAAAAGATAGATGGAGTGGATCAAAACAAGAAATAGACCTGATTTGTTTTGTATTCATTTGCTTCCTCCCTCCGTGAAATCAACGGCTTGCTAAACCCAGGGTTTTGAGTTCAATCCTTGATGGGGCCATTTTGTGTGACAGTTGTTTGTGTTTCTCCATGATGAAAAGCCACCCCCTTTGTGGATTTTAATTCCCTGTAAGCCATGTCGTCAGTCGCCCCTCCCTCTGTCAGAGCAACAGCAGACAATCATTTCGCGCCCTTTTTTCAGCCCAGACGCCATAGCACTGGGATCATGGAGCCCGCTCAGATCACCGCGGCAATTATGAGCACTATAAGCACCACGCGCATTATCCTGGACTATATGCAGAACTAGAACCTGCCAAAGCAAAACCAGGCAAGGAGGCGACGGCAGCGCAGTGACGAGAGTGATGAGGTCATAGACATGGACATCTCACAAAGTACGGGCCCCGGCAATGTGCACATCATGGTGTTAATGGGGCAGGTTCATGCTGTGGGACGCTGATTCTGGGCCTGGGAAACAAGCACAGACTGGTGGGACCGCATGGTGTTGCAGGTCTGGGACGATTCCCAGTGGCTGTGAAACTTTAGCATGCGTAAGGGCACTTTCATAGAACTTTGTGACTTGCTTTCCCCTGCCCTGAAGCGCCAGAATACCAAGATGAGAGCAGCCCTCACAGTTGAGAAGCGAGTGGTGATAGCCCTGTGGAAGCTTGCAACGCCAGACAGCTACCGGTCAGTCAGGAATCAATTTGGAGTGAGCAAATCTACTGTGGGGGCTGCTGTGATCCAAGTAGCCAATGCAATCAAAGAGCTGCTGATATCAAGGGTAGTGACTCTGGGAACTGTGCAGGTCATAGTGGATGGCTTTGCTGAAATGGGATTCCCTAACTGTGGTGGCGCGATAGACGGAACCCATATCCCTATCTTGGCACCAGAGCACCAAGCCAGTGAGTACATAAACCGAAAGGGGTACTTTTCAATGCTGCTGCAAGCCCTGGTGGATCACAAGGGACATTTCACCAACATCAGCATGGGATGGCCTGGAAAGGTACCTGATGCTCGTGTCTTCAGGAACTCTGGTCTGTTTCAAAAGCTGCAGGAAGGGACTTTCTTCCCAGACCAGAAAATAACCGTTGGGGATGTTGAAATGCCTATAGTTATCCTTGGGGACCCAGCCTATCCCTTAATGCCAAGGCTCATGAAGCCATACACGGGCATCCTGGACAGTAGTCAGGACCTGTTCAACTATAGGCTGAGCGAGTGCCGAATGGTGGTAGAATGTGCATTTGGATGTTTAAAAGCGCGCTAGTGCAGTTTACTGACTCAGATAGACCTCAGCGAAACCAATATTCCCATTGTTATTACTGCTTGCTGTGCACTCCACAATATCTGTGAGAGTAAGGGGGAGACGTTTATGGCAGGGTGGGAGGTTGAGGCAAATCACCTGACTGCTGATTACGCGCAGCCAGACACCAGGGCGGTTAGAAGAGTACAGGAGGGCGTGGTGCGCCTCAGAGAAGCTTTGAAAACCAGTTTCATGACTGGCCAGGTTACAGTGTGAAAGTTATGTTTGTTTCTCCTTGATGAACCCTCTCCCCACACCATTGGTTCACTCTACTTCCCTGTAATCTAACCACCCTCCCCTCCTCCTTCGATCACCGCTTGCAGAGGCAATAGTTGTCGTTGCTTCACATTCATGCATTCTTTATTAATTCAGCACACAAATAGGGGGATAACTGCCAAGGTAGCCTGGGAGGGGTGGGGGAGGAGGGAAGCACCGGGTGGGGTGGGGGAGGAGGGAAGGACAAGGCCACACTGCACTTTAAAATTTAAAAACTTATTGAAGGCCAGCCTTCTGTTGCTTCTGCAATCCTCTGGGGTGGAGTGGCTGGGTGGCCGGAGGCCCCCCCACCACGTTCTTGGGCATCTGGGTGAGGAGGCTATGGAACTTGGGGAGGAGGGCTGTTGGTAACACAGGGGCTGTAGTGGTGGTCTGTGCTCCTGCTGCCTTTCCTGCAGCTCAACCATACGCTGGAGCATATGAGTTTGATTTTCCAGTAGCCTGAGCATTGACTCTTGCCTTCTGTCAGCAAGCTGACGCCACCTATCATCTTCAGCTCGCCACTTACTCTCTTCAGCCCATCACCTCTCCTTGCGTTCATATTGTGCTTTCCTGCACTCTGACATTGTCTGCCTCCACGCATTCTGCTGTGCTCTGTCAGGGTGGGAGGACAGCAGGAGCTCAGAGAACATTTCATCCCGAGTGCGGTTTTTTTGCCTTCTAATCTTCGCTAGCCTCTGTGAAGGAGAAACATTTGCAGCTGGTGGAGGAAAAGGGAGAGTGGTAGTTAAAAAGACACATTTTAGAGAACAATGGGTACACTCTTTCACGTTAAACCTTGCTGTTCACATTACCTAGCACATGTGTTTTCATTACAAGGTTGCATTTTGCCTCTTATATTGAGGGCCTGCCGGTTTGGTGTGAGAGATCACTCATGCAGTGCCAGGCAACAGAATTCGGCTTGCAGGCAGCCATGGTAAGCCACAGTCTTTTGGCTTCTTTAACCTTCATAACATGTGGGAATGGTTTCAAACAGCAGCGCCCTCATTTCCCATACCAAGCAGCTGTTGGGTTAGCCATTTAAAATGGGTTGGCAATTTAAAAGGAGGGGCTTTGCGGGTTAGCATGCAGCACAAACCCAAATTACCCCCCCCCACACACACACACCCAATTCTCTGGGATGATCGCTTCACACACACACCGTGTGGCTAACAGCAGGGAACATTTCTGTTCAGCCACAGCCGAGCAGGAACGGGCACCTCTGAATGTCCCCTTAATAAAATCACCCTATTTCAACTAGGTGACCATGAATGATATCACTCTCCCTGAGGATAACAGAGAGAGAGATAAGGAACAGATGTTATTTGAATGCCAGCAAACACTGGGACCATACGCTGCCATGCTTTGTTATGCAATGATTCCAGACTACATGCTACTGGCCTGGCGTGGTAAAGTGTCCTACCATGGCGGACGGAATAAGGCCACCCTCCCCAGAAACCTTTTGCAAAGGCTTTGGGAGTACATCCAAGAGAGCTTTCTGGAGATGTCCCTAGGGGATTTCTGCTCCATCCCCAGACACGTTAACAGACTTTTCCAGTAGCTGTACTGGCTGCGAATGTAAGGGCAAATTAATCATTAAACACGCTTGCTTTTAAACCATGTGTAATATTTACAAAGGTACACTCACCGGAGGTCCCTTCTCCGACTTCAGGGTTCAGGAGCATGCCTTGGGTGGATTCAGGGGTTACTGGCTCCAAGTCCAGGGCAAAAAACATATCCTGGCTGTTGGGGAAACCGGTTTCTCCGCTTCCTTGCTGTGTGCTATCTTCAATCTCTTCCTCATCTTCCTCATCTGCAAAACCCACTTCCATGTTGCGTGCTTCTCCACTGATGGAGTCAAAGCACAGGATTGGGATAGTGGTGGCTGCATCTCCTAGCATGGCATGCAGCTCATCGTAGAAGCGGCATGTTCGGGGCTCTGACCTGGAGCGGCCGTTTGCCTCTGGTTTTTTTTGGTAGGCTTGCCATAGCTCCTTAATTTTCAGGCGGCACTGCTTTGCATCCCTGTTTTGGCCTCTGTCCTTCATGCCCTTTTGAGACATTTTTCTAATGTTTTGGCATTTCATTTACTGGAACGGAGTTCAGCTAGCACGGATTCGTCTCCCCATAGGGTGAGCAGATCCCGTACCTCCCGTTCGGTCCATGGTGGAGCTCTTTTGCGATCCTGGGACTCCATCATGGTCACCTCTGCTGATGCAATCTGCATTCACCTGCACCTTGCCACGCTAGCCAAACAGGAAATGAGATTCAAAAGTTCACGGGCCTTTTCCTGTCTACCTGGCCACTGCATCTGAGTTGAGAGCGCTGTCCAGAGCGGTCACAATGGAGCACTCTGGGATAGCTCCCGGAGGCCAATACCGTCAAATTGCATCCACGCTACCCCAAATTCAACCCGGCAAGGCCGATTTCAGCGCTAATCCCCTCATCGGAGGTGGAGTAAAGAAATCGATTTAAAGAGCCCTTTAAGTCGAAAAAAAGGGCTTCGTCATGTGGACGGGTCCAGGCTTAAATCGAGGTAATACTGTTAAATTTGACCTAAAATCGTAGTGTAGACCAGGCCCAAGTATCTTATAATTTTTACAATCTAAATTTAGATAAGTTAATCCAATATTAATGTGAAGCATGCATTCATATTAATTCATGTTAGATTGTAAATTAATTTAATATTAATTATTGCCTGCCCCAGTAATAGCCAATACTACTTCTCCCATAGCAATTACCCCTAAGGAACCAGAAGTCGAGCATACGTGCAGTGTATGTATGTAACTGCTTGTGAGTAATTACATAATTTCCCCTAATTTTACCTCAGTTTGGCTTTCAAACACCAATACAGTTGGTATAGGACTTTCAAAAGCACTCAGTGCTGGCCTAAGGGCTAGTTTACACTTGCAACGCTAAAGCGCTGCCATGGTAGCGCTTTAATTTGCCTTGTGTGGTCGCGGCACAGCGCTGGGAGAGAGCTCTCCCAGCACTCTAAAAAAACCCACCTCCATGAGGGGCATGGCTGCCAGTACTGGCATTGTTTACACTGGCACTTTACAGTACTGCAACTTGCTGCACTCAGGGGGGTGTCTTTTCACACCCCTGAGTGAGAAAGTTGCAGCGCTGTCTACACTGGCAGTTAACAAGCTCTAACCCTGCTCCCAGGCAATAGAAAAACTTCCGCTGACTTCAATGGGAGCAGAATTAGGCTATGGCCTTGGCTACACTTGCGAGTTACAGCGCTGTAAAGCCTCCCCCAGCGCTGTAACTCACTCCCCGTCCACACTGGCAAGGCATTTGCAGTGTTGTATCTCCGTGGTTGCAGCACTGCATGTACTCCACCTCTCCGAGAGGAATAGCAAGTATTGCGGCGCCAGTGTGGCCGCCCAATGCGCTGTGAATGGCCTTGAGAATTATTCAGCAGTATCCCACAATGCCTGTTCTAGTCACTCTGGTCATCAGTTCAAACTCTACTGCCCTGGCCTCAGGTAACCAACCATGTGACCCACCCTTTACATTCCCCGGGAATTTTAAAAATCACCTTCCTGTTTGCTCAGCACGGCGTGGCGTGGAGTGCTATCAGCGAATCTTTCCAGGTGACCATGCCTCCACGTGCCAAGCGAGCCCCAGCATGGAGCAATGGCGAGTTGCTGGACCTCATCAGTGTTTGGGGGGAGGAAGCTGTATAGTCCTAGCTGCACTCCAGCCGTAGGAATTACGATACCTTTGGGAAGGTATCAAAGGACATGATGGAAAGGGGCCATGACCGGGACTCCCTGCAGTGCAGGATTAAAGTAAAGGAGCTGCGGAGTGCCTACCACAAAGCCCGCGATGCAAACGGCCGCTCGGGTGCTCCCCCCCCGACCTGCCGATTCTACAAAGAGCTGGATGCGATACTTGGTGTTAACCCCACCTCCACTCCAAGCACTACCATGGACACTTCAGAGCTGGTGTCGGGGGGGAGGAGGAGGAGGAGGAGGAGGAAAAAGGGAGTGATGTTGGTGGGCCGGATGGAGACACCCTGGAGCCATGCAGCCAGGCGCTCTTCTCGAGCCAGGAGGAAGGTAGCCAGTCGCAGCGGCCGGTACTTGGTGGAGGACAAACAGAAGAGCAGGTTCCCGGTA